>NC_048566.1:43182847-43540972 GCF_013265735.2 Oncorhynchus mykiss | reverse complement strand
CTGCTATGCTTTATCTTGGCCAGGTCGCAGTTGCAAATGAGAACTTGTTCTCAACTAGCCTACCTGGTTAAATAAAGGTGAAATAAAAAAATTAAAATTAAAAAAAAAAAAAATTAACTATTTACTAATCCATTATAAATGCTTTATTAAGTGGATTGGCGCAAGGACTTCCCTACCTTAGAACTTCTCAAAGTTGCCGATTGGCTGATCTTGTCCACGGGAGTCCATGTCACCCCATCTGTGTGGAGAGAGTGGCCCCACGAGAGGTATTCTCTATGTACACCATTACTACCTTTTTGCACTTTGTGCTGTTGTCTGTGCCTGTACCATGTTTGTGCCGCTGCCGTGTTGTGTTGCAACCATGCTATGTTGTCATGTGTTGCTACCATGGGTTGTCGTTTTAATTCTCTTTTTATGTAGTGTTGAGTCTCGTCTTGATGATTTTGAATCCCAACCCCGTCCCTGCAGGAGGCCTTTTACCTCTTGGTAGGCCATCATTGTACATAAGAATTTGTTCTTACATTGGACTTGCATAGTTAAATAAAGGTTAAAAATGTTCCATCAAACCCCGATTTCAAATCAGTCAACCACGTTTCCATCCAGTTTTGCCAGGAAAGTCTCAACAGCTGTGGTGGAAACAGGAAGTTTCGCTACAATTTCATAAAATGCCAAAAGATAATTTGTTCGTTCGACTTGGTGGTTTTGTGTTGGTAAAATTAATTATGTGAGAAATGGCGGTGGAAACGCCTTAATGCGCAAATATTGATCTTGAATTAAACTTGGAGTCACGCGAGGACATGGTGTGTGGTTCTCCCACTACGGTTCAAAACCATGAAGTTTAAATTAGGATACAGATTAAATCAATTCTGATGAACTTCACATGCTGGTGAAAGTGCATGGTATGAGCTTGATGCGCCGCTCCAATAAATGTTGAGGGTCTTATTCCAGTGATGATCGATGCTTGACTGTCATTTTAACAAATCAAAACATTCGCGCTCTAATCTCATCATGTAGACTAGCCTACCCATACTGTATCTGCAAACTGTTGGCTTGTGCCAAGACCCGAGTGCTATTTAACACAACATTTTTGTGACAAAACTATGCGATGGAAAGATATTGAACATTACATTTTTTATTCGGTACATGAAAACTTAACGCACTAATTTGTATCTGCAGTTTGGTGGAAACATGGTAAAATCGCCTCTTAATACATTGTGACCCAATTTTATATACACCATCCCAGCAGCGCAAAAACTCATGAAGATGGTACATTTTCTTAGAAATATTACTTTGGCCTGTGCTTTTTCCGAGCACACTATTCACATAGCCTTTGCCTTTAGCCTATAGTGTAGTCTTTGAATCATTTGATTGAGACTACACTAGGCGCACTTGATATTGTGCACCTAGCAGAGAATCAGGGGGGGGGGGGGGCAGCATCGGGCACACATCAAGATATAACTAATTCTCAAACACTGAGAAATATGACATTTAATCGATTACCTGACCCTCCCCTGGACTAAAAATAAATAAATACTAAACCTTCCCCCTGACTGAAATTGAAAAAGCATTACCCTCCCCCATCTCCTCCGAGTAACAAGGTAAGACCATTAGTCCCCAAACTAGTAGAATGTAAAAATGGCGAAGGGCCATGTTGCACATTTTTGAAGATCAGCACACAGAGGGGCAGTGTTGCTACTGTGATCCTGAGTTCATGGAGTGTCTTGTAAGGGTGAAGGAGATTGTGGTGGAAGGTCAGGATCTCCATCTCCTATGTGGAGGCAATTTAAAAGAGTTGCGAGAACAAGTGATGCTGTATTAGAAGATAAGGTAGTGGAGGCCCCATAGCCCATTGAGAATGTCTGTTGACAGTTAAGAGAACCGGATGGATTTTTTGTGTGGATTTTGTGGCGTTCATTGCCACAGTTCTAAACTATACGGCACAAGTGACAAATAAATAAATAAACTGGTGAGAAAAGTTTCTGGGCCTGCAAGAGTCTTCAGCGGAAGATCTACAAAGTGTACTGGCATCGGAAGATATCCCGCCCTCCAGTAGGGATCGGAGTTTGCTTTTTGATTTTAACGGAAGAAAAATGTTTTTATTTGTTTAGTCTATTTTGGTAGTTTGTATGAAGATACAATTTTACCCACAATGCTCCAGTTTTTGGGGGCTCTTATGTTTTCATCCTGCACAGTAGGTGATGACAATACAATACTTTTTTGGGTTGTCGTCTGCTAATAACCCCCAAAGAAGATGCACGTACCACTGCTGCCACTTGGTGCCACTGTTGTCCTTTTGTAAAGAGGTGCTCTCAACCTTCAGAACTTGATGGGTATGGGGGCTTCAAGGCAGACAAATTTTACTTGTAGCATGATTGCATAAGTATTTGTTCCCTGTTGGTAATGACATTGCATTTTCCACATAAATGTTAAGTTGATCGATTAAGTGGGACATCTCTATGATAAGTTAGATGGCTTTGTGATCGGTAGCACCTCATGGGAGCTAAGTCCTCAATGCTCAGTTTCACAATCCCCACCATTTTACGCGATTCTGTGTTTATTGTTTCAGTTTTGGGCCAAAGCCCTATTGTGCAAGCATTAGTCCGCTTAGCCTACTCCCCAAGTGCACTTGGAGAGTCATTCACTCATGACCAATCCCTGTTTTCAGTTGGAACACACACCTTACAAACAAATGCACATGTATACATATGCAGACCCACGCATTCATTCATACAGACACACACACACGCACACACACACCTCTCAATCTTTCGCCATCTTCCCCCCCTTATACACCCCTAGTCCTCCACTCTAATTTCCTCTTTGTTGTCTGAGTTATGTAAATGGAGAGTGAAATCTTTGTAAACATGAATCCTCAAAGTACTATGAGACAAACATTGACAGCTGCTCACCCCTGACTGTTTATGTGGTTAGGCTGAAATGTGTAACTAAATCGCGAACCAAACCTCTCTGGTGACGCACCCCCTGAAGACAAGTGTTTTGTATAAAGTCTCTCCTCTTCACTGGCTCTTGGAGCTTTATCTTCAGCTTCATCACCCTGGCAGCCAATTCCATAAGCGACATATAACTCTGCAACACATACAGTAATCAAACGGCCACCCGAACTATTACATAGTCACTTTACTTTACCTACATGTACAAATGACCTCGATTAATCTGTACCCCTTCGCATTGACTCGGTACTGTTACTTTATTCTGTTACTTTTTATTGCATTTTTTAAAACTTTTGTTTATTTTGTAAATATTTTCTTAACTCTTGAACATTGTTGGTTAAGGGCTTGTAAGTAAGCATTTCACGGTATTTGGCGCATGTGACAAACAACATTTGATTTGAGTATTTATGATACTGTACATCTAACAGTCGATGTATGACTGTACATACCCACTTGCATGTTTTCATTAAATTAACTCAATCTACCCTTGACTCACAACTGTTCAAAAATCTTGAGTGTAAATAATCGATTATTCATGTTTTGTCATCATCCCCACCTGCCTCAGCTCTCAATGGGGCTGAAGACGGATGGAGTCACTGTATTCCTGTAATACAATGATCTGTTCTGTTTTGAGGAGAGGCCACGGCACGTGTGTTGGCCCTCATCAGGGTAGAGTCCTCAGGGGTTGGCCAATTCCTGTGGCCATTCCTGAAACGCCCTGGATGAGAGTTACAGTATATGCTCTGACTCTTGTTTCTGCTGTAACGGTATGTCACTAAGATCCACTGTGGAGCTCAGGCAGTGATTGCTGTTTACAACTGGAGAGAGGCATGTTGCTGTGGGAGGTTGGCTCTGCTGGAAAGGAAACAGGATGATGAGTGGATGAAAACATCTTAAGGAAATAGTGAGGATAGGGGATGGCTGGATGTATGTGGTATGTTGTAGAGAGTGAGAGGGATGTGTAGATGAGTGCATTGAGTTGTAGAGAGGGGGGATGAGTGTGAGGTAGTGCTGCCACAATTACTGTATAATTGTGTAACCGATAATTATGGATGAAGACCGTCATGAAACTAAAATAAAAGTGAGGTGAGGGGGGAATGAGTGTGTCTTGTGGTAAAGAGGAAGGAGAGAGGTGGATGAATTAATGTGTTGTGTTGGAGCGTGAGGAGAGAGAGAGGGAATTGTCTGTGGGAGACTCGGCCCGTAGCATTCACGAAGGGAGATAAGGTTAAAAGAAATGCTATCACAGGAGAGGTAGAGAAAACAGCCCACAGACACTCTGAAAGCACACACACACACACACAGTAAGAACAAACGGATAGGAGAAGGTCATTATTTTAAACTGAGGTTGTATGCAAGTATATGAGTGAGAATAATAACCCGTATTCTAGCTATGTGAGAGTTTTATGTGTGGATTGTGTATGTGTCTTCTAGTATAGCCATCAAACTGTATAGTCATCAAGCCCAATGAACAAAGGCAACAAAAACAAAATTAAGCTCCATTGAAGGGGAGAGATGAGAGCTGGAGATAGGAGCAGAGAGCTTCCACTGCTATCAAAGACTGTCAGTAGCATCTTATTAGAAGATAAGGTAGTGGAGGCCCCATAGCCCATTGAGAATGTCTGTTGACAGTTAAGAGAACCGGATGGATTTTTTGTGTGGATTTTGTGGCGTTCATTGCCACAGTTCTAAACTATACGGCACAAGTGACAAATAAATAAATAAACCGGTGAGAAAAGTTTCTGGGCCTGCAAGAGTCTTCAGCGGAAGATCTACAAAGTGTATTGGCATCGGAAGATATCCCGCCCTCCAGTAGGGATCGGAGTTTGCTTTTTGATTTTAACAGAAGAAAAATGTTTTTATTTATTTAGTCTATTTTGGTAGTTTGTATGAAGATACAATTTTACCCACAATGCTCCAGTTTTTGGGGGCTCTTATGTTTTCATCCTGCACAGTAGGTGATGACAATACAATACTTTTTTGGGTTGTCGTCTGCCAATAACCCCCAAAGAAGATGCACGTACCACTGCTGCCACTTGGTGCCACTGTTGTCCTTTTGTAAAGAGGTGCTCTCAACCTTCAGAACTTGATGGGTATGGGGGCTTCAAGGCAGACAAATTTTACTTGTAGCATGATTGCATAAGTATTTGTTCCCTGTTGGTAATGACATTGCATTTTCCACATAAATGTTAAGTTGATCGATTAAGTGGGACATCTCTATGATAAGTTAGATGGCTTCGTGATCGGCAGCACCTCATGGGAGCTAAGTCCTCAATGCTCAGTTTCACAATCCCCACCATTTTACGCGATTCTGTGTTTATTGTTTCAGTTTTGGGCCAAAGCCCTATTGTGCAAGCATTAGTCCGCTTAGCCTACTCCCCAAGTGCACTTAGAGAGTCATTCACTCATGACCAATCCCTGTTTTCAGTTGGAACACACACCTTCATGCAGGTGCACTGGGCCAAAGTGTATCAGTTATACTATCACTGTCCTACAATACATTACAGACCTCTTTCCGCTGGCCTCTCATCATTGCTCTCTCTCCTTACTATACTTTTTTACCAGCCCAGTACACATTAGGGCTTACAATTACACCTACTACATGTACATACCACAGCACTATGCAAATAGACAATGCAATAGATGTATAACTTCAGACCTCATATGTAGTGAAATGCTATACATCATGGAACTATGGTTCCCCCATGGCCTTTTCTTGTGTCTAGATTTGGCATTACTTCACTTTCACCCACATGGACATGGAAGATACTGCATGTTTAGTTTCTGTCTCCTTCTCACTCTCTCTTTCTTGTTTTACAGAGGGATTTTGAGTGTTGTTTAAGTGTGTTCCACATGATGATAGAGACTCTACATCTCACTTCTGGATCTTTTAAAATATGTTGAGAAACACTGTAGGAGAGAGGAGTGGAAAAATGGGATGTTGCTGTGAGACAGTTTGTGTTGTACATGCTCTAGCAGTCATTCTCTGTAAACCTGGCTGCCTGACAGGTCCTAAGTAGATATGAGCTGCCAGTTACCACAGCTCAGTAATGGCCTCTGTCTCTGAGGCAGAATATTGGCAGTTGTTGTCGTCATCATCATCATCATCATCATCATCATCATCATCATTACCGTCATATTGTCACAATAAGCCAAAGTACGTCAAGCTCTGAGAGTCACTTTGCACAGGCATAAAAGTTGGAACATTGCATGTTGTCATGGACACTACTACTACCCCTGTTGCATATCAAAATGTGAATCATGGTGTAAAATTAAGTAACTCTTGTGGTTACTGTTTAATCAATTCAGTAATTCAACAGTATTTTGTTTGACCATTTTGACTAGTCACAATGGCTAGGTGACCCATTTTACAGCAGGTCCAGCCTTGCAACTTCTCCCTGCAACTGGAGGCTACAGTATGAGCACATAAATAAGCCTGCAAGCATATACACAAAGAGATATATGTGACCCGTTTCAGGAAACTAGGTATATGCCACAAGTCACGATTTGTCACATTCTTATCCCAGAGCTGTTTGCTTTGCTTAGTTAGAGCCTAATGTTAGATAACATTGAAACTGGTTGGTTAGGTCCCAGCAGATTCATGCAGGATAGTAACAACATGATTTGGCACTATGTTCATTGTTGTTTAACTAGCTAGTTAGCTGGATGCTTTGGTTTTTGCTCTAGAACTACACAACTGATTCAAACAACCAACTCATCATCAAGTTTTGATTACTTTAATCAGCTGTGTAGTGCTACGGTGAAAAACCAAAATGTGCACCCAACAGGGGGCCCCAGGACCGAATTTGGGCATGGATTTTGACATATGGAAACTCAGCCTATCCAGCCTTGACACATAGTGCCCATAAAAACGTTGTATTTAGAAACATAATAATTAAAAAACAGATATGCGATTCGGTTTAATTTGATAAAAAGAACAAGAAGAGCCTCACCTCCTCTTAATGAAGGCAGTTTTTTTGTCCTGCCCAATGCATTCGCCAAATCGACTATTGATAAAAGGGTTATGCACGTGAGACCACTTTTAAATAAATCTTAATCACCAAAGTTTTATTAAAAGTAGCAAAATAGTGAGCGGACATCCACTTTTTATCTACAGTCTGTAGGCTGTTACATTATTTTAGCCAACTCCTGTTGTTATTTTGGATATGCGTTAAATAAAACTCCATGTAGGCTATATGCCCATCATGGAATGAGAGGTGAGTAAATACGGTGACATTTGATTTTTTCCTGTAACAATTGCTTGTTTTCCATTGTATATGATAAAAAAACATCCCTTAGTAGGTTACCCTTACCCCCTTACCCTACTATAATGAAAGCTGGTTCAACAGCAATGACTCTAGTGTCTTTCCTATCCTGACTATGCATTGGCCAAGTAGCCTATCCATAAAATGTTTCTAAATGGTCTACTTGTGAGGCTTTTGCCGACATGCTTTTGCATTATTCAAAATTCACATAGGCCTATCTGCAGTGCATACTCCATTTGGCTTGTAATCCATCCCCGTTTCCAAAGAGCGCCTCTTGTCCGTTTACCTAAGACACACTCCTCCAAACGTATTTCAGTTATTCCGTCCTATAATGCAGTATCAATAGTAGGCCTAGGCTAAATCTTGCTTTTTGAGAACGTGCCTCACGCATACAATACAATTTACTGGAGTCTAATATTTTTTATATTTGAGAAGTGAGATGTGTAAAAGCCTATACTCGTTGAAGCCAATTACAACTATGTTGACTGTCAACACTCCAAACATATTGAGATGTTTTTGTTTGTTACTGTAGCCTACTATTCTATTTAATAAACTGTAGTATCAAACCACAATCGACTAGGAGGAGAATGTTACGTGCCCCCATTCGAATTGGAGTTAATGGCAACGCAAAGACCCTCAACAACCTTCAGAACTTGAAACAAACGCATGCGGTATTAAGCAATGGAACACCTTGATTGGCCAGTGTGGACAAGCTCTCATCACACCTACAACTTGTTTATTCATCAAAACAGGAGCCCTTTCATGCCATTGTGACCTATTGCGTTCATAATAACGGCTGTGAAAATAGCCAAAATATTTCTGACACACCCCTGGCCCTTTAGCGCTACCGCCAGCAATTAGATTTACCATTGCGTTAGGGTTGTTAAAAGTAAAGCCTGATATGTGTGACTGTCCAAGACAGAGGTTGACATGTGTGTATGTGTATGCGCGCGTCTGCATGTGCATGTGTGTAATTCTCACATCAACACCTGCACAGGAAATAGTCTGGAAGCCAAGCCCGGAAATATCAGAAATGGGAGAAAGGGTTTGGCGCAGTAAATATAGTCTGGTTGGCCATGACTGTATTGCAAACAGACAGATGGATGCGTCCATGCACACACATTCGCACACACGCACACACACTCACACACACAGTCATGCCAAAAAGGAACATTGTGCTCTTTATAGTGTTTGTGCAATTAAATAAAAAAGGTCATGCTCTTTGATGCTGTTCAATTATTTTAACAGTGCCCCCAAGCGGAGAGGGTCAGCAGCACATAAACTGCTCAAATCATCCTCAACTCTCACCTGATTCACAGATGTTTCCCCCTTTCTTTCATTCTTTCTTTCTTGCAATTCAATTTCAATTTAATCTCACTCTGTCTCTCTCTCTCTCTCCCTCACACACAAGTACAAAAGTACACACACACACGTAAATGGACAGCTGTTTTCTGTAACACTCCAAGTCTCAGGTGAGGTAACCTTTTTATTTATTTTTATTTTAAGGGGTGGATCAGCTTTAATATTGCGGATAGATTGTAGCTTCCATCAATGTAATTGTCTGCAACATTTCCAATCCCCCATATTTTTGGGGATTAAATGTATTTATATATATATATATACACATACATACTGTACACACATATATAAACATGCATACAAATACACATACATATATATTTATAGATATATATATATATACATTTCTTTTAAAAATATATTTTTCTTTATTATTTCCCACAAACCCTACAACCCCTTCCCTAATTGGAGTAAAACTAATAAACAAGAACACTTAGGCTTCTACTTCCAGCTTAAACATACTATATACATTTTATGGACACAATCTATTTTACAATAATTATATATTGTTTGTTTTTATTCCTGGCCTCCCTCTATTTCTGATGTCCATCCAGTCCATCCATCCAGTTTCTATTTGCCATATATTCTTTAACTGTGCTGTGATGCTTCAAAAAAGTTTGGAACCTTTCTATTCTCAAAGTTTCTACAGATTGTAAATTAAGGATATATTTTTGATCAATTGACTATGATTTTTCAAATCACACAGTATTGCTATCTGCAGCGTTAGCTCCAGGAAAATGTTGCAATTCTTCAGTCATTCCTGGACCTGTAACCAAAAATGAGCTACATATGAACAGTACCAAAATAAATGATCTAATGACTCTGCCTCCTCGCAGAAAAATCTGCAGAGCTGGGAAGGTTGTATCCCCCATATATATAACATTCTATTGGTTGGAAGAATTTTGTATAATAATTTTCTTTTTTAAATTCTAAGTTTTGAATCCGGCGTAGTTTTGCATGTCAATTCATAAACCTTGTGTCATGGAATCGGTACATCAAAAAATCTCTTCCCAACTATTTTGCAATCTATATGGCACAGCTGTACTTTTTTGGTCCTTAAATGAAACTGGTATATATTTTTATTCCCCACAATTTTCTTTAACCAATTTTGGTATTTTATGAAGGGCCGACAGACAAGCTCTTTACTTTATTCCCCTTCCAACTTGCCTCTTCCATTTTTGTGGTAATACTGCAAATAGTTGGTTGTAATTTTGGGTAGAGCAGACATTGCAACCAACTTTCTATGGCTTGTTTAAAAAATAACAATATTTTGGAGATTATTTCGTTTTCAAATAACCGAAAGTGAGCAGTTGTTATCTGAATGAAGGGAAAAAGGCCATTATTTAACATGAGGTGAGACATTCTTACTAATTTGCTAGAGAACCAGTTTGGATTTAAGTATAACCTTTGTATGCCTGACACCTTTAGGGAAAGGTCTAATGATTGAATTTTTTATAATTTCTGCCCTCCAAATTCATATTCATTATAGAAATAGGCCCTTTTCATTTTGGCTGGCTTGCCATTCCAAATAAAATTGAATATTTTTTGCTTATATAATTCAAAAAACAGGTCGCTAGGTGTTGGCAAAACAATAAGCAAATAGGTCAACTGGGATATGACTACAGAGTGAATCAGGGTGATTTTTCCACAAATAGACAGGTATTTTCCTTTCCACGGTAGCAAGATCTTATCTATATTTGCTAACTTTCTATAAAACAAAATTGGGAGTGAGATATTTTTTTTATTTTTTTTATTTCAGGATATGTATACCAAGTATGCCCACATCCTTGTCAGACCATTTTATTGGTAAACTACACAGTAATGTAACATTTTATTAAATACATTTTTTTGTGATCCAATACGTAATATCAGAATTTGGTTTTAATCCAGAGAGTTTAGAAAAAGTATCTAGAGCCTCTATGAGGCTGTGGAGGGATTCTAATTGTGGATTTAAAATATGAAAATATCAGTGTACAATGACACCTTTGTTTTTAAGCCCTGGATTTCTAATCTGATCTGATTTTAACAGATAACATTTCGATGGCAATAATAAATAGATATGCTCATAGTGGACAACCTTGTTTTACTCCTCTTGACAGTTTAACTTTCTGAGATGTAACCATTTTTTACAATTTTACACCTAGGGTTACTATATGTGACCCGATTCAGGAAACTAGGCATATGTTGTAAGTCACGACTTCACAGGAGAGCCGTTTGAACGTAAAAAAGTTTTTAAAAATGGGCAGAATTGCCTTCTCGAACATGTGAACTTTCATATGCCTTAATATCAAACATGTATGCCATCTGTAAATACAAATAAAATTGCTAAATTACGGGCCTAGTTGGTTTAGCCACAGAAAAAGGTAGCAACCTTCCTGCTAGCCATGATTGGCTGAGATAATGAGTGGGCTGGATATGCCGAGAGATTAGTTTGGATTGGTCTGCCATATAGCACTCGTCTGTCTGTTGGAGCTGGTCAGTATGTCTCGGTAATCGTGGCGAACGCGGCTTTAAAAAAAATGTATTGCGTAGTAAAACTGCATAAACCTAATGTCAAGTTAAAGTGTACTGTTAGCTACCTAACGTTATGTGTATGCTCTCCACTTTCTGGAGGACCGAGTTTTGAAATCAGTAGAATTTGAGTATGATAGCTAAGGAGATGAAGAAAACACCAGTCTGGATAACAGCTTCAAACTAAGGGCAACCGTGCATGGCGTCAGACAGGAGACGCGTCCAACTATGATGTAAGATAATCTAGCTAGCTACATTTTCAGATATTACACATTTCTAATTTTGACAGAAAGTGGTTTCATTTTAAGTGCACTGGTAGCTAGCTAACGTTGGACATTGGACATTTGCATGATCTTATTCTTCATATATCAGACACATTTGCTTGACTAGTTATAGCCATATAACTGGTTGGGTAAGCTACCTGCAGATTCATGCAGGGCAGTAACATCATGAGTTGTGATTATGGTCCATTGTTTAGCTAGCTAGCTACATGTCTTAACAAAAGACTCCACTATGCAAGTATCCATTTCAATAGAATGTCACTGCAACTGTTGATAGACTTACTAGCTGGTAAATTCGCTCTGGTTATCTACTCCAATTTCAGACCACGGGTAAGATAGTCTAGCTAGCTACATTTTCAGATATTACCCGTTTCTAATTTTGACAAAGTATTTTAATTTCAAGATGAAGTGTACTGTTAGCTAGCTAACGTTAGCTGGCTGGCTTGCTAAATAACATTACGTCATGTGTTGTGATTTATTGTTTACCTAGCTAGCTATCTTGCTACATTTCTTAACCTCTCTGGGATATGTGGGACGCTAGCACCTGGACAAAAGTCAGGGAAAATGCAGAGCGCCAAATTCAAATAAATTAATATAAAAATCAAACTTTTATTAAATCACACATGGAATATAACAAATTAAAGCTACACTTGTTGTGAATCCAGCCAACATGTCAGATTTCAAAAAGCTTTTCGGCGAAAGCAAACGAAGCTACTATCTGAGGATAGCACCTCCGTAAACAAAGAGAGAAACCATATTTCAACCCTGCAGAGCACAGAGTGGCAAATATAATTCATGCCTTACCTTTGACGAGCTTCTTTTGTTGGCACTCCAATATGTCCCATAAACATCACAAATGTTCGATTAATTCCATCAATATATATCCAAAATGTCCATTTATTTGGCGAGTTTGATCCAGAAAAATACCGGTTCCAACTTGCTCAACGTGACTACAACATATTTCAAAAGTTACCTGTAAACTTTGCCAAAACATTTCAAACTACTTTTGTAATACAACTTTAGGTATTTTTTAACGTAAATAATCGATAAAATTGAAGACGGGGTGATCTGTGTTCAATACAGGAAGAAAACAAACTGAAGCTTGCTTTCTGGTCATGCGCCTCTATCTAACAGTACACTTCAAGTGACCCTCGTTCAAGATGGCCATACTTCTTCATTACACAAAGGAATAACCTCAACCAATTTCTAAAGACTGTTGACATCCTGTGGAAGCGACAGGAACTGCAAGAAGTTCCCTTAGAAATCTGGATTCCCAATGAAAACCCATTGAAAAGAGAGTGACCCCCCCCAAAAAAAATCTGAATGGTTTGTCCTCTGGGTTTCGCCTGCTAAATAAGTTAATGTTATACTCACAGACATGATTCAAACAGTTTTAGAAACTTCAGAGTCTTTTCTATCCAAATTACTACTAATCATATGCATATCTTATCTTCTGGGGATGAGTAGCAGGCAGTAGCAGGCAGTTGAATTTGGGCATGCATTTCATCCGGACGTCACCAAGAAGTTAGTGTGCCAGAGCGCAGAATAACTGAGTAATGTTTGAACGCTCAGCACCTGTTGAATATGTCCGGTGTCAGACCCCTTGACTTTTTCTATATTTTGTTAGGTTACAGCGTTATTCTATAATAGATTAAATAAAACAATATCCTCAGCAATCTACACACAATACCCCATAATGACTAAGTAAAAGGATTTTAAAAAATGGTTGCAAATGAATAAAAAACATAAATACGTTATTTACATAAGTATTCAGACCCTTTTCAATGACTTGAAATGAAGCTCAGGTGCATCCTCTTTCCATTGATTATCCTTGAGCTGTTTCTACAACTTGATTGGCGTATACCTGTGACAAATTCAATTGATTGGACATGATTTAGAAAGGGACACACCTGTGTATACAGTTGAAGTTGGAAGTTTACATACACCTCAGCCATATACATTTAAACTCAGTTTTTCCACAATTCCTGACATTTAATCACAGTAAAAATTCCCTGTCTTAGGTCAGTTTATCACCACTTTATTTTAAGAATGTGAAATGTCAGAACAATAGTAGAGAGAATCATTTATTTCAGCTTTCATTTCTTTCATCACATTCCCAGTGTGTCAGAAGTTTACATACACTCAATTAGTATTTGGTAGCATTGCCTTTAAATTGTTTAACTTGGGTCAAACGTTTCGGGTAGTCTTCCACAAGCTTCCCACAATAAGTTGGGTGAATTTTGGCCCATTCCTCCTGACAGAGCTGGTGTAACTAAATCAGGTTGCAGGCCTCCTTGCTCGCACATGCTTTTTCAGTTCTGCCCACACATTTTCTATAGGATTGAGGTCAGGGCTCTGTGATGGCAAATCCAATACCTTGACTTTGTTGGCCTTAAGTCATTTTGCCACAACTTTGGAAGTATGCTTGGGGTCATTGTCAATTTCGAAGACCCGTTTGCGACCAAGCTTTTAACTGATGTCTTGAGATGTTGCTTCAATATATCCACATAATTTTATTTCCTCATGATGCCATCTATTTTGTGAAGTGCACCAGTCCTCCTGCAGCAAAGCACCCCCACAACATGATGCTGCCACCCCTGTCCTTCACGGTTGGGATGGTGTTCTTTGTATAGCAAACCTCCCCCTTTTTCCTCCAAACATAATGATGGTCATTATGGCAGTGGCTTCTTCCTTGCTGAGCGGCCTTTCAGGTTATGTCGATATTGGACTCGTTTTACTGTGGATATAGATACTTTTGTACCTATTTCCTCCAGCATCTTCACAAGGTCCTTTGCTGTTATTCTGGGATTGATTTTAACTTTTCACACCACAGTGCGTAAATCTTTACCAGACAGAACGCGTCTCCTTCCTGATCGGTATGACGGCTGCGTGGTCCCATAGTGTTTTTACTTGCGTACTATTGTTTGCACCGATGAACGTGGTACCTTCAGGCGTTTGGAAATTGCTCCCAATGAAGAACCAGACTTGTGGAGGTCTACAATTTTTTTTCAGAGGTCTTGGATGATTTATTTTGATTTTCCCATGATGTCAAGCAATGAGGCACTGAGTTTGAAGGTAGGCCTTGAAATAAATCCACAGGTACACCTCCAATTGACTCAATTTATGACAATTAGCCTATCAGAAGCTTCTAAAGCCATGACATAATTTTCTGGAATTTTCCAAGCTGTTTAAAGGCACAGTCAACTTGGTGTATGTAAACTTCTGACCTACTGGATTTGTGATACAGTGAATTAATTATTCTTAAGGTAAATAATCTGTCTGTAAACAATTGTTGGAAAAACTACTTGTATCATGCACAAAGTAGATAGTCCTAACCGTCTTGCCAAAACTATAGTATGTTAACAAGAAATTTGTGGAGCAGTTGAAAAACGAGTTTTAATGACTCCAAGCAAATAGTTTTGTTTGTTGGTTCATAGCCAAACACGATCAGAGTTAACTTGCACTTTAATTACTTTCTGCCTTTGTAATACACTGCAAAAAAAATAAAGGGAACACTAAAATAACATATCCTAGATCTGAATGAATGAAATATTCTTATTAAATACTTTTTTCTTTACATAGTTGAATGTGCTGACAACAAAATCACACAAAAATTATCAATGGAATTCAAATTTATCAACCCATGGAGGTCTGGATTTGGAGTCACACTCAAAATTAAAGTGGAAAACTACACTACAGGCTGATCCAACTTTGATGTAATGTCCTTAAAACAAGTCAAAATGAGGCTCAGTAATGTGTGTGGCCTCCACGTGCCTGTATGACCTCCCTACAACGCCTGGGCATGCTCCTGATGAGGTGGCGGATGGTCTCCTGAGGGATCTCCTTCCAGACCTGGACTAAAGCATCCGCCAACACCTGGACAGTCTGTTGGTGGATGGAGCGAGACATGATGTCCCAGATGTGCTCAATTGGATTCAGGTCTGGGGAACGGGCGGGCCAGTCCATAGCATCAATGCCTTCCTCTTGCAGGAACTGCTGACACACTCCAGCCACATGAGGTCTAGCATTGTCTTGCATTAGGAGGAACCCAGGGCCAACCGCACCAGCATATGGTCTCACAAGGGGTCTGAGGATCTCATCTCGGTACCTAATGGCAGTCAGGCTACCTCTGGCGAGCACATGGAGGGCTGTGCGGCCCCCCAAAGAAATTCCACACCATGACTGACCCACCGCCAAACCGGTCATGCTGGATGTTGCAGGCAGCAGAACGTTCTCCACGGCGTCTCCAGACTCTGTCACGTCTGTCACATGTGCTCAGTGTGAACATGCTTTCATCTGTGAAGAGCACAGAGTGGCAAATTTGCCAATCTTGGTGTTCTTTGGCAAATGCCAAAAGTCCTGCACGGTAAGCACAACCCCCACCTGTGGACGCCGGGACCTCATACCACCCTCATGGAGTCTGTTTCTGACCATTTGAGCAGACACATGCACATTTGTGGTCTGCTGGAGGTCATTTTGCAGGGCTCTGGCAGAGCTCCTCCTGCTCCTCCTTGCACAAAGGCGGAGGTAGCGGTCCTGCTGCTGGGTTGTTGCCCTCCTACGGCCTCCTCCACGTCTCCTGATGTACTGGCCTGTCTCCTGGTAGCGCCTCCATGCTCTGGACACTACTCTGACAGACACAGCAAACCTTCTTACCACAGCTCGCATTGATGTGCCATCCTGGATGAGCTGCACTACCTGAGCCACTTGTGTGGGTTGTAGACTCCGTCTCATACTACCACTAGAGTGAAAGCACCGCCAGCATTCAAAAGTGACCAAAACATCAGCCAGGAAGCATAGGAACTGAGAAGTGGCCTGTGGTCACCACCTGCAGAACCACTCCTTTATTGGGGGTGTCTTTCTAATTGCCTATAATTTACACCTGTTGTCTGTTCCATTTGCACAACAGCATGTGACATTTATTGTCAATCAGTGTTGCTTCCTAAGTGGACAGTTTGATTTCACAGAAGTGTGATTGACTTGGAGTTGCATTGTGGTTTTTAAGTGTTTGCTTTCTTTTTTTGAGCAGGGTAGTATATATTTCTTGATTAAGATAAGTATTTCTCAGATATAATTCTGCTTTTGGGATTGTGTTTGGAGGGCAAGTGAAAATCAAATGGCCATGTAGCTAACTAGCTTTGGCTAACCCAGAATTAGTTTTTAGCTCCTCATATGTGACCCGTTTCAGGAAACTAGGCGTATGTCGTGGGTCTCTACTTCACAGGAACACTCAACTCCCATTGAAAATGGCCGATGTCAGAAAATGTCTGCAAAAAAGCATAAGTCAATCGTTGCCAGCAGCACAATTCGATTCACCAATGCTCTGGATAACATGAAAACAGCCTAATCAGCTCTGCTAGGGCAAGAAAAATGGTCAGAGTGGGGTGTTCTCTCATTATGTGTCTGGAAGTAGCTAGCCAATGTTAGCCAGTTAGCTTGGGTGCTTGACTGCCATTGCTTTTGTGTGGTCAGAACATTCGGATCAACCCTACTCATCGGCCAGAGCGTCCAGTGTGCGCTATGAATGTTCCGAGAGTGAAACGCTCTGAATTTACGACCTGACAATCTGACAGCACAGTTGCAGTCACCTAAGCTCTGGATAACATAACAGCCTAACCAGCTCTGCTAGGGCGAGTAATGTTCAATGAGCTGTTCTCTCATTTGTGTCTGGCAGTAGCTTGGGTGTTTGACTACTGTTGTTTGTATAGAACGCTCAGATCAACCCTTAAAGAGATGGGTGGGACTAAAAATGAAGAGGGTGTGAACGATGCTGAATGGGTGTAGACAAAGAAGGACTCTCCAGTAGTAGTACCAAAACATTCAAGGGTCATTTTCTCAAAAGTGAGTTTACAAGTTTATCAACTTTCAAAGCACAATTACTTTCCCATTGTTCTTCAGCTGAAGTGTATGATATACCATTTTTGTTTAGCTCTGAGTCTCCTTTTATCCAACGTGAAAAACAATTAAAAATGTTACAACATAAGAACGATTTGAGCCGATCTGTCACATATGATCTCTGCTTGTTGGGTAACTAGCCACCTTGCATAAAGACTAAACAGATGAATCATATGTGTGTGGCAATAGCTAACTATCTATCACATTAGGTTGTCACTAAGCTACAGTGTCAACCATGTAGCTAGCTAACTTTAACTAGATCAACCTGTCAGTCTAGTGCAGCATCCTCCCACTCCATTGCTCTTTCTCACTCGGTGTGTGTGTAAATGTCATTGTCACGTGTGCTCCCTCTCCTGCCTCTAGGTCACTAGGCTGGGTTATCGAGCACACCTGTCATCATCTTTATGCACATCTGCGCATAATGACACTCACCTGGACTCCATCCCCTCCTTGATTATCTGTCCTGTATATGTCCCTTCCTTTGGTTCCTTCCCCAGGCGTCATTGTTTCGGTTCCAGTTTCATGTCTGTGCGTTGTTCGTGATTCTTGTTTTGTATTATGTTTCGTTCATTTATTAAATTATTCACTCCCTGAACTTGCTTCCCGACTCCCAGCGCACAGGTTACGGTCATTCTGTTTTTATGACAAGGCCTATAAGCATATCTCTCATACAGTCAGTGCATCATCTCAGTAAGCTTTTTGTGCCATATACTATAAATCATTTGTGTGTGTGTGTGTCTTTTTATTTACATCTTGTAGTGGCACAACCGAGGGGGAGGAGAATGGGCTAGCCAAGAAAAAGAAAATACCCTTCCAAGTGGAAAAGAGAGGTTCGGAAGAGAAGGAGGACGGAGGGTAAAACCTACCTTGGCAGGGAAAAGATGATTGCGTTGACTATGGCAATTCATATCTGCACTGTTTGATTATTTATTACTTACATGATTCTTACCTGAATAACTACCTTGATGTTTAATTCCATGCTGAAATGTGTCTGATTTGCATACTAGTAGCATGACTGATAGTGAAATGTCAATATCGATTGTTGTTTGACTGTTGTAACACTTACCTGATCCTCTTTGATATTTCATTCTGAGTGAAAAATTAAACATCATACTTGTTGTAAATCGTCTTAGCACACATTCATTATCACATGTACTCGAAATTATATTGTGAAATACGTTTTCATTAATGCTATTGAAATTGTACAATTTTTGTTTGCTGTCACAGTTTACTGTCAGGTATAAAAAAATACTAAACTAAATATGTAACTAGTAATGTAATAGTTTTCTGACTTTCTGACTTGTGTTTTACTGTTACTTGAGTAGTTTCTTAAGAAGGATACTTTTACTTGAGTAAATTACAATCTAAGTTACTTTTATTAAGTACTCTACCCACCTCTGCAAATTATACATATTTTTCACACCTTTCATTATGTGACAATGGATAGGCTAACGGATGGGAAGCCTACAAGTGTATTCACTGACATTTTCAACCTCTCCCTGTCCGAGTCTGTAATACCAACATGTTTTAAGAAGACCACCATAGTGCCTGTGCCCAAGAACACTAAGGTAACCTGTCGAAATGACTACCAACCCGTAGCACTCACGTATGTAGCACTCACCCGCAGCACTCACGGCCCCTCAGGGGTGCGTGCTAAGTCCCCTCCTGTACTCCCTGTTCACTCATGACTGCACGGCCAGGCACGACTCCAACACCATCATTCAATTTGCCGATGGCACAACAGTGGTAGGCCTGATCACCGACAACGATGAGACAGCCTATAGGGAGGAGGCCAGAGACCTGGCCGTGTGGTGCCAGGACAACAACCTCTCCCTCAGCATGATCAAGTAAAAGAAGGAGATGATTGTAGACAATAGAAAAAAGAGGACGCCCCCATTCTCATCGACGGGGCTGCAGTGGAGGTTGAGCGCTTCAGTTCCTTGGTATCCACATCACCAACAAACTAACATGGTCCAAGCACACCAAGATAGTCGTGAAGAGGGCACGACAAAACCTATTTCCCCCTCAGGAGATTGAAAAGATTTGGCATGGGTCCTCAGATCCTCAAAAGGTTCTACAGCTGCACCATTGAGAGTATCCTGACTGGTTGCATCACTGCCTGCTATGGCAACTGCTCAGCCTCCAACCGCCTTGCACTACAGAGGGTAGTGCGTACGGCCCAGTACATAACTGGGGCCAACCTTCCTGCCATCCAGGACCTCTATAACAGGCGGTGTCAGAGGAAGGCCCTAAAAATGGTCAAAGACTCCAGCCTGGTCATAGACTGTTCTCCAGACTATTTGCATTGCCCCCCCCCCCCCCACTCTTTTACACCAGTGCTACTCTCTGTTGTTATCACCTATGCATAGTCACTTTAATAACGCTACCTAAATGTACATATTACTTCAACTAACCAGTGCCACAGCACATTGACTCTGTACCTGTATACCCCGTATATAGTCTCGCTATTGTTATTTTACTGCTGGTCTTTAATTACTTGTTACTTTATTTCTTATTCTTATCCATATTTTTTTAAACTGCATTGTTGATCTCCATTATTGGTCTCCCCATTACCTCGCCCCTTAAAAATGATGCCGGTGTTACCTTATTCAGAGAGCTGTATATAATGACGAAATGCTCATGTCTCCGTCCTAACAATAGGAGTCGTTGTCCTAAATGCAAGAAGGCTTAGGTCTGCATAGCGAGAGTGAGCCCTCTCACTTCGCCTCTTCCTCTCTGCCTTGGTCCTGCCTGCAACCAAAGTCTTTAAAGACATGTTCACCCTCTGGTTGGTATTGTCATCAGAACAAGTCCTTTTTTAACAGACTAAGGGTGATTTATCTATTTGACAAGCATTCCGTACAATAGAAATAAAGTATTTCCTTTTTACCACTGCAAATCTACTGTGGCAATTTATCCAACACTGTATGTAAGGAAACTAATGTTGGTGTTACTGTTATTTTATTCATTTCCATTTTATGATATCCAAAAGTGTCTGGTATAGTCATTTTCTTACCAAGATGTATATTTATATTTAAAATTTGTAACTAAATCAAGGGGATCTAGATATTTGTGCCAGAAGGGCATAAGCCGGAATCGAACCCACGTCGACACAGCAGGCCTATAAATGCACGCTGAAGGTAGCAGCCCTAACAACCACTAAACCAACCCAGGCCACAATTTAACTAACTTTTGACAGTTAATTTGTAACCTTAGGAAACACTCCACACTTGTATGTCGTAGCCTACTGGAGACCAATATCTATCTGGTGTTATCAAGCTATACAAAACAACAGTTGTTGATGTGTATGGCTGCATTTCAGATACATTTTGTACATTTGAATGTTGCAGTAATAGGATGTAGGCCTAATGTTTGCGTGAGAGAGAGAGAATATTGTTTTGATAGCAGGCCTGATCCCAATGACTCGACTGCCCCCGCACGGAAAGAAAGAGACATGCTCATTTTCAAGGAATCACGAGGCTCATTTGAATTTCAGGTTGCAACAGGAAAATTCTCTGCGACAAAAGAGTGATGCATGTATGTGTGGTGTGTGCTTGTGTTTGGACAATACTTCAGAGGTCTCAATGGAAGAGTTAAATGAGAACAAATAAACAATGGAGGGAATCAGGCTTTAGCTTAGTGTCATCACTATCTATCTATCTATCTATCTATCTATCTATCTATCTATCTATCTATCTATCTTATCTCTACTGTGTTGCAACACAGCGAAGTGGTCACACAACTGCAGTGTGAGAAAGACACATCAGAGTATAATAGAGCCTAAGGACTCAGTCAGAGTGATCAATCATATCATCTGTCCAATGGCCATGCCACTGCACATAGAAGAAAGTCTGATAGAAAAACACAATAAAATCTTCAAACATACAATAACCAGGTTGTGAGCTGTAGCAGAGCAATGGAAGAATAGAACAGTGGTTCCCAACTCCGGTCATCAAGTACCCCAAACAGTACACCCTTTTAATTGTATCCCCAGACAAGCACGCCTGAATCAACTTGTCAACTATTCATTCGGCCCTCAATGAGTTGAATCAGGTATGTTTGTCTACAACAAAAATAGCCTCAGACAAGATTAGAACATTGGCAAATGCCACTGGATAGTGTTTGCCCATGGTTGGGAGTGTGTGTGTGCGCAAGTGTGTATTTGTATTTGTGTGTGTACATGTGTGTTTGTTTACTTGTGTGTGGTCACGGTTCGTAACTGAGGGACGATGAGAGAAGCATGACAGGAGCACGTGTTGTCATCACCTGGTGTCCTATTCCACACAACCCTCATGTGAGATGACCTCGTTGTCCCTGTGACTCTTTGTCCCCTCCATGTGACACGTTACAACAAAACAAAGTAAAAAACTGTGTAAGACATGTACCCCTATTGGTTACATTTTGTATTACATGTATTACATGTATTACATAGGCCTTATATCAGAGTAACAACTGTGTTATGAGCTCATCTAGTGCTCACCTTTGCATCAGGGGGGACCAAGTCCATGTTATGGTAATAAAAGCTCAGATAAGCAAAGAGAAACTACAGTCCATCATTACTTTAAGATATTACTTTAAGCCATATTTGGCTCCTGAGTGCGCAGTTGTCTAAGACGCTGCATCTCAGTGCTAGATGTGTCACTACAGACCCTGGTTTGATTCCAGGCTGTATCACAATCGACCGTGATTGGGAGTCCCATAGCACAGCGTTGTTGTCATCGGCTGAAGTTGGTCCTTCTTTGTTCGGCGGTCGACGTCACCGGCTTTCTATACACCACCGATCTATCTTTTGTCTTGGTTTCCATTCCATTAATTATGTTCCTTATTTAACCCTCTGAATACGCTCTCTGTTTTGTGCGTTATTGTTTGTCATGTGGGTTCTCGTTGTTCGTGCTTGGAATTATTTTATTTTGTTCCGTGTTGGAATCTTACTTATTTTGGAGTACATTTTGGATGATTACTCAGAACTGTGTCCTGCGCCTGACTTACCAACGTCCTCACAGAATAACGTACCATCAAATGGAGTCAGCAGGTACAGCCAGCCCTCCTCTCCCAATGGAGGAGCGTGTTCAGCAGCACGCGACCATGTTACAGAGTCTCGGTACAGCCATGGATCGCGTGCTGCAAACCATGGACCGATGGGAGAGAGGGGGTTTCCCGGTTCACCCATCAGCACCTTCCCAGCTCCCACATCAATCGATCCAGAGATCCACACTTCCTTCATCAGAATCCAGTGGGACTCGACTGTGATGGAACGGCTGCCGGGTGCCAGTGGTTCCTACTCCAGCTGGAGCTCTACCTGGCAGCAGTTCAGCCAGCCCCCTCAGGACGCGAGAGAGTGAGCGCCCTCATCTCTTGTCTGACTGGAAAAGCACTGGTCTGGGCCAACGCCATCTGGGGAAAAGAAGGCCCAACGTTGGACAATTACGAAGATTTCACCCGTCGCTTCCGGGCGGTTTTCGATCATCCTCCTGAGGGGAGGAGACAAGGGATGAGGAACGCTCAAGAGTTCGCTCTGGATTTTAGAACTCTGGCCGCCGGCGCAGGATGGAATGAGCGGGCCCTGGTTGACCACTACAGGTGTAGTTTACGCGAGGACGTTCGTAGGGAGTTAGCCTGCAGGGACACCACCCTTAATCTGGACCAGCTGGTGGACCTATCCATCCGGCTGGATAACCTGTTGGCATCCCGCGGACGTCCAGATCGGGGTCCGTCAGTTCCATCCCCCAGCACCTCTGATCCTACCCCTACGGAGCTGGCAGATGCTGCTATGAGGGAGACCGGAGGGGGGACCGTTCCCTGCACCAACTGTGGCCGCAGAGGACACACTGCTGGTCGTGCTGGGGAGGTTTCCCAGGTAATCGAGGTGGCAGGCGGAGCACTGGTGGATCATCTCAGGTGAGTAGGCACACACCTCACCTAGAGCTCCCTCTTGCACACATGTGGTTGTATGTAGCCTTTCCTGAGTTTTCCCAGCATTCCCAGAATAAGGCGCTAGTAGATTCAGGCGCAGCTGGAACTTTATTGACCGTACCTTTGCACTTAGTTTAGGGATTCCTATTGTTCCTGTTGATGTACATGCCTTAGATAGTCGTCCGTTGGGTTCAGGGCTAATCAGAGAGGTCACAGCTCCACTCCGTATGATAACGCAGGAGAATCATGAGGAGAGAATTAGTCTCTTTCTGATCAACTCTGCGTTTCCTATTGTGTTGGGCCTTCCCTGGTTGGCCTCTCATGATCCTATTATTTCGTGGCAACAGAGGGCTCTCAAGGGATGGTCTCGTCAGTGCTCAGGGAGATGTGTAGGTGTTTCCTTAGGTGCCACTACGGTGGAGAGTCCAAACCAGGTATCCACCATGCACATTCCCCCCGAATATGCCGATTTGGCACTCGCCTTCTGTAAAGAGAAGGCAGGGGATTGTGCGATAAATCTTCTGGTAGATGCTGCACTTCCCAGGAGTCACGTGTATCCTCTGTCACAGGAGGAGACGGTGGCTATGGAAACATATGTCACTGAATCTCTGGGACAGGGATACATTTGGCCTTCCATTTCACCTGTCTCCTCGAGTTTATTTTTTGTGAAGAAGAAGGTTGGAGGTTTGCGCCCGTGTATTGACTATCGAGGTTTGAATCAGATCACAATAAAATACAGTTACCCACTACCTCTCATAGCCAGTATGACAGAGTCATTGCACTGGGCACGCTTCTTCACAAAATTGGACCTCAGGAGCGCTTACAACCTGGTGCGTATCAAGGGAGGGGATGAGTGGAAGACGGCATTTAGCACTACATCTGGGCAATATGAATATCTAGTCATGCCGTATGGGTTAATTAATGAGATTTTCAGGGACCTGCACGGGCAGGGTGTTGTGGTGTATATAGATGACATTCTAATATACTCCGCTACACGCGCCGAGCATGTGTCTCTGGTGCGCAAGGTGCTTGGTCGACTGTTGGAGCATGACCTGTACTTCAAAGCTGAGAAATGTCTGTTCTTCCAATATTCTGTCTCCTTTCTAGGGTACCGCATTTCAGCTGTGCGTAATTGGCCGACGGTAAAGGAGGTGCAGCGGTTTTTAGGGTTTGCCAACTACTACCGGTGGTCAGCGGAGGCGGACAGGGCTTTTTGTCAACTGAAGGCTCTGTTTACCTCGGCTCCCGTGCTGGCTCATCCTGATTCCTCCTTAGCGTTCATAGTTGAGGTGGATGCGTCCGAGGCTGGGTAGGGGCTGTGCTGTCTCAGCGCTCGGGTACACCACTAAAGCTCCGCCCCTGCACTTTCTTTTCTAAGAGGCTCAGCCCGGTGGAGCGAAACTATGATGTGGGGGACCGGGAGCTTTTGGCTGTTGTCAGGGCTCTGAAAGCGTGGAGACATTGTCTTGAGGGGGCTAAACACCCTTTCCTCATTTGGACTGACCACTGTAATCTGGAGTACATTCAGGCAGCTAGGAGACTAAACCCTCGGCAGGCGAGGTGGGCCATGTTTTTCACCCGCTTAGTTTTCACTCCCCCACAGTGTCCAGTTGGGCATCTGTATGTTCCGTTTGATGTCCGCAATCGTTTGATCTGTTGGGCCCACACGTCACCCTCCTCGGGTCATCCTGGCATCGGTCGGACAGTGCGCTGTCTTGCTGGGAAGTACTGGTGGCCCACTTTAGCTAAGTATGTGAGGGTTTATGTTTCCTCCTGTTCGGTGTGCGCACAGTGCAAAGCACCTAGACACCTGCCCAGAGGGAAATTACAGCCTCTTCCCATTCCACAACGACTGTGGTCACACCTATCGGTGTATTTCGTGACGGATCTTCCCCGTCACGGGGTAATAGCACGATCCTAGTCGTTGTGAATCGGTTTTCTAAGTCCTGCCATCTCCTTCCTTTGCCCGGTCTCTCTGGAGTCTGGAGGGCATTTATGGAACGCCAGTGGGTCTCGGTTAGCCTCACCTCAGGTTTTCACCCAGAGAGTAACGGCCAGGTGGAGAGAGTAAACCAGAATGTGGGTAGGTTTATGTGGTCCTATTGCCAGGACCTGCCAGGGGAGTGGTCAATTTTCATCCCCTGGGCGGAAATGGCCCAAAACTCCCTTCGCCACCCTTCCACTAACCTATCTCCTTTCCAGTGTGTGCTAGGTTATCAGCCGGTCCTGGCACCTTGGCATCAGAGCCAGATCGAGGCTCCTGTGGTGGGTGAATGGTTTCGTCACTCGGAGGCGACATGGGACACTGCTCATGTGCATTTACAACGGGCCATCAGGCCACAGAAGGCGAGTGCCGACTGCCACCGCAGTGAGGTGTATGCACCGGGGGATCGGGTCTGGCTCTCGACCCGAAACCTGCCCCTTCTTCTGCCCTGCCGGAAGCTAGGTCCGCGGTTTGTGGGGCTATTTAAAGTCCTGAGGAGATTGAACGAGGTTTGTTATAGGTTGCAACTTCCCCCTGATTACCGTATTTACCCCTCATTCCATGTGTCTCTCCTCAGGTGGCAGGTCCGCTCCAGCAGTCTGAGGTGCGGGAGGTTCGTCCGCCCCCTCTGGACATCGAGGGGGCCCTGGCGTATACTGTGCGAGCCATCATGGACTCAAGACGTCGGGCGAGAGTCCTTCAGTACCTCGTGGAGTGGGAGGGTTATGGTCCGGAGGAGAGATGCTGGGTGTTGGTGGAGGACATCCTGGATCCATCGTTACTGCAGGAATTTCACCGCCTCCATCCGGATCGCCCTGAACCTCGTCCTCCGGGTCGTCCCCGAGGCCGGTGTCGGCGCGCGTCAAGGGGGGTACGGTCACGACTTCGGCCGAAGTTGGTCCCTCTCCTTCTTCGGGCGGCGTTCGGCGGTCGACGTCACCGGCTTTCTAGACACCACCGATCTATGTTTCATTTTTGTTTTGTTTTGTCTTGATCATACACACCTGGTTTCGATTCCATTAATTATGTTCCTTATTTAACCCTCTGAATACGCTCTCTGTTTTGTGCGTTATTGTTTGTCATGTGGGTTCTCGTTGTTCGTGCTTGGAATTATTGTATTTTGTTCCTTGTTGGAATCTTACTTATTTATTTTGGAGTAAATTTTGAATGATTACTCAGAACTGTGTCCTGAGCCTGACTTTTCATTTTACCAACGTCCTCACAGTTGTTAGGGTTTGGACTTGGTAGGCCGTCGTTTTAAATGAGAATTTGTACTTAAATGACTTGATAAAATGAAGGTCAGTCAGTCAATCAGGAAAAGGAAGGAAAGACAGGAAAGGAAGGACAGGAAAGGAAGACCCAGAGTTACCTCTGCTGCAGAGTATAAATTCATTAGAGTTACCAGCCTCAGATTGCAGCCCAAATAAATTCTTCACAGAGTTCAAGTAACAGACACATCTCAAGATCAACTGTTCAGAGGAGAATGCGTGAATCAGTCCTTCATGTTTGAATTGCTGCAAAAAAATCACTACTAAAGGACACCAATAAGAATAAGAGACTTGCTTGGGCCAAGAAACACGAGAAATTAACATTAGACTGGTGGAAATTTGTCCTTTGGTTGATGAGTCCAAATGAATATAAAATATATTTAGATTTGTTTAACACTTTTTTGGTTAATACATGATTCCATATGTGTTATTTCATAGTTTTGATGTCTTCACTATTATTCTACATTGTAGAAAATAGTCAAATAAAGAAAAACCCTTGAATGAGTTAGTGTGTATAAATGTATGACTGGTACTGTAAGAGCTTTAGTAAACTTATAAAATAGCTGTCTTGTGTTGTTCTAACCTACTGTGCTAAAAAAACTAAAAAGTAATGTATTTTCAGTTGTAGTTATCAGTACCTTGTACCCTACATGTTGTGTAGCCTCTATACAACAGAGTATTCGACTAGAGAGATTGGCAGGACGTC
This sequence comes from Oncorhynchus mykiss, assembly GCF_013265735.2. NCBI lineage: Eukaryota > Metazoa > Chordata > Actinopteri > Salmoniformes > Salmonidae > Oncorhynchus > Oncorhynchus mykiss. The sequence goes on along the minus strand of NC_048566.1, from coordinate 43,513,839 downwards.
TTAACATGTGCCTGCACAGCAGTATGCAGGTGTCTATATGTGAACAGACTCCATCTGTGCAATGGAGAATGCATCATCACACACACACACACACACACACACACACACACACACACACACACACACACACACACACACACACACACTTACATATCCATGTTGTGACAGGTAGAGGCAATGCCACCTCTGTCTCAGTCATCTGTGTGTTGATGGAGCTGATGGAAAGATGTCTGCCTTTGCCACGCTCAGGGTCAAGGGTCAGAGATGAGAGGGAGAGTGGCTGAGGGTGGGTGGAGGAATGTACACACCAGCTCCACAGAAAGAAACAAACACTCCTTAATGAGTGTTGAGAGACTTTGATTCCGGACGGTAGAAGAGTGTGAATTGCGACTCCACCCTCTGCTGCCTCGATATTCAATACACTCGGCATCTTCAATTGTATTTCATCAAATTACCATTAAAAGCCTCTCCAACACTGGCCAGTCTAAAGTCTAATTCACAGATGCATAGACAGCTAATGTGCACAAATCTATCAAACAAAAGGATTCTGTCTATAGGCTGTTAACTGTTGTAATCCGACATGGAGATGAGTAATATCCTATGCAAATAAAATAGCCGCTGAAATAAACCAGATATACACTCGAGATGCTGACAATGGGGGAAAGGGTTTAATCTCTATGTTAAAACTATTAGCTGTTGTTTGTGCAGTATGTCTTTCAACAGCCAGCCTTCCAACAGCCAGTCTTACAAAACACAGTAGCTTTTGTTTTGTATTCAGAGCTCTATCTTTCATTCAGAAAACGAATGGATCATTACCGGATTCTTAGGGAGCAATAAGCAGGCAAAGTTGGCCAGGCAAACACATTCACTCCAGACTAACTGAAGATTCTGCTAGCTCGGTATGATTTAGACACCAATAGGCTACAGTGATGAGTCCAAAATGTAGCATTTACTAATTTGTCTTTTACCAAAATTGTAAATGAGCACATTGCTTCATTGATCCAGTTGTAATCGTACAACACGGGAGCTTTCTCAACATTGTTGGTGTTTGGAGAAAGGTCACGAAAGTACTGATGATAGACTAAAAACACACAAGTGAATTGAACACATGGCCATATCCGTGTATTTATTGTTGCATATCTCTGTACAGTATGTGTGTTTTTCCATTGTGTAGGGTTGGTATGAGTAGTGGGGGTCTCATTCATCAGATGTGCATGCAGTTCATAGATCTGAAATCCTGCTTGGATCTAGAGGCCTGGGCCTTAAGTGGAAGATGGTTGCGCAACAACAGAATCTCTTTGAAAAATGTTTGCCTTCTTTTGAGAACAGCTGTATCAGTGGCCACATCGCCCGGAGATAGGCATCTGGCCCCTGTGTGTATGCAGTGCTCACTGCTGTGAATGCTGGGTTGGCTCTAATGGACACATTTACCTGCCTTCCCCAGACAGCCAACACAATCTAGTTTAAATGCAGGGGCGGGTATTTTGACCAAATCCTTTCAAACGGTGCTGTGGAAGAATGTCTGGAGTGATGGAAGTCGATAGCCATGCAGAAGGGAAGGAAGGGAGATTGTGGTACTTCGGGGGAATAAAAATTAAGCCCTGCAGAAAGAGAGATGGGATGGGGAGGGCCAGGGTGGTGATGGGGTTTTGAGCTCAGTGGGTTAATGAGTTAGCTAATTCACTAAATCACCCAAACTACTCAGAGGACATGTTTGAGAGGTTCCATGCTGTGAGAGTTTTCTGCTCTTGGTAGTTTGAGGGAGTCATTTTGTCTTATACTGAACATTCCTCCTTTCCTATGTTTTTTTCTGGACCTTGTGGCTTCTTGACAAATTCCTCCCTTAAAATTCTCTGGGGATAGTTTTACATTAGAAAAAGGCTGCTCAAACATGACAGAAGTCAGAGTTGGTCTAGACATGGGTGCAGAGACAACAAAGACAGGGAGAGCCATGGGAAGCTGTGATGGCGCCAGAGGGGAAGGCTGACGTCTTATCGGCTCTTAACCAACCAGATTTTTAATTTTTTTTGCGTTGTTTGTAACTTGTTTTGTACTTAATGTTGCTGCTACCGTCTCTTATAATGGAAAATAGCTTCTGGACATCAGAACTACGATTGCTCATCTCAAACTGGATTAAGAGTTCTTCATCAATGAGTCGGACAGTAGAGATATAATACAGACACCCAACCAGGCCCAGATCCCCCTCAGCACGTTTATCCTACGAACGGGACATCAAAAACTGTAATATCTTATGTTTCATAGAGTCGTGGCTGAACGACGACATTAAGAACATACAGCTGGCGGGTTATACACTCTATCGGCAGGACAGAACAGCAGCCTCTGGTAAAACACTGGGCGGGGGCCTATATGCATTTATGTAAACAACAGTTGGTGCAAGATATCTAAGAAAGTCTCTAGGTTTTGCTCACCTGAGGTAGGGTATCTCATGATAAGCTGAAGAACTACCTGGAGAGATTTCCTCTGTATTTTTTGTAGCTATCTACATACCACCACAGACCGATGCTGGCACTAAAACCGCACTCAATGAGCTGTATACCGCCATAAGGAAACAGGAAAACGCTCATGCAGAGGCGGCGCTCCTAGTGGCCGAGGACTTTAATGCAGGGAATCTTAAATAAGTTTTACCTCATTTCTATCAGCATGTTAAATGTGCAACCAGAGGTATAACACTTCTAGACCACCTTTGCTCCACACACAGAGATGCGTACAAAGCTCTCCATCACCCTCCTTTTGGCAAATCTGACCATAATTCTATCTCCTGATTCCTGCTTACAAGCAAAAATTAAAGCATGAAGCACCAGTGACTCAGTCTATAAAAATGGGGTCAGATGAAGCAGATGCTAAACTACAGGACTATTTTTCTAGCACAGACTGGAATATGTTCTGGGATTATTCTGATGGCATTGAGGAGTACACCACATCAGTCACTGGCTTTATCAATAAAGTGTATCGAGGATGTCATCCCCACAGTGAATGTACATACATACCCCAACCAGAAGCCATGGATTTACAGGCAACATTCGCGCTGTGCTAAAAGGTAGAGCTGCCGCTTTCAAGGAACAGGGCTCTAACCTGGAAGCTTATAAGAAATCCCGCTATGCCCTTCAACGAATCATCAAACAGGCAAAGCATCAATACTGGACTAAAATCTAATCGTACTACACCGGCTCCGACACTTGCAAGATGTGACAGGGCTTGCAAACTATTACAGACTACAAAGGGAAGCACAACCGAGAGATGCCCAGTGACACAAGCCTTTCAGACGCGCTAAATAACTGCTATGCTCGCTTCGAGGCAAGTAACACTGAAACATGCATGAGAGCATCAGCTGTTCCGGACAACTGCGTGATCACGCTCTCCGCAACACATGTGAGTAAGACCTTTAAACAGGTCAACATTCACAAGGCCGCAGGGCCAGACGGATTACCAGGACGTGCACTCTGAGCATATGCTGACCAACTGGCAAATGTTTTCACTGACATTTTTGACCTCTCCCTGTCTGAGTCTGTAATACCAACATGTTTCAAGCAGACCACCATAGTCCCTGTGCCCAATATCACTAAGGTAACCTGCCTAAATGACTACCGACCCGTAGCACTCACGTCTGTAGCCATGAAATGCTTTGAAAGTCTGGTCATTGCTCACATCAACACCAACACCAGAAACCCTAGACCCATTCCAATTTGCATACTGCACCTGCAGATCCGTAGATGATGCAATCTCTATTGCACTCCACACTGCCCTTTAACACCAGGACAAAAGGAACACCTATGTGAGAATGCTATTGATTACAGCTCAGCGTTCAACACCATAGTGCCCTCAAAGCTCATCACTAAGCTAAGGACCCTGGGACAAAACACCTCCCTCTGCAACTGGATCCTGGACTTCCTGACGGGTCGCCCCCAGGTGGTAAGGGTAGGTAACAACACATCTGCAACGCTGATCCTCAACACAGGGGCCCCCCAGGGGTGCGTCAAACACAACATAGCAGCCAAGTAGCCTACTATCTATTTTGGTGAAACTAACAGCCCTCTCTCCAAGGTGCTAATTAATTCAAAGCATTTTAGACATCACTGCAGTAAGCCCACATACTTGAGTATAGCTGTGGGACTTACACAAGTACAAATTTCTTATAGTCTAATTTTCAAGGCATCAATGTACAGCATTATTTTGAGACGTGGATGTCCTCTTTAGCCTTGTCTACAAGGCTTTCTGCCACCAAATGCACCTTGGTTCAGGCATGTTCAAAAACCTGAGGCCATTTGTAGTTTTTTTAATTTTTTTAATTTTTTACATCTGATGCATAAGATGTTAATAATTTACTATACATTCTATACATTACAGCTTTTAAATATTATTATTTTTTTTACATCTGATGCATAAGATGTTCATAATTTACTCTACATTCTATACATTACAGCTTTTTTTTATACATCTGATGCATAAGATGTTAATAATTTACTATACATTCTATACATTACAGCTTTTTTATTTTTATTTTTTACATCCGATGCATTCACCCACTCTAGTTAAATCCCTCCAGTAATTTCTCGACCCAAGCTCCTTACCTTTTTTGCATGTTTTACAGCCCAACTTTGAATTCTGAATGACAAGCCAGGGGTTATATGTTTGCTTGTTCTTGAACTGCAAATTACACCTGCTCTGAGCACTTCGTCAGTGGATGCGCTGACCCCCTCTGCCCCCAGCTCCCCATCTCCCTCTTCCGCTGAGCCTGACTCGCTAGTAGGTCTACTAGCTAGAGGAAGTGCCGGTGGTGATGCTGAACTGGCAGTGCTGCTAGCTAAGGTATCGCCATCAGGAACAGTTTGCCCCTCAGTCCTCTCCTCTGGCACTTATGGTTCTCTGGCTCCTTCTGGGTTTGATTCACCATCTGTCTCTGGATTTTTGGAATTGAAAAATGACAAACTCAATTGCCTTTTCTTATCTGTTTTTTATTTGGCTTTCCCTCACGATTCAATTCAGTAGGGAGACGACTAGACTAGGCTATGTGACATGATTACTTAGGGACATCTTCACTAGCTGACCGCCACTATCAAGACCTGTGTCAAGATCAGTACTTACCCCACTGGCCCTCCCCATAACCTCTATGTACAAATAAGAGAGCTGGTCTGGAATCAGTGTGGCAGGATAGGATGATTACACACAACGATCACCGCGCTTTTACATGATGGTCTTTACTGGGGGGCTGGAGAAATAACAAGGAGGCAACTCAATTTAAAGCTGATCGCTTTTATTAGAATGTCTACAGTGCAAACAGGGAAATAATTAATAAATCATGCCGCGAGTGGTACCGAATCCGGGAAAATAGGTGCCGGAACAACAAAGTCAAATCTGAGAGGTACCGGGTTCCTGTTCCGGCAGGATCCGGCTCAAATTAAGCACTGGTTATACAATATATACTATTCTCCAATATGTTCTCCAAATGAGTCCCTCTACATCACAAGGGTAATTATAATAATTGTATAACAGTTCACCAATACATTGACCTCTGACCAAAGGCTACAGTGTACATGTCTAGCCTCCAGAGTTGTGAAGTCCCCATCTTAAAATGGAACAAAACAAACGAGTTGGTCACAACTCAATCGACCCAAAAAAAGGGGGACTTTTATAGTTTAGGATTCATTTGAGCACTCTTTCACTCTTTTTGAGTTCACATGAACACATTTACATAGAAAGCAGCCAATGAGGTCACCTTTCTGCTTGTAAATCTGTCCTGTACATTACTGTGCTGTGGCCCCCTGGGCCCCCGGTCCACAACATCCCTTTGATTTCTGACTCGTAGTGAAACCCAGACTTGTTGAAGAGCAGGATCACCTTCTGCAGAACAACACAATGCCTTCAAACAAGATCAGGTGTCAGAAAAAACCTTGAAGGAGACATCAGCTCTCTGTGAAAACATCATGGGTTGATTTCTCTCTCACATGCAATCAGAAATGTTTGTATGGTGTATTGATATTTTGATTGTTTTATGTCTCCCCCTCTTTGGAATTTGAGAATAAAATCTACAATTTCCAAAATACGGTCTGTTTCACTTAGAGTGCGGGAAGTTTCAGAAAGAACAAGACAGCTAAAGAATGAACAAGTGGGACTTGTCAACGTTGACCTGAATGGGGGATAGTAAAGGGGCAGTAAAACATTTACATGTTTTATTAATAGACTATGACAATAGAGTGAGGCCACTGTTCAATGAAATGCAAATAGGCTGCTTTTCCAATCTTTGCATCAATGAAAAAAGTAGATTACTGTAGCCCCTGTGACAAAGCATGCATTGTTCCCATGCCCGCTCCCTCTTTTTACGCACATTAGCAGTCACATTTCCTGAAAGAATCCCCCAAAACGTGGTTTAAAGTGTCTGGCCATCCTCTCACGCTATTCTCACGCTCTGATATTCAACTGAAACATGGAGCTAGACAAACAGGGCCCACGACTGGGGGTGGAGGAGAAATTGGATGACATTTCTGTCTCATGAAAAGAGGGGCCCTGATATTTCAATGTGAGTGAGAGGAACAATGTGAGTATGTTGGTTCTAATATCACAGTGAGAAGGGACGGGGAATGCGTGAGGTTAGGGTCTTGCCTCGCCCTGTCTCACCCTGCCTTGCGTGGACTAACAGTGTTAGGACATGTAACAAAATGTAACAACATATTTGGGGCATGTTAGGATATGTTTGGGACGTGTAGGAACATGTTTGGGACATGTAAGTTGCTATTTGGTCTGATCATAACTCCAACCTGATCTGCTACTAGGATGATGTCTCATGGTCAACTCAAACAAACCCTGTAGACTAAGACAGGTGCTTCGGACCTAGGAACTTTTATTTGTATCTCACTGCACTGAACACTCAATGATGTGCTTTGGTTAAATTGACTGTGTGCATGGAAATCAAGTAGATGCGACTGCTTGGATCACTCCTGAAAGCCTCCCTTCTTGTAAAATGAGGTAGAACTAGCCTTTAGGCCAAGTGAAAGATCCACTTCCTAGACCAGAAAATCCCTTTTGAGTCCCTTTCTCATCAACTCAAATTCAGCTCGACTCAAATTGAAGATGAAAATATCAACAATCAGCTTTCATGCCCCTCCTGTGACGTGATCTGGACAGGCTGCTGTGTGCCAGCGACGTAAGACTTCACCCCATGAGAGCTGTAGGCTGGTCACAAGAAAGAGCCATCGATTTCAGACATTTGGAAAGGCCCTGAGGACCACTGCGCCACGGCATTTCACAATTCTCTAGCAAGCAGGGAGAGGACTTGATGATTCTTAATGAAAACAGTGCATTGTTTTTTTTGTTTTTTTCCTTCCCCAAACCATAGCCTTAACCACTCTGAAATAATATCTCAACTTAACCCATTGAGTTGTTTCTGTTTTAACCCTGTAACCACACAGAATTAACCCCACTAAATCCTATTACGGAAAATTTTGAAGTGGAACTATGAGATCAGCCCAGGGAGCAGAGAGCTGTGCCAACCAGAACCCTGTTTCCCCTGCACCCAGTACCCCTCGCCCCCCTCCTCTGGAATGGTTGACAGGCAGAGAGCAGGGGCCTACGTGCAGACTGGCAGCATCTCTTCTCAGCCCGTCCTCTCTCTATTAGAATCCGCATCACTCCCTCTCTCTCCCTCTCCCCTCCCAGTGTGTGTCAACATCACCCCATATTACCCCCTTCACACCATTGTCCCCATGTAACAGTGGCAAACACAGGCACAATGGCATGCTAGTTAAAACACACACAAGCTGAAAAGGCACTCTCACACACACACACACACACACACACACACACACACACACACACACACACACACACACACACACACACACACACACACACACACACACACACACACACACACACACACACACACACAAACTCAGTGCATCCTGCATACGATTACCACATTAATGGTAATCGTATGCAGGGTGCATCACTGGCAACATAATAGTCCATAAGGGCCCTTATAGTTCCCATTCAAATGTGTTTGACAACATTCCCGGTTTCCCCCAATTTAGCTTTTATTGTTTTACTTTTGTTGGTTATTGTTTTATTCTTACGGACTGAGAGACCACCTGAATCTCTGATACAATCAAATCACATTACCAAAGAACTGTTGTCTAACTGTTGCTTGCTGACTGTGGACAGTCATTTATTTCCCCCTACTTTTCCCAATTATTTTACACCACACATTATTACTCAGTAATCCTGGGGGTTTTGGGTATTCGTTGCTTTTCCACTTTGTGCTCTAATGGCAGGGTTGTACAATGGGAGTGCTTAGGGTGACCAAAATAATTTCATCAAGTACATTTCATGGAACATTAAAGTGGCTAACAACCCTGTGAAACGTAAGAGGGTGTTGACACATTTAAATGCTTTGAACGCAAATTTAGCATTTCCACAAGAGACTCACTTGAGGACTGATGAGTACTTTAGGATTTGCAAGGACTGGGTTGGTCAACTGTTTCACTCTAACCTTTGTAGTAAATCAAGAGGTGCTGCCATTTTGGTTGATAAATCTACTCCCTTGTAGCTTCTGAGGTTATTGCTGATCCTAAGGGACGATGCATCATAGTAACTGGTAAACTGTTCTCTACCCCTCTTGTTTTGGCTAATGTTTATGCTCCCAATTGGGATGACACAAGTTTCATTTCCTTTTTATCTGCTATACCCAATTTAGATTCCCATTCATTGAATTTAGGGGGGATTTCAACTATAACTACAATATCCCCAGTTCTTGACAAGTCCTCACAAAGAACTACAGGCTCATCTAAATGTGCCCTTCTTTTTCAATATTTTCTTCAGAAATATGTTATGTGCGAGGCCTGGTGTTTCCTACACCCTACAGAAAGACAGTATTCCTTTTTTCTCATGTTCATCAAACATACTCCCGCACTGATTACTTATTTTTGGACCAAAAATTTCTGCCTAACCTTTGGAGGTGTACTTATGAAAGTATTGTTATTTCTGACCATTCACCATTAGTGCTTGAGCTAGAGTTTCACCAGCACCTTCCTATGTGTTATCAATGGCATCTTATCTCCATTTTACTCTCAGATAGTAGTTTGTCAATTAAATTAATTCTGAAATCATGTTATTCCTATAATTTAATTCAACCCCAGGTATGTCATGCTCTTCCATATGGGAGTCCCTCAAAGCAAACTTACATGTACAAATTATTTATTATGCAGCCAACAAAAACAAAGCTCGCTCTCAGCATCTTCGAGACCTGAACAAAGCCATAGCTACATTGGATGAGAAGTATGCTACATATCCTTCCTCTGATCTATATAAAGAACGCCAACTACTCCAATCTGAATATGACGACCTCTCTTCCAGACAAGCTGAACAATTACTCTTACGAGCTCGATACAGAGTGTATGAGCAAGGCGACAAGGCCAGTAAACTCCTTGCACATCAGATCCGTAAATCTGAGGCCTCGCGTTTAACTGCTACCACAGATATACATAAAGAGATCAATTATCAATTCAAACCATTTTACTCTGCGCTGTACACATCCGAATCTCCTCAAGACCCTTTGTTGATTGATTAATTCTTCGATGGTCTGAATATACCTTCAATTGATACAGACTCCATGACGGTTTAGAAGACAAATTTACACCTGAGGAGATTGCAACTGCAGTGTCTGCAATGAAAAGTTGTAAATCACCGGGTCCGAATGTTTTTCCAAACAAATTTTACAGAATGTTTTCCAGTCTGCTTTGCCCATTCCTGTCTCTATTATTTGCGTAGAGTGCCTGAATACATCAAAGCTACCGCCTAGTCTTCATCAGGCTACGATTACAGAAAAACAAGGACCCCTGGAATGTGGTTCTTATTGCCAAATCTCGCTTTTAAACTGTGATTACAAAATCCGAGCCAAGCTCTTAGACATCCATATGGAAGGCTCGCTGCACCAAGTAATACACTCTGACCAGACCGGCTTTATGAGAAATATGCATTTGTTTTTAAATATTAGATGCCTTATGAATATACTGTACTCCCCAGCATCGGGGGACCCAGAGTTGGTGGTCTTGCTGGGACTACCTAACAATGGGACTACCTAACAGCCGCCCTTTATAAATTTGGCTTTGGTCCCAAATTCATTGCGTGGATAAAGATTATTTATTTCTCTCCCATGCTTCGGTATGGACTAACAACTATTTTCCTTTGCACCGGGGATCCATACGGGGTTTTCCACTCTTACCCTTGTTGTTTGCTTTGACAAAAGAGCCCTTCGCCGTCGCACTGCGCTCTAATGGGCTCGATTGCCAAAGCAAACAAGGTTGAGAGTGGACAACCCTGTCTGCATCCGCAGTGCAAAGGAAAATGGTCAGAGGACAAGTTGTTAGTCCACACCGAAGCCATGGGAGGGAAATATAGAATCTTTATCCATTTTAACAAATACAATTTGAGAACATGCCTACCTAAATTCTATCAGCATATTGACTAGTACTCATGATGGTAAAACTCTGGACACTGTTACTCAATACATACAAGGCCCTCCCCCACCTTCCTTTTGGCAAATCTGACCATTACTACATTTTGCTCCTCCCTTCATATAGGCAGAAACTCAAACAGGATGCACCTGTGTTAAGAGCTATTCAACGCTGGTCTGACCAATCGGAATCCACGCTTCAAGATTGTTTTGATCACGCGGACTGGGACATGTTCTGGGTAGCCTCAGAGAATAATATTGATGTGTACGCTGATTCGATGAGTGAGTTTATAAGGAAGTGCATAGGAGATGTTATTCTCACTGTGACTATTAAAACCTACCCTAACCAGAAACCGTCGTAAGATGGCGGCATTCGCGAACCACTGAACCACTGCATTTAACAATGGAAAGGTGACTGGGATTATGGCCAGTGTAGTTTGGGATTGCAAACAGTGTAGTTATTCCCTCTGCAAGGCAATCAAAGAAGATAAATGTCAGTATAGAGACAAAGTGGAGTCGCAATTCAATGGTTCAGACATGAGACGCATGTGGCAGGGTCTACAGAAAATTTTAGACTACAAAAAGACACCTACGGACACCTTGCTTCCAGACAAACTAAACACCTTCCTTGCCCACTTTGAGGATAATAAAGTGCCACCGACGCAGCCCGCTACCAAGGACTGTGGGCTCTGCTTCTTCATGGCCGACACGAGTAAGACATTTAAACGTGTTAACCCTCTCAAGGTGGCCCAGACAGCATGCTTTGAGAGGCTAGTCAAGGATCATATCACCTTACCTGTCACCCTAGACTCACTTCAATTTGCTTACCGCCCCAATAGGTCCACAGATGATGCAATCACCATAACGCTGCATACTGCCTTATCCCATCTGGAGAAGAGGAATACCTATATAAGAATGCTGTTCATTGACTATAGTTCAGCATTCAACACCAAAGTATCCTCCAAGCTCATCATTAAGCTAAAGGCCATGGGTCTCAACCCCACCCTGTGCAATTGGGTCCTGGACTTCTTGATGGGCTGCCCCCAGGTGGTGAAGGTAAGAAACAACATCTCCACTTTGCTGATCCTCAACACTGGGGCACCACAAGGGTGCGTGCTCAGCCCCGTCCTGTACTCCTGTACATAACTGTGTGGCCATACACGCCTCTAACTCAATCATCAAGTTTGCAGACGACACAACACTAGTAGGCTTGATTACCAACAACGACGAAACAGCCTACAGGGAGGAGGTGAGGGCACTCGGAGTGTGGTGTCAGGAAAACCTCTCACTCAATGTCAACAAAACAAAGGAGATGATCGTGGACTTCAGGAAACAGCAGAGGGAGCAACCCCCTATCCACATCGATGGGACAGCAGTGGAGAAGGTGTAAAGTTTTAAGTTCCTCGTGCGTACACATCACGGACAAACTGAAATGGTCCCCCCACACAGAAAGTGTGGTAAAGAAGGCGCAATTGCATCTCTTCAACCTCCGGAGGCTGAATAAATGTTGCTTGTCACCTAAAACCCTCACAAACATTTACAGATGCTCAATTGAGTGCATCCTGTCGTGCTGTATCACCGCCTGGTACAGAAACTGCACCGCTCACAACCATAGGGCTCTCCAGAGTGTGGTGCGGTCTGCACAACGCTTCACTGGGAGCAAACTCCCTGCTCTCAAGGACACCTACAGCACCCGATGTCAGAGGAAGGTCAAAAAGATCATCAAGGGCAACAACCACGCAAGTCACTGCCTGTTCACCCCACTACCATCCAGAAGGTGTGGTCTGTACAGGTGCATCAACACAGCTTCTATCTCAAGGCCATCAGACTGTTAAACAGCCATCACTAACACTGACAGGCTGCTGCCTACATACAGACTTGAAATCATTGGCCACTTTAATAAATGGAATCCTAGTCACTTTAATAATGGCACTTTAATAACATTTACATTTCTCATCTCATATTCTGTATTTTATACCATCTATTTCATCTTGCCTTTGCCGCTCTGTCATTGCTCATCCATATATTTATATTTATATATTCTTATTCCATTCCTTTACTTAGATTTGTGTGTATTAGGTAGTTGTTGTGGAATTGTTATATTACTTTTTAGATATTGCTGCACTGTCGAAACTAGAAGCACAAGCATTTCGCTACACTCACAATAACATCTGCTAACCATGTGTATGTGACCAATAAGATTTAATGATGCTATTCCAGGTACAGTGCCTTGCGAAAGTATTCGGCCCCCTTGAACTTTGCGACCTTTTGCCACATTTCAGGCTTCAAACATAAAGATATAAAACTGTATTTTTTTGTGAAGAATCAACAACAAGTGGGACACAATCATGAAGTGGAACGACATTATTGGATATTTCAAACTTTTTTAACAAATCAAAAACTGAAAAATTGGGCGTGCAAAATGATTCAGCCCCTTTACTTTCAGTGCAGCAAACTCTCTCCAGGAGTTCAGTGAGGATCTCTGAATGATCCAATGTTGACCTAAATGACTAATGATGATAAATACAATCCACCTGTGTGTAATCAAGTCTCCGTATAAATGCACCTGCACTGTGATATTCTCAGAGGTCCGTTAAAAGCGCAGAGAGCATCATGAAGAACAAGGAACACACCAGGCAGGTCCGAGATACTGTTGTGAAGAAGTTTAAAGCCGGATTTGGATACAAAAAGATTTCCCAAGCTTTAAACATCCCAAGGAGCACTGTGCAAGCGATAATATTGAAATGGAAGGAGTATCAGACCACTGCAAATCTACCAAGACCTGGCCGTCCCTCTAAACTTTCAGCTCATACAAGGAGAAGACTGATCAGAGATGCAGCCAAGAGGCCCATGATCACTCTGGATGAACTGCAGACATCTACAGCTGAGGTGGGAGACTCTGTCCATAGGACAACAATCAGTCGTATATTGCACAAATCTGGCCTTTATGGAAGAGTGGCAAGAAGAAAGCCATTTCTTAAAGATATCCATCAAAAGTGTCGTTTAAAGTTTGCCACAAGCGACCTGGGAGACACACCAAACATGTGGAAGAAGGTGCTCTGGTCAGATGAAACCAAAATTGAACTTTTTGCCAACAATGCAAAACGTTATGTTTGGCGTAAAAGCAACACAGCTCATCACCCTGAACACACCATCCCCACTGTCAAACATGGTGGTGGCAGCATCATGGTTTGGGCCTGCTTTTCTTCAGCAGGGACAGGGAAGATGGTTAAAATTGATGGGAAGATGGATGGAGCCAAATACAGGACCATTCTGGAAGAAAACCTGATGGAGTCTCCAAAAGACCTGAGACTGGGACGGAGATTTGTCTTCCAACAAGACAATGATCCAAAACATAAAGCAAAATCTACATTGGAATGTTTCAAAAATAAACATATCCAGGTGTTAGAATGGCCAAGTCAAAGTCCAGACCTGAATCCAATCGAGAATCTGTGGAAAGAACTGAAAACTGCTGTTCACAAATGCTCTCCATCCAACCTCACTGAGCTCGAGCTGTTTTGCAAGGAGGAATGGGAAAAAATGTCAGTCTCTTGATGTGCAAAACTGATAGAGACATACCCCAAGCGACTTACAGCTGTAATCGCAGCAAAAGGTGGCACTACAAGTATTAACTTAAGGGGGCTGAATCATTTTGCACACCCAATTTTTCAGTTTTTGATTTGTTAAAAAAGTTTGAAATATCCAATAAATGTCGTTCCACTTCATGATTGTGTCCCACTTGTTGTTGATTCTTCACAAAAAAATACAGTTTTATATCTTTATGTTTGAAGCCTGAAATGTGGCAAAAGGTCGCAAAGTTCAAGGGGGCCGAATACTTTCGCAAGGCACTGTATACTCATGGCGGACTTAGAACAGAATGTCTCAATATATGCGGATGACTTCCTTTTGTTTATCTCCAACCCTGAGACCCTGACCACATGCCTTATCAATCTCAGGGTACAAGCTGAATATAGGCAAGAATGAGATTTTTCCTGTAAATCAGGCTGCTTTAAAGTGCTCTTTTACAAGCTTTCAGTTTAGGATTGTTCGGGATCAATTCACCTACTTGGGAGTTAAAGTTAAAGGAAATATTCAGATTTGATTAAGGAAAACATTGTTTCTCTGGAGGACACTTTTTCTACCTCTTTCTCTTATTTGGAAGGGTTCATATCATTAAATTGAATGTGTTGCCCAAAATATTTATATTTATTTCAATGTTTACCCATATTTATTCCAAAATCTTTTTTTAATTCACTGGATCAAACTTTCATGTATTTTATTTGGGACGGCAAGGTACCACGATTGGTAGAAAATCTTTAGGTACCCCGCTGCCCAAAGGTATCCCGCTGTCAAGAATTCAGTTGGACACTGTTGCTTATACAACGGCTAATACTCCAGAACTGGAAGATGGCAGTTCCTCCATCTTATAAATATTGGGTGGGAGATGTGCTGTGCTCTTTGAAATTATTCTCCAAACTGTTTTATGATGCTTGGGCTCCATTCCGGTCTTACTTTGAACAGTCCGCCCTCTGATGGCTTTCTTATTAAAACAAAAATAAGTCTGTATTTGACACCCCTGTGATTTACTGGTTGGAGGAGCATTGCTTTGTGGCTTTTTTTCTGAGCACATTGAGGTTGGTGGTGTGCATATCGAGTCTTAGTGAATGTGACGTGTAGATGTCTTATTCCTCTTGCCCTGTCAGAGGCTAAAATGTGAGCTTGTTTTGCCCAATTTTTTTTTTCTTTACTCTTACGTTGTATTTTTTTTAAAATAAAAAAGCATTGTAAACTATATTGTTGGTCCTATGGACAGTCAGTCTGTGGCCATGACTGTCTGTGAGTGTGAGTGGTTAAATTTCTCCACCCCTATCCCTCGTTTGTTTACAGGAACAATGGTGAGATGACCGCTCTGTTCCTGTATTAACTACAGCTTGCCTTTGAACCTTTCTACCCTTCTGCCCAGTGTGTTTAAATTGTCCAAAGTACAGTATCTTTAGTTATTATAATTTTTTCTAGTTGAGAATATTATTTATATTGTTTATTGTGTTGTCTTATGTGTGTTAAACTGAATAAACAGTTTTCAAAATAAATGTCTGACACAAATCTTAGGCTTAGGTCGTCAACTGTAGAGTTTTAAATAATAAGTTTTCCTTTTGCTCATGCAAATGAGGTGTAACGAAGTTACTCTTAGAACCATACTTACTGTAATATGCAAATATATGGGACATACTGTACAGACAAACAATAGTTTTGATTAAGGTTAATACGTTTATAAATCCCAGGGGATTCGATAAGGAAGTGTGTGACGTCACTGTTTTCATTCTGTCAGTGTTGTCAGGCTTATTGGCCTCTGTTGTATTGCGCCTCACTTCCTGTGTGTTACCATGGCACCCAAAGAGTCCTCTCTTGGCCCTTATTCCACCTCCTCGGATCACCAGGACAGGAACACACACAATGTGCTTATACAAAACAAAACATGACCTCACAATTCCTTCCTGATCATGAATATTTATCAAGCACCATATTAAATACTGAGTGTCAAACACCAATAGTAGATTACAGTAACCAACATTTAAAGCAGAGTGAAGAGAAGTGGTTATGAAAGTCAGGGTTGATTGTGACTACACAGTGCAACCTGTCTGGACACAAAGACAGACAGACAGCAGGTGGCCAGCAGGACTGATTCAGAGAGCAACTGAAGTGAGCGTCCTAATCATGAAGACTGCAGCTGGGAACCCCCCGAGGAGGGGTAAGTGATGAAGAATGGGAATGACCTATGGATGAAAATAGTCTCATTAGTTTAAGGCTTTGGTACCAACTGTCTGGGAAGAAATGTGCTTCCCTTGACAGGTTTATCACATGCAGATAATGTGAAGAAAGTAGACTTGGGTTTGTTGCTTGGTCTTGTAGGACCGATTTTTTCATGAAATTAGAGATTCATGGGATTGAGGATTCATTTTTCTGCATATCATCACAATACTTTTTATCGTCCCTGTGCAGTTACGATTAAATCAAGATGAGATTGGACGATGTTGACAGTAAAACTGAATTATGACCATGGATTTGCTTATGGGTGTTGGTCGCTCTACTACGTCTTTGTGTTAGTTCGTAGGAGGAGTGTGCCAAGGTGAGGACGTGGTGTACCATTACACATTACACATTACATGTACAAAATACATCTAAGAGAGGCCCAACATTTGAGCCTTCATGGACTCTGAAATCTGAGAAGTTTTCACATTTGCCATCAATACATTTCAAAAAATGGTTTGTAATGTTTGTTTTTGCAAATTTTAATGTGAAGGCAGAATGATACGGTAAGGATCATCAGTTTTTTTCTCAGATGGATGTCAATTGTATGACTTTGATGATGTCATAATGTGTGAGTATGGTTGCTGAGCCAGGCCTGGTGCTAGTACCTGGTGGCTGATATATTTATATTTTAGTCATTTATCATACGCTCTTATCCAGAGCAACTAGGGTTAGGTGCTTTGCTCAAAGGAACATCGACAGATTTTTCACCTAGTTGGCTCGGGCATTCGAAACAGTGACCTTTCGGTTACTGATCCAATGCTCTTAACCGCTAGACTACCTGCCGCCCTGAACGTTGTTCCCCAGCCTAAGTTAAATAGTGTCTCTAATCACAGGCACAGTTTTATGAGGAAGGTGGGATACTTTTCTCTTACTGAACCTTGGGGAAATGTGTGCTCTAGTGAACATGGTCTGCTCAGAATTATGTCCACGTTAGTTTATTATTATTATTTTTTTTGAAGATTGTACCTTATCCACTAACCCACACACACACATACACACACAGATACACACACGCACTTGTACTCAGACATGCACACAAATGCAAGGACACACATACACACACACACACACACACACACACACACACACACACACACACACACACACACACACACACACACACACAGCTGGTAGCACAGCATCTCACCAGGCCTTGCTTGCAAGGGCTGTTTGATTAAGAAAGGAGAGCAGCAGGATGGAGTTAACTGAATTTCCTCTGGGAGTTTATAGCAGCTGTTAGTTCTCCCATGTGTAAATGAACATGAGTGAAAACAGCTGCTTCACATTTAGCTTTTTCTTTCACAAGACATCCACAGAGATATACGCAAATAACCCTCTGTGGCACTGCATCCATCCTCTGTCATGCATCTCTCCTTCTGTCCATTTGTCCATTAAATCTTGCCTCACTTCACTAGCAGTCCGTAATCACAGTCATCACACACGGAGAGGTTGATGATCAGAAAACCTCAGTCTTTTACACACCTCGTTAACTTCAGAGATTTTATTACATTTAAATGACTTTGCGTCCTTGAAAGCACTATATAAGTTCCATGTATTAATATTTATTATTATTACATTGCCACTTTTATACAGTAGTTTGGGTTTTGAGAAGGCTCTTTCTCTCATGATGGAAGTCTCTGCAGAGGCTCTTCATAGTTTGCCAGCCATGAGCCGTCCGTGTGGTGCTCATGCCAAGATTACAGGGGGACGTTGGAGGGGCGGGGGGCATTGCCAGGGGGCAACGGGGGACACCCCTCAGCTGGAGGGGGAGAGGAGAAAGTTCTTTGTGTGACATCATCACTTCACAACTCACTGCTTCGGGGGACTGGCATGGGGACATGGTGATTGCAACCCTACTGACCCAAAAGGAAAGCAGGGGCCTGGATCTCTCTGGGGTGCCCCAGCAGACCACCCCAACACATGCTCTGTATCTCTGTTGACATCATGGGCTGGTAGACTACGTATCCTTCCTAATGTCAAAGCTGTCGGAGGTGAACTGCTAATATTGATTGGGCACTCACTACGTGCCTCTTTGATAGTGCAGGGAAGAGACAATTTGTGTTTCTACTGTGACAATGTATGCCTATACTGACTGTGCGGGGGTGGGAAGTATTGGTTGAGTGGAAAACTTCACGTGTATTCAATGTTTGGGCAGAAAGGAATGGCGTAACAATATGGATGGTGAGGGATTGAGCATAAAATGCATGTGTATCTATTGTGACACAAGAGGTTTTGTGTTGGTGTGTGTGTGTGTGTGTGCATGCATGCAGCAATCCTACAGATAATTTGGTGTTCTCTAGGAGTGATGAAAAGGTTGTGCACTTGCAGTGGGCCACACGCTCGGTAGGGGGCACTCTTGCTGCAGCAACAACAGCTGTCTCTTGGGTGGAGAAATAGGTCACTTGCCCTGTCCAGCCACAGTCTCACTGGCCAGGGCACATCCTGGTGTCCTGCCAACTGCTGTAACCTTACTGTCTATGGATACTGCATAACTGCAGTAAAAATACTGCAGTAAAAATACTGCAGTAAAAATATCTGGTTTAGTGCACTGTCACGGCAGTCCCAAGCCGTTCCATTTCTAAGGAGTTGACTGTATGCTTAGGGCAATATTCTTCAACCTTGGTGAAAATGAAGACTTGATGAATACTAGCGCTAATCATAACCCTAAACCTATTGCCTATGAAAGAGTTAACGTACACTAAACTGTCTCAAATCCTGTAACTGTTTGGGAGTTGAAAGGGTAAACTTCATTCCTGACCATGTCCCTAATCCCTAACCCAACTTTTTATGTATAACTGCCCAGTGCTTCTCTGAAAAAAATCCTGTCCTATAAGTTCAGTGGAAATGAGTCCCTGTGCATGTGGTAGTAGAATGGGTTAACTGTATAAGCTATATGGTGGGATAAGAACTGAGATTTACTGTCTGTGGGAACCCAAGGCTGAGGAAGGTTTTCAACCAGACAGGAAGCAGCTGCCCCGTCATGAGTGTTTGGGGATGACTTACCGTCGACTGAAGGCAATCGCTCACACAGCAAAGTCTCCCCAGATCTTTACTCAACCATTCTCTATATGGTGGCAATGAAAAGGAGTGCTTGATGTTGTTTTAAATGGACAGATATGGTGGACACCATGGACAGCTCAATAGAGTGTTCCTGATATCACTAAATCTTGTTCTGAGGGTGCTCTGCCTTCAGGGTGAAAGAAATGTAATTGGTTGGACGATATGTACAGTATGTATCAGCCATGATGGGTGACATTTTCATGATGCAAAAGAGCACAGTCTGTGTTTTGCATTGGGAGTGGGGCTTTGTTGGGTCAAATGTAGTTTAATGTAGACGCAGGGCATCAGGAAGCAGGTGCAGATGGTGAATTTAATAATAATGAACATGGCGAGTACAAAACAAGAGAAGTGTCTGGACATGGAAACTGAACCAATGCTAGGGAGTGCTAGATAAAGCGGGAGTAATCAGGGTGGTGATGGAGTCCAGGTGTGCCTCATGATGGGGCCCAGGTGTGCATAATGAGTGTTGCCAGGTGCGAATAAGGATGGGTTGCCAGGACCAGTGGTTAGTAGACCTGCGACGTCAAGCGTTGAGAGTACGTAAATGTGACAGTACCTCCCCCCTCCAACGCTGCAGTGTGACACTGGCCAGGAGGACGTCCTGAGGGCGAGGAGCAGGCCGGTCCTGACAGCGAAGGTTGAATTCTTGAATGTCGCCCACCAGAACCCAGCACTGCTCCTCTGGACCGTACCCCTTCCAGTCCACCAGGTACTGGAATCGACCCCCACGACGTCGGGAGTCCAGGAATGATCTGAGGGCATAGGCGGGGCTCCCCTAAATATCCAAGGGAGGCAGAGGGGTGTCGTGGTGGACGGCATTAGCCAGGGAACCACCGGCCTGAGGAGGGAAACATGAAAAGATGAGATCCGGTAGTTAGTGGGGAGTTGTAATCTGTAACTTACCAGGTTGACCCTTCGGCGGACCTTGAACGGCCCCACGAACCAGGGACTCAGCTTCTTCCAGAGCAGGAGGTTCCTTGTAGAGAGCCAGACGCGATCTCCAGGATGGAACACGGGAGCCTCACTGTGGTGGCGATCAGACTGCTCCTTTCTGACGGCAGAAGGCGTGCTGGAGTCTCACGTGGGTATCGTTCCATACCTCTTCTGCACGCCTGAACCACTCATCCATCACAGGAACTTCAGTCTGGCTGGGAGTCCATGGAGCCAGGGTCGGCTGATAACCCAGAACACACTGAAAGGGAGTCAGCCCGGTGGAGGAGTGTCACAATGCATTCTGGGCGTATTCAGCTCAAGGAAGGAATCGAGCCCACTCCCCCTGCTGGTCCTGGCAGTAACTCCTCAGGAACCTCCCCAGCATCTGGTTCATCCTCTCCACCTGTCCGTTAGATTGAGGCCGGTACCCGGATGTGAGGCTGACCGTCACACCGCACTTCTCCATGAAAGCCTCACATGTGATGTGGATTAGGGTCCACGATCAGAGCCGATATCCTCCGGATGGCCATAGTGCCAGAAGACCTGCTGGAACATTGCCTCAGCGACCTGGAGAGCGGTGGGGAGACCAAAGAGAAGGATGAAACAGCATTATTTTGAGAATGACCTCAACAAAAATGGTGGTGAAACCATCAGAGGGGCGATCAGTGACAAAATCAAGGGACAGATGAGACCACGGACGCTGAGGCATGGGAAAGGGAAAGATTTACCTGCTGGAGCGTGCCAGGGAGATTTAGATTGAGTACATACTGAACATGAGTTGACATAGTGTGCAACGTCTTGCACCAAAGTGGGCCACCAGTAATTCTCAGAAAAGGATTGAGTGGTGAGGGTGATACCTGGGTGGCCAACAGCAAGGAATGTGTGTGTCCAGGTCAGCAACTCATCTCTGACCCCTGTGTGGATGTAGATGTGCTCCGGAGGGCAGGTGGCAGGAGCAGGTTCCCTCTCCAGAGCCTGGCAGATGTCAACGGACAGCCAAAGGAGGGAGGTGAGTGGTAAAGTGGACACCAACACTCCTGAAGAAGGTTATCTGGAACTCCTCGCGCAGTCCACTGCAGAATAGAGTGCAGAGCACCGGCTCACTCCATCCACTGGAGGGTACCATACTCCGCAGCGGTCTGTGCACCCTGCTGGAGTTGAAAGTCGTTCACCTCCCTCTCTGCCCTCTGGAGGATGGTTGAAGACCACCCAGAACAGAGCCATGAACCTCTCATAGGAACCCAATTCATGTTCTCCTCTCTCCCAGACTGATAGGCGAAATAGAGGGAGCACTGGAGTAAGAAGCCACAGCATTTCAATGGAGTACTGCCATACTTCTCCGGAAGGGAAAGGCGGGCAACGCTGACCTGGGTGGACGGCTGGGTAGGCTCGGGGACTGGCTTACTGTGACGACCCATGGTAGGAGGCCCTCTGTCAGAGGATTGGAGAACCTCGCAGGTGGTGTCGAGGTGGTGGAGAACATGGTAGAGCCAGCTGGTCGTGGTGTTGGTCGAGTAGATGACCCTGTTCCTCGACCGTCTGGAAGATGGTGTAATCATCTGCTGCTTCCATAATTTCTGAGGCAGTATTCTGAAACGTAGACGCAGGGCATCAGGAAGCAGGTGCAGATAGTGAGCTTAATAACAATGGCAAGTACAAACCAAAAGCAGCGTCTGGACATGGAAACTGAAACAAAACTGCCTGAAGAGTGATGCTAGAGAGTGCTAGATAATCAGGGTAGTGATGGAGTCACTGTAGAGGTGAGCGGCGTAGACCTGACATGAAGCCTCTATATCATTCTCTTTTTTTGTGTTTGTTGAATGTGTTCAAATACAACACAACCTTAGAATGAGGGCAGGTTGCTTCCTAGAATCAAAATACAATAGTGGATATTTGAGTTACCCCCCCCACCCCTCCCCATCTCTAGCCTGCAGCCCAGGGCTGTGTATGTTACTAATTCAATTTGGTGGTTGCATTGCTAAGGACCCACTGTTCCAGGATCACACGTGACACTCATGTTAGACCAACACGTGCTGCAGAGGTTCACACCAGAAATCAAATTTACTCTCTACACCTCCTGGGGTAAACGCAAAATTCAGATCAATATGAAACATGTTATGATTACATTATATTCTCTCTCTGTTCACGTGCCCCCATTGATTTATCCGGATATTTCCACTGATTCTATGTGTTTGTTTTCTGTAGAATTTTGTCAAGGTTCCCTGTTTGAGAGAAATGCTTGACTTTGGAAAAGACCCAACTTACTTTTTTACCTGTTTATGTTCACACAGATGCTTTATACAGTTTATTCTCTCTCTCACCCTTCACCTCCGCTCTCTATCTCTGTCTTGCAAATGCACACACACACTTAGGAACGCATACACACCCTCTGAAAGGTCAGTCTACCACAGCCTGTGTGTGTGTGACACTAACAGGAGGTGGTGAATCTTTGAAGGGCCTGACAGACGGTGTATATTTCATGCTATTGTATTTATGTGCTTATTGTCAGGGTGTCTTTACCATCCGGCCGATGACGCAGCAGCACCAGGATCAGATGTTGAGCAGCACATTTCCTCTGCTGTCTGGCTCACTGCGCTGCGAGACATCACATGATCTATGTAAAAGGAAATCATAACCAACCTTGGATGGCTTTCAGAGGCCCTACATTTAAAATATCCTGTCATCTGGAAGCATCTGGCTTGTCTGGTTCTGGGCCCAGGCTGCAAAATGTCCATACCTGTCAGCTCATTTTTTTAGGAGACCTAGTAAAAATCCCGTAAAACGCTAATTAGCATTTTGTTACTTTTGTGTGATATCCAAGACACGGATCCTTATCAAAAGTACACTCTGCTTTGCGTTTGGCCACATGACTGCACTGAGAGGCTCAGGGATCCAATAGGAACTGAAAGTAAATCACAATGACACATCTGCACAGTGTGTGTGTGTGTGGTGTGTGTGTGTGTGTGTGTGTGTGTGTGTGTGTGTGTGTGTGTGTGTGTGTGTGTGTGTGTGTGAACATGTGTGTGAAGCACTTCAAAGACTCACTAAGGCTTTTCCGGCTGATGTGGAGTGAGGCTTACCCCTCTTTCTCCCTCCCCTCTCTTTTTCTCCCTCTCTTCCTCCCTCTCTCCTTCCTTCCCTCCCCTTGCCAGCTCCACATGGAGGATATGTTCAGCTGCTTGGGCTTGATTTGCAGCAGGGCATTGTGGAAAGGGAGGTGGCCCCCGATGCTGCTTGTTTTGGGGGGAAGCCCACATGGAGGCACCAGAGAGGTAAAGGAGGAGAGGAAAAGAGTGGAGAGGAGAGAAGAGGAGAAGAGGGCAAATGAGAAGAGGGGAGAGGCAAGAAGAGATGAGACGAGAGAGGGGCCCTGGCCCTGAAGAGAGCTCTATCAGGCCTCATCATGAGCCTGCCATGTGTGCTTCCCTGCATCCCTGACTCAAACAGAACAACAACACAGTGAAACATCAAAGGGCCCATCACACACCCTCTGCGCTCACTCCACAATCCACGTTTACATGAGATCATGGCAACCCATCCTTTTAATGTCTGTGGGTTTCCAGCTGCAAAACAGGACCAGGGTGAGGCAAGTGTTGGAAATCCACCCTAAAAAGCTTCCCTGTGGCCTCAACACAGTCGGTGAGCACATTTGGTCAAGCATGGGATGGCACTGAGTCATCCAGACGGACCATCCTTAGAAGACAAACAACAATAACACAAAGACACAGATACAGACACAGATTCATATGCACGACCGTGCGCACAAACACACACACGCGCACGCACACACACACACACGCACGCACGCACACACACACACACACACACACACACACACACACACACACACACACACACACACACACACACACACACACACACACACACACACACACACACACACACACACACACACACACACACACACACACACACACACGTATTCCATGGGAGTGTGTTCTGTTGTGGCCCTCCCGGCTGACCTTGGGGGGAGAGGAGAGTACAGTGAGGAGTGGAGTGAGGGGCGAGGGGCTGGTTGGTGGGGGGACGCCCAAGCATCTGGATCTCATCAGTAGATCTCACAGAGGGGCGCAGCAGCAGGATACACATACAGAAACAAAAGGTCTGCTTCCATCCAGGTTTTAAAGACCCCAGGCCTGCAGAGACCCACCTCAGGAGAACAGGCACAGTGGTCAGAGTCATACCTTTTTCCCACTACTGAGATGAGCCAAAGCGAACCAAGCTGTACAGTGCTGTCCTGGTTGCTGGAACTGTGCTGGAAAGGACAATGTGAAAAGAGAATATCTGAGCCAGCACATTATGGTTCGGGTCAGCATGCTAATGTGAAGAAGATA
The DNA here is from genome assembly GCF_013265735.2 of Oncorhynchus mykiss. Taxonomy (NCBI): domain Eukaryota; kingdom Metazoa; phylum Chordata; class Actinopteri; order Salmoniformes; family Salmonidae; genus Oncorhynchus; species Oncorhynchus mykiss. The sequence goes on along the minus strand of NC_048566.1, from coordinate 43,489,215 downwards.
TAATGTAGTTCTGATCACAACTTAGCTCAGCTCTGCAGTCATGGAGCCACAGGTCCATTCTGCAGTTAGCGCCTGTTTTTTTCCATTGGGATAGAGGGTTGAAGTCTTCCCTCTCAAAGCTGCCCTACACAGACAAGGGCTGCAGCCTAGCCCCTGTTTCGCTGCATTTGGATAGTTTTCTCTAGAAACTTCCAAATATTTAGTCTGAGAACATCTGTACAACAGGCGGCTTGCCATCAGGGCTAGCCAGATAGAGAGACACATGAGGACAATACACCACAAAACCAGAGAGAGACACTCAACTTCAGGGGTGTCAAACATATGTCCAATATATTTTATAAATATTTTCTTTGAGGGGGAAAACAAACTCAATATACTTTAAAATGACTAAAAACCACATTGAAACTGTGAGACAATGTATCATGTAACAACAACAGAAGAGCTGCGGTCTGTCCAATGTTGCTGGGAAATGACCTCTCAATCTGTTTTGCTTAGTAATTTATGTATCCATAAAACCATTGCTAAGATACTTTCACTGAAAACATTCTATGAACATTTTCAAGAGAGAGTCCAGAAGGTCCTTGTTGTATCTGTACCCCTTTTCACCATTATAAATCCAGATGACTCTTCTAAACCATTCTCTAAATGGTACGAAATTCCATCTCTGTATACTTTGGTTCCATATCGAGGTTTCGAACTTGAACTTTCGAACTTGAAGGAGCTCCTTAGGAGAACATTACATGAGATACATGGGACCTCTAGCAGCTCTTCATGTGCTTGCTCCATTAAAAGAAACACTTAGTGAATTCCACCCTTCACCTTCCATTTATTCAGCTCAATATATTCTGTATGTTTTTCCATGGGTAACAGAATGCCAAATGCATGTGTGTTTAGGCACAAGCCTGGAAGAAAAATCGAAATAATATTGTGATATTACCAAAACAAGTCTGCCTATTGTGATGTGACACCATGCTGTTCGGAGCCTTATCGGTTTCCTCCTCTACTCTTCTTTTGGCTAATCACATTATTTTACATTCACATAGTTTCTTCTCAGACAGGACAGCATGTCCATGATTCATTCCACCCAAGGCTAAAGTCATCCAGGAGCTGTGGAGCGTTTGGTATGTTGATATTTGTCAAGTACAGAAGGCCATGTCATGTATTGTATGGTCTGCGTCGTACTGTTGCCCTTCTCTAGCAAAATATGGAATGATGTGCCTGTCTGTTTGTGTGTGCATGTGTGTGCCCGTGAGCGAGTGAGTGCATGCATCTGTATGTGTGTGCACGTGAGTGAGTGCATTCATATGTGTGTGTGTGTGTGTGTGTGAGCTTGTGTAGGTGAGTGCACGTGTGTGTGTGTGTGTGCATATCTGTAATTATGTGTATTGTGTGTGCATGTGTGTGTATTCACATCTCTGGGTATGCATGCATTGTGTGTATTCACTGTGAGCTCCAGCTGCAGCTGGCCCCTTGCCCACCCAGCTGAGCTGCCTATAAGTCCCGTCCATTCTTCCCAACCAGACATCTCAGCAGCAAAAAGTTGGTCGGTCTGTAATATCTGCCTCCTGGCATGCACGCATGGCAACCGGCCAACCGTGCTAACAACTCAAAGCTGCTGCTGTCTCCGCTGGAAATTCAGTTTTCTGGGTGCCTCGTCTCATTCTGAGCAAAAATGGTTGACTAATATTACTATTGCTACAAATAACAATATCAGTTTGGGATGAGCTTTAAAGCCCTTTGGTAAATGTTGCGGAAAGGTTGTATGTGAGAACATGCGTTTTTCTGTCAATAGGGAGACAGTTAAGTTTGTTGACGAGCGAGAGAGATCTGAGATATTTGTTGTCAGTAAATTTACACCTAAAATTCCGCCTGGAATTGATCTTCCCAGACAGGGAATCTCTTTCTGGTTAAGCTCAGACCACAGCACGAGAGTTTGAACTTCCCTCAACTTCCCTCCATCAATATCTTTTTTTTTTTTTTACAATTACTGTCATGGAATCATTGCAATTATGATATGTTATAGATACAGAGCAGTATTTCATTAGTTCAGCTTGATTCATTATGATGCATATTTTCAATAGCACACGTTTAATGAATGGCACAGCTCTCTTTCACGCTCTCTGTTTTACCATGGAAAGGAAACAGTTATTTTCATTGGTGTTCAGTTCTGTCAAACAATGTTTGGTTTGGCAGCTGCATTGACAGAAAACCCCCCTTGACTGAAATATTGACTTCCTGGTGCTTCACTTTATATTGTTTTTGCTTTCTCAAACTGTACCAAACGAAAAAATGACAGAATTAACGATTTTGAACCCGATGTTGGACAACAATCTCAGCAGAGCATAGAAATTATTATTTTATATATATATTTTTTTATATATAAACGTAATGCTGATTTATCCTGCATGCTTAGCTTCTCTGACTGTATTTTGTACCTTTGACTCACAAGGGAAATAGGACAGAGTGCAGGGAGGTTACATGATGATAGACACGCATCACAGGGGTTTGGCTTGTTGATGGATTTAATATCCACTAGTCTGGAGATGGTCTAAAGCAACAGAGTGATGATCTAAGTGAACATCCTATATGAATTAGAATATGTTATACAGATTGTAGCGAACAGTGACAGTGCAACACCCCATGTGGGTCTTGCAGCCCATAGGCAAAGTCACTAACCACTGCACCAAGAGGATTACCCACTTGGAGGAGATTGTAACTATTTTACCTAAGGGTCACTACAATAGAATTATGGAATTATTATATTGTTTATGATGATATATCTAATATCCATAGTCTTACATTTAGGGCTCCTCATACCGTAACGATTGTCACTCTGTCCCATACCATCTGTTCATTATGTGCTCTATGAAAGACACAATGCGTTCTACTAATCCCTAAATTACATTCCAGCAGAGGCTTGTAAGGAAAAAAGAGATAATTGAACTTAGCAGACCAGATTGTGACAGAGCGACATTGCTATCTCTCTGCGGTTCCTGGGACGTCAGCGTTGGTGGACCTCAACACTCCCCAGGGGTACTCAAACTCTTCCTCTTCCAGATGTGTGTATGTGTGTCCTACATGATTATGGGTCACTTGGTTCTTCCTGTGTTCGTTTGGTGACATCTGCTACAGTCAGCAGTCCCCTTATCCCCTTGCCTCAGTGTTTCTCTCTTTCTTGTTCCTTTTCCCACACTGAACCTCTCTCTCCATCCCTCCATCTTTAGGCTCTGAGCAGCTGTGCATAGTTTTATTTTATTTTATGGCAATAACATATCTGTTACCTCTGGCGACTTCTTCCTGTCACATTGGAATCACTTTCGCTGTGTCATGTCCTCTTTAAGTTGTGGGTGACAAGGACCGACTCCAATGAAGCTGTAGGACTTTTTCTCTACCAATGTTGATCCTGTGAGGCTCTCTGGAGCCTCTGGGCTCATGGGTACCTCTGATATCTCCCTGGGGTGTAGTTAACCCTTAGGAACCAAACGCGCATACACACCTGGAGCATGTCCCCCTATGACCCCTCTTCCATGGAAAGCCCACCTACCCTGCTTTCCTCTCCCAGGGGCTTAGGAGTTACCCAGATATCTCTCACCCATCTCCCTCTCCCCACTCTCCCCTCCACTCCCGTTCCCCACTCCTTCTCTCCACTCCTCTTCCCTCCGTTCCCCTCTCCCTCTCTCCACTCCTCCTCCTCCCCTTCTGCCTCCAGTCATCTCCCTCTCCCCCTCTTCTCTGACATCTGGGAGAGGTTAAGAGCATCAGGCAGGGTTTGACAACCTCTCAACATATAAATTGTGTGTTTCTTTCAACACCGACATATTCATTCCCTCTCTGTGTGAAACCAGAGCCCGGAAACAGTCCACCTGGCATGCTTGGCTATTTTTCATTTTTCGTTTACCTCACACCGTTAGATGGAATCCTGTGTATCAAGGGCTGTTTTATTTGATAGTAAAAACTTTACTCAACACCAGCAAATGTCAAGAGACTATGAGAAGTGGACGTGACAGCTTCAGGTGATAGCAGCTTTTTTTTTTCTCAAAAAGAGTGTACATCTAGAATCTAAAAGGGTGTGAACATAGGGTAACCCTTTGAATAACTTTTTTTTGGTTTGAGGTAAAACCCTTTTGGCCCCAGGTAGGACCTTTTTAGGTTCCATGTAGAACCCTTGTTCTAATGTTAAGTGATCAGGACTGTTTGGTTAGATTGACAACTTGATCATCCACCAAAAAATCACATTATGGCATTTTCAGTTTTCCAGATATCTGATATCAGATATTTGCCATTAAACCTTTTAGCCGTATTGAGATATATTCCCACCATTAGCACACAGCACAAGTCACAACCATTAATTTATGTTCTCCAGTTGTCGTCATTTCCAAATACTCTATCCTCTTCAACCTCACATGAACCTGGACACTGGGGTGTGGAGAACCTCAGTCAGAGAGTAAAGAGAGGTGAATGACTGGCTAACTTAGTATATTGCTGTGTAGTTGTCGCTTATTGTACATCTACTCAGACAGACGGGTGACTTCACTTACGTTGCTTGGTTATTGTATACTCGCTAAGTTTGTGTCTAGTTTTAGTCTCTGTTCTGTCATAGGGATGTAGTGCACTAGTTAAGTGGTGTGAATCTGGGCAATGAGACAGGACAATGGACAATCCGGCGCACAGACTGCAGACTAACAGCATTATGTGAAGCAAACTCGGATAAAGAAGTCTGCTGGTGCTGGGCAGTCATAAAAAAAATGTGACAAGCTCTCTAAGACTTCCCTCCCCCCTCTTTCTTCCTCTCTCTTCCCACCCTCTCATACTCTCTCTCCATCCAGGGCTTTGTCAGTGGATGGAAAAGTACTGGAGTGTCTTGCCAGCCCGAGAGAGAGAGAGAGAGAGAGAGAGAGAGAGAGAGAGAGAGAGAGAGAGAGAGAGAGAGAGAGAGAGAGAGAGAGAGAGAGGTGTGTGTGTTTCTGTGTGTGTGTGTGTGTATGTTCTTTTTGCTCGTTTTTCCGTTCAGGGTAGAGTGGACTGACCAGAACCAGAGCAGCCGGATCTCCCTTGGCATTCCAGCGTAATCAAACTCCCTCACCTCTTCTCTCCTCTCCCTACCTACCGCCACACTCAGGACAATCATGTTTTAGGAAGACTCCAAGTAGAGAGGAGAGGGAGATTTGAGAACATCAGATAAGGGAGAAGAGTAGTGATCGACCAAGCAGCCACACATTGGCCTGCCCTCCGTAACAGTTATCATGGATGCCCCCAGAGTAAACCAACAGAGAGAACACACAGCACGGATTAGGGGGTAGATAAATAGAGCCATGAGAGAGGTGATCCCATGGTTAAATATATACCCAGGAGGGGGACTCTCATCATGGGAAAGCCCTGGATCCCTGGGGGCATCCGCCTCCTGCACAGCCAAACTCTGATACACCCGCCTTGGGGCAGATACATGGACACCTGCAGCAGACAGTTGTTGGAATCCATATACTGTGCTGTATGTTTCAGGTCCAATTGTGGTTGAAATGAGCATAGTTTCTTTCATTATTGTGTGCAGAGAGAGAAGGGGTGAATATTGTGTAGTTCCATACCATGACAGACAGAGGGCAGTGTCGCACTCCTGACAGTGGCAGTAACAAAGGGAAAGAGTGCATGTATGGTGTCTGGCATTAAGGTGAGCAGCACAGCTAATCTCTTTCTGATGCAAACATTATCCTTATTGTCAGGACGCCATCTGAACAGGAGGAATACTATCACGTTACCTGCTGCCACATTGAAACAGAAGCCCCTCTTTGCTGCAATGTGTTTGTACTTAAGAAGGATCCAGTTTTTTATTTATTTTACTAGGCAAGTCAGTTAAGAACAAATTCTTATTTGCAGTGACAGCCTACTGGGGAACAATGGGAGAACTGCCTTGTTCAGTGGGAGAACAACAGATTTTTACCTCGGGGATTTGATCCAGCAACCTTTTGGTTATTAGACCAACACTCTAACCACTAGGCTACCTGTCGCCCCAAGGTGGCAGCTACTCTTCCTGGGGTCCAAACCAATTAAGGTAAAAACAATAAAATAAAACAGTACTTAATTACATCACTACATATCTACAACACAACACTTATAATACCACCATACATACATGTTTGTAGAGTGTGTGTGCTAGCGTGTGTGCGTATGCATGCGTGTGCCTGCATGTGTGTCTCTTTACATTCCGCGTTGTTCGATAAGGTGTAATTTAATCAATTAATCTGAGTTTACTGCTTGCATGATTTACTTGATGTGTAATTGGGTTACCTGTAGTCATGGCTCTGTGTAGTACAGTGCAGGGGTTTGTGTAGTACTGAGTCTGTTCTGGACTGTGAAGAGACCCCGGGTGGCATGTCGTGTAGGGTATACATGGGTGTGTGAGCTGTGTGCTAGTCATTTGAACAGACAGTTCGGTGCTTTCAACATGTCAAAACCTCTCACAGAGACAAGTATTGATACAGTCAAAATAACCTCTACTTTGAGCCAGGAGAGATTGACATACATGTTATTGATGTAGCTCTCCATGTACATTTAAGTGCCAGCCGTGCTGATCTGTTCTAATTGTAATTTGCCTATGACCCTCTTTGTGGCACTTGACCATATGACTGGGCAGTAGTCCAGATCTGACAAAACTAGGGCCTGTAGGACTTTTGTTGATAGAAATGTCAAGAAAGCAGAGCAGCACTTTATTACGGACATACCTCTCCCCATCTTAGGCACTGTTGAATCATTATGTTTGACCACCATGACAGTTTACAATCCAGGGTTACACCAAGCGGTTTAGTCTCTTCAAGTTGCTCAATTTCCACACAGGCCAGTGGCAGTTTATTAGTAAAGATTGAAAAAAGCAAGGGGCCTAGACAGCTGCGCTAGGGAATGCCCGACTCTACTTGGATTATGTTGGAGAGGCTTCCATTAAAAAGTACCGTCTGTGTTCTGCCAGACATATAACTGTCGATCCATGATACAGCAGGGGATGCAAAGCTATAACCCAGGAGTTTTTCCAGCAGCAGATTATGATCGATAATGTCAAAAGCCGCACTGAAGTCTAACAAAACAGCTTGAATAATCTCCTTATTGTCAATTTCTTTCAGCCAATTATCAGCCTTTTGTATTGGACATATTGTTTGTGCACGTGTATGTGTGAGTATGTGCATGCGTTTGTGTGTAAGTGTATGTGTGTGTAAATGCATATGTATGTGTGTGTAAGTGTATGTGTGTGTTCGTGCATGCATTTGTGTGTGTATGTTTTTCGCAACGCGGATCCTGTGTTCTGCCTTACAAACAGGACAACGGAGCGGATCCCATGCAGCGACTCAAAAAAACGAAGAGGGAAACGAGGCGGTCTTCTGGTCAGATTCCGGAGACGGGCACACCGTGCACCACTCCCTAGCATTCTTCTTGCCAATGTCCAGTCTCTTGACAACAAGGTTGATGAAATCCGAGCAAGGGTAGCATTCCAGAGGGACATCAGAGACTGTAACGTTCTTTGCTTCACGGAAACGTGGCTCACTGGAGAGACGCTATCCGAGGCGGTGCAGCCAACGGGTTTCTCCACGCATCGCGCAGACAGAAACAAACATCTTTCTGGTAAGAAGAGGGGCGGGGGCGTATGCCTTATGGCTAACGTGACATGGTGTGATGAAAGAAACATACAGGAACTCAAATCCTTCTGTTCACCTGATTTAGAATTCCTCACAATCAAATGTAGACCGCATTATCTACCAAGAGAATTCTCTTCGATTATAATCACAGCCGTATATATCCCCCCCAAGCAGACTCAAAAAAATCGATGGCTCTGAATGAACTTTATTTGACTCTTTGCAAACTGGAAACCATTTATCCGGAGGCTGCATTCATTGTAGCTGGGGATTTTAACAAGGCTAATCTGAAAACAAGACTCCCTAAATTTTATCAGCATATCGATTGCGCAACCAGGGGTGGAAAGACCTTGGATCATTGTTACTCTAACTTCCGTGACGCATATAAGGCCCTGCCCTGCCCCCCTTTTGGAAAAGCTGACCACGACTCCATTTTGTTGATCCCTGCCTACAGACAGAAACTAAAACAAGAGGCTCCCACGCTGAGGTCTGTCCAACGCTGGTCCGACCAAGCTGACTCCACACTCCAAGACTGCTTCCATCACGTGGACTGGGACATGTTTCGTATTGCGTCAGACAACAACATTGACGAATACGCTGATTCGGTGTGCGAGTTCATTAGAACGTGCGTTGAAGATGTCGTTCCCATAGCAACGATTAAAACATTCCCTAACTAGAAACCGTGGATTGATGGCAGCATTCGCGTGAAACTGAAAGCGCTAACCACTGCTTTTAATCAGGGCAAGGTGTCTGGTAACATGACCGAATACAAACAGTGCAGCTATTCCCTCCGCAAGGCTATCAAACAAGCTAAGCGTCAGTACAGAGACAAAGTAGAATCTCAATTCAACGGCTCAGACACAAGAGGCATGTGGCAGGGTCTACAGTCAATCACGGACTACAGGAAGAAATCCAGCCCAGTCACGGACCAAGATGTCCTGCTCCCAGGCAGACTAAATAACTTTTTTGCCCGCTTTGAGGACAATACAGTGCCACTGACACGGCCTGCAATGAAAACATGCGGTCTCTCCTTCACTGCAGCCGAGGTGAGTAAGACATTTAAACGTGTTAACCCTCGCAAGGCTGCAGGCCCAGACGGCATCCCCAGCCGCGCCCTCAGAGCATGCGCAGACCAGCTGGCCGGTGTGTTTACGGACATATTCAATCAATCCCTATACCAGTCTGCTGTTCCCACATGCTTCAAGAGGGCCACCATTGTTCCTGTTCCCAAGAAAGCTAAGGTAACTAAGCTAAACGACTACCGCCCCGTAGCACTCACTTCCGTCATCATGAAGTGCTTTGAGAGACTAGTCAAGGACCATATCACCTCCCTACCTGACACCCTAGACCCACTCCAATTTGCTTACCGCCCAAATAGGTCCACAGACGATGCAATCTCAACCACACTGCACACTACCCTAACCCATCTGGACAAGAGGAATACCTATGTGAGAATGCTGTTCATTGACTACAGCTCGGCATTCAACACCATAGTACCCTCCAAGCTTGTCATCAAGCTCGAGACCCTGGGTCTCGACCCCGCCCTGTGCAACTGGGTACTGGACTTCCTGACGGGCCGCCCCCAGGTGGTGAGGGTAGGCAACAACATCTCCTCCCCGCTGATCCTCAACACTGGGGCCCCACAAGGGTGCGTTCTGAGCCCTCTCCTGTACTCCCTGTTCACCCACGACTGCGTGGCCACGCACGCCTCGAACTCAATCATCAAGTTTGCGGACGACACAACAGTGGTAGGCTTGATTACCAACAACGACGAGACGGCCTACAGGGAGGAGGTGAGGGCCCTCGGAGTGTGGTGTCAGGAAAATAACCTCACACTCAACGTCAACAAAACTAAGGAGATGATTGTGGACTTCAGGAAACAGCAGAGGGAACACCCCCCTATCCACATCGATGGAACAGTAGTGGAGAGGGTAGCAAGTTTTAAGTTCCTCGGCATACACATCACAGACAAACTGAATTGGTCCACTCACACAGACAGCATTGTGAAGAAGGCGCAGCAGCGCCTCTTCAACCTCAGGAGGCTGAAGAAATTTGGCTTGTCACCTAAAGCACTCACAAACTTCTACAGATGCACAATCGAGAGCATCCTGGCGGGCTGTATCACCGCCTGGTACGGCAACTGCTCCGCCCTCAACCGTAAGGCTCTCCAGAGGGTAGTGAGGTCTGCACAACGCATCACCGGGGGCAAACTACCTGCCCTCCAGGACACCTACACCACCCGATGTCACAGGAAGGCCATAAAGATCATCAAGGACCCGATCAAGGACCCGATCAACCACCCGAGCCACTGCCTGTTCACCCCGCTATCATCCAGAAGGCGAGGTCAGTACAGGTGCATCAAAGCTGGGACCGAGAGACTGAAAAACAGCTTCTATCTCAAGGCCATCAGACTGTTAAACAGCCACCACTAACATTGAGTGGCTGCTGCCAACACACTGACACTGACTCAACTCCAGCCACTTTAATAATGGGAATTGATGGGAAATTATGTAAATATATCACTAGCCACTTTAAACAATGCTACCTTATATAATGTTACTTACCCTACATTATTCATCTCATATGCATACATATATACTGTACTCTATATCATCGACTGTATCATTATGTAATACATGTATCACTAGCCACTTTAACTATGCCACTTTGTTTACATACTCATCTCATATGTATATACTGTACTCGATACCATCTACTGTATCTTGCCTATGCTGCTCTGTACCATCACTCATTCATACATCCTTATGTACATATTCTTTATCCCCTTACACTGTGTACAAGACAGTAGTTTGGAATTGTTAGTTAGATTACTTGTTGGTTATTACTGCATTGTCGGAACTAGAAGCACAAGCATTTCGCTACACTCGCATTAACATCTGCTAACCATGTGTATGTGACAAATAAAATTTGATTTGATTTGATATGTGTGTATCACTGACTTGACGAAGACTTGACGAAGGACCTAAACATTCTCTGCCCATGTGGTCATGTTTGACCATTCGTATATATGGTTTCACTGTCTCGGTAGAGCAGGCCTCCATTGTCTCAGAGCGATAAGCTTCTTAGCATAGGGGCAGTGTGACTCGTGCTCAGCTCAGGCCCCATGGTGCTGTGGGGAGTTCAGCAGCAGATCATGGTGGCCCCATGCCTATATTTGCTGGCAGTGCCCCATCCACACGTACCCAGTCATCCCTGGAGCAGGGTCAGGGACCAACTTGACGGGACTGCTGACCTATAAAACAGACTCAGAATTGAACCGAGTAAATCACATTCACTAGGACCTCCCTGAGTCACAAACCTGTACATCTGTTTGGCTGCATGACACCAACACAATCCTAGACTCCCCATCCCATAAACCACCAGGGCTGGACAGTACTGCTTGGCCAACAGTACTGCTTGGCCATCAATACAGTTGACATTAAAGCACGTACAATGGGGCTGCACAAAGAACATGGTGGAAGTGTAACCTCTCTGGTACAAATGGGACGCTAGCGTCCCACCTTGACAACAGCCAGCACCAAATTCAAAACAACATAAATCCCATAATTAAAATTCCTCAAACATACAAGTATTATCCACCATTTTAAAGATAAACTTCTTGTAAATCCAACCACAGTCTCCGATTTCAAAAAGGCTTTAAAGCACACCAAACGATTATGTTAGGTCAGTACCTAGTCACAGAAAAACAGCCATTTTTCCAGCCAAAGAGAGGAGTCACAAAAAGCAGAAATAGAGATCAAATTAATCACTAACGTTTGATGATCTTCATCAGATGGCACTCATAGGACTTCATGTTACACAATACATGTATGTTTTGTTCGATAAAGTTCATATTTATATCCAAAAATGGCAAGTTATGGTCAGAAATGCGGTGAAAGTGCAGAGAGCCACATCAAATAACAGAAATACTTATCATAAACATTGATAAATGATACAAGTGTTAATTAAGCATGGAATTATAGATAAACTTCTCCTTAATGGAACCGCCGAGTCAGATTTAAAAAATGCTTCACGGCGAAAGCACACTTTGCGATTATGTTAGGTCAGCTCCTAGCCACAGAAACCCATACAGCCATTTTCCAAACAAGGAGAGGTCAGAAATAGCATTAAAATGAAATAGCATTCAAATGAATCACTTACCTTTGATGATATTCATCTGGTGGCACTCCCAGGTCTCCATGTTAGACAATAAATGTTTGTTTTGCTCGATAATGTCCCTCTTTATGAGCAAAAACCTCCTTTTTGTTCGCACGTTTTGTCCAGTCAGACATTTTTTTTAAAAAGTACAATAAAAGTTAGTAGAAACATGCAAAACAATGTTTAAAATCAATCCTCCGTTTTTTTTTTGTCATAAATAATCAATAATATTTCAACCGGACAAAAGCTTCGTCAATAGGAAAGGAGAAACAAGAAAGGGCGCATGGCTGATGAATGGAAATTTCCACTGGCCACTGATTGAAAGTGCTGTATCTCCCTCATTTTTCAGAGTAAAAGCCTGCAACAATGCCTAAAGACTGGTCACATGTTGAGGAAGCCACGGAACTCGTGAACTAAGTCTTTGTATGTTGGATAGGCTTTCAATGGAAAAACAGCCTTTCAAAATAATTGTACTTCCTGGTTGGATTTTCCTCAGGTTTTCGCCTGCCATATCAGTTCTGTTATACACACACAGACATTATTTTAACTGTTTTGGAAACTTTAGAGTGTTTTCTATCCAGTGAAGTTTTAAACAACCTGTCAAGCTCAGAACTGACCAGTGATTGAGAGAGAGAACGGGAAGGACGGTTCAGACATTTTCACCTTTCTGTCTTGCATGCTCCCATCAGCCTGATACTCCCATTGACTAAAATATTTTTTTAGGCAGTATCACGCTGTGAGAAATTGAAAACTGACTTTTTCTATTAGGGTATCAGGAATAAACTGAGCTTTAACCTCTGTTCACAACCTCTGTTGTGTTCGGCACACAGAGGACGCACACTTGTGACGTGTGGTCTTACTGGCTTAATGGACATTCTAGAATAAATTATTTAGCTTGACAGTATTATTAAAAGTTTCAGAAAGATTCATACCAGTTCACTTTTTCGACATTCTGTTGTGTTACAGCCCAAATTTAAAATAGATTAAATTTTGATGTTGTGTTACTGGCCTACACACAATACCCCATAATACTGAACTGGAATTATTATTTTTTTTAAATTCTTGAAAATGTATAAAACAATGAAAAGCTGAAATGCCTTGAGTAAGTAAGTATTCAACTCCTTTGTTAGGGCAAGCCTAAATTAATTCAAGAGTAAAAATGTGATTAACAAGTCATATAATAAGTTGCATGGACTAACTTTGTGTGGAAGAATAGTGTTTTAACATGATTTTTGAGTGACTACCTCATCTCTGTACCCCACACACACAATTATCTATAAGGTCCCTCAGTTGAACAATGAACTTCAAGCCCAGATTCAACCATGAAAACCTGAGATGTATTCCAATGCCTCGCAAAGAAGGGCACCTATTGGTAGATGGGTAAAACATTTAAAAAGCAGATATTCCATTGAGCATGGTAAAGTAATGCAATACATTGTGGATGGTGTATCAAGAAATCCAGCCATTAAAAAGATACAGGAGTCCTTCCTAACTCAGTTGCCAGAGATTAAGGAAACGGCTCAGGGATTTCACCATGAGGCCAATTGTGACTTTAAAACAGTTACAGAGTTTAATGGCTGTGATAGGAGAAAACTGAGGATGGATAAACAACATTGCAGTTACTCCACAATGCTCATCTAAATGACAGTGAAAAGAAGGAAGCCTGTAAAGAGAAAAATATTCCATAACATGCATCCTGTTTGCAAGGGACTGAAGTAAAACTGCAAAGATGTGACAAAGAAATTAAGCGTTATGTTTGGGGCAAATCAAACACAACACATTGCTGAGTACTACTCTTCACATGTTCAAGCATGGTGGTGGCTGCATCATGTCATGGTTATGCGTGTCATTGGCAAGGACTAAGGAGTTTTTTAGGATAAAAATACATGGAATAGAGGTAGCACAGGCAAAATCCTAGAGGAAAACCGGTTCCAGTCTGATTCCAACAGACACTGGGAGACAGATTCACATTTCAGAAGGAAAATAAACTAAAACACATGGCCAAATATACACTGGAGTTGCTTACCAAGATGACATTGAAGTTTCCTGAGTGGCCTAGTTACAGTTTTGACTTAAATCTGCTTGAAAATCAATTGCAGGAATTGAAAATGGCTCTCTGGCAATGATCAACAACCATCTCAACAGAGGTTGAATAATTATTTTAATATTAATACGCAAATATTGCAAAATCTAGGTGTGCAAAGCGCTTAGAGACCTACCCAGAAAGACTCACAGCTGTAATCGCAGTCAAAGGGGATTTTAACATGTATTGACTCAGGAGTGTGAATACTCATGTACAGTAAATATTTTTTTGCTGTTTCATTTTCAATAAATTTGCAAAAATGTCTAAAAACATGTTTTCACTTTGTCGTTATGAGGTATTGTGTGTAGATGGGTGGGGAAAAATCTATTAATCCATTTTGAATTCCAGCTGTAACACAACAAAATGTGGAATAATGTACTTAAGTAAAAATACTTTAAAGTACTAAAGTATTTTTTTTGTGGGGGGGGGGGGGGGGGGTATCTGTACTATACTTTATTATTTATATTTTTGCAAACTTTTACTTTACTACATTCCTAAAGAAAGTAATGTACTTTTACTCCATACATTTTCCTTGACATCCAATAGTAATCGTTACATTTTGACAGGAAAATGGTCCAATTCACATACTTATCAAGAGAACATCCCTGGTCATCCCTACTGCCTCTAACTTGGCGGACTCACTAAACATAAATGTTTTGTTTGTAAATTATGTCTGAGTTTTGGAGTTTTCCCCTGGCTATCCGTAATTTAAAAACAAGAAAATGGTGCCGTCTGGTTTGCTTAATTAATATAAGAATTTGAAATTATTCATACTTTCACTAGTACATTTCAGCAATTCCATTTACTTTTGATACTCAAGTATATTTAAAACCAAATACTTTTAGACGTTTACTCAAGTAGTATTTTTATTTGAGTAATTTTCAATTAAGTTATCTTTACTTTTATTCAATTACAACAATTTAGTACTTTTTCCACCACTGGGAATAAGTCGAGGGATATGAATACTTTGAAGGCATTGTATGTGTGTTTGTGTGTGTGTGTGCATGTCCGTGTACATGTGCATGTGTGTCTGCGTGAGGTCGCTGTCACAAATTTCGCCATTGCCTGCCACGCCACCTCTTGCACCTCCTCCCTCCTCCTTGTCCTCAAGTTTTGGAGAAAAAAAAGAGAGAAAAGAATGAGGAAGCATAGAAAGAACATATGAATTTAGGGAAGATCCCTCTTTCTCTCTATGGCACGTAAATAGCTTAAGCAGTCCTAATCTTTACCCCCCCACCCTGTTTCTCCTCCTAGATCAAAGAAAACATCTACCTTAGGATCTTGCTCCTCAATTAGATGGATTAGTATCAAATTGAGTTTTGATTTGTTCCCCGTTGTGACACTCTCTGCATGGTGCCATACTGGGGAGAGAGAGTACATGAGGGGCTCAAACACACACACACACACACACACACACACACACACACACACACACACACACACACACACACACACACACACACACACACACACAAATCGTCTCAGGGTGGGAGGACTTTGGTTAAAAGATGGGCCCTCCTTGCGAGGAAGCCCCAGAAACATGCCTTAATATGCCCTCAGAGACATTCTTCAGGAACTGGTGGCTCTTTTCTCCTTCTCCTTTCTCTGCAGTTTGAACAACTGGAGAAGTGGGCGAAGGTGCTTGCCAAATGACTTCATACACAAAACCAAAATTATTGTTTTTTTAAATGGTGGGATAAATAGCTGGAAATCTGCAGACAGTTCTCATTGTTTCAGTCTCATGCTTTGATTATTTTATTGTAGAAACCCCTCCCAATGCCACAGACAGAGAGAGGAAAAGGCAGAGGTTGATATAATGAAATTGTGGTTGAAATGTTGGAAGAAGTGGAGGAGAGAGGCAATAGGTGATTAATAGAGTGAGAGGTAAAGAAGGATGTGTGTTGAATGTGACCTGTTGGCTGTGATCCGCTTCACTTGCGCTCCAATCCACCCTGGAATAAGAGACTAACTAAAATATTAAGGATGAGAAGCTGGAGCATAGAAAGCAGAGGAGAGAGAGAGAGAGAGTGAGAGAGAGAGAGAAAGAGAGAGAGAGATACATAGAGTTGGGGATAGGGAGAGAGAGTGTGTGTGCGCGTGTGTCTGTCTGTCTGCTGAGAGACAGATGAACTGACAAGGGACATCCGAGAAAACAATGAGAGTGGCTTGAGTGAAAGATGAATGGCCAATGCTGTCAAAATGTCAGTTTTTCCTGTGTTTTATATAATATTTTACAACAGCTGATGAAACTATCTGTGTTATTTCCTGATAGTTGCTAGTCAAAAATACAATATACTCTACACAGCACCTTCTAATCAGCAGGTTTGCATGGGAGGGAGTTTTCGGCTTTCCATGGTGATATCACCATGTAGTGAATTGGTTAATAGACCAATAACAGAGTTCCAAACCTCTCTGCCAATACCAGCTAGTTTTCAGTGAGACAAATATTTTCATCCAGTGAGACAAAGTATATTTCTATCATTACTTGAGTGGGAATGCGGAAAGGGTCTTATTTTCGATGACACCACTGACATTAGAGAGGAGAGCTGGGATTTGACTATTCATCCACCAGGATGTGATATCACAGGTGAATCTGTGGTGGTCTCGGCTATGTCTCACTGCATGACCAACAACCAACAAGTTTGCCAGTGACATCAGAGGGGAAAGCTGGGATTTTACTACAATATGCAACCACCAGGATATGACATCACAGGGGAGTCTGAGACCAATGACTAATTAATTTGTGTCTATGTGCATTCACACTCATTCAAGCCACTGTGTCACTATCACTTCCTCCACGACTGAATGAAAGTGGGGATTGCCTCAAGCATGATGCAAAAATAAGTCAAATCCGTTAAGTGGTGATAGTGTGTGTGTGTGTGTGTGTGTGTGCGTAATCGTTTTCTAGTAAGTTTGTGGTGAATAAGAACGAGAGAGGGAAAGAAAGAGTGACTCAACATACATAAAGATAACAAGAGTCATCTTGTTAGAGTGACCACGTGTGTGTGCCTTCGTGCAATGTTCATGTGTCTCAGGGGAAATGCTTGGTTTAAAATAAAGCTGTGTATTGCTTTTGTTAGTCAGTACCAGTGACTGATAGATCATTGCTGCTGCAACTCTGTGAGTAGTGAATAGTGAACAGTAATGGCACCATAGGCTAGGGCTGCCGTGTTATCAGCTCTCAACCAATTATGCTATTTTGTTTGTTTTTTCGCATTGTTCGTAACTTGTTTTGTACATAATGTTGCTACTACTATCTCATATGACCGAAAATAGTTTCTGGACATCAGAACTGGGATAACTCACCTAAAATTGGACGAGGAGTTCTTCTTCAATGAGTCGGACGCAAGGAATATACTGCAGACCAGGCCCCAATCCCCGTGATTCGCTGGAAAAGGAAACAGAGATTTCGAGGCGAAAGATCAGGGTGGATCAGGCAATGAGTGGCTAATCTGCCCTTGCCTTCCATTCTGCGAGCTAACGTTAAATCGCTGGAAAATAAATGGGACGAACTGAAAGAACGTACAGCGGGGCAAAAAAGTATTTAGTCAGCCACCAATTGTGCAAGTTCTCCCACTTAAAAAGATGAGAGAGGCCTGTAATTTTCATCATAGGTACACTTCAACTATGACAGACAAAATGAGAAAAAAATCCAGAAAATCACATTGTAGGATTTCTAATGAATTTATTTGCAAATGATGGTGGAAGATAAGTATTTGGTCAATAACAAAAGTTTATCTCAATATTTTGTTATATACCCTTTGTTGGCAAGGACAGAGGTCAAACGTTTTCTGTAAGTCTTCACAAGGTTTTCACACACTGTTGCCCATTCCTCCATGTAGATCTCCTCTAGAGCAGTGATGTTTTGGGGCAGTTGCTGGGCAACACGGACTTTCAACTCCCTCCAAAGATTTTCTATGGGGTTGAGATCTGGAGACTGGCTAGGCCACTCCAGGACCTTAAAATGCTTCTTACGAAGCCACTCCTTCGTTGCCCGGGCGGTGTGTTTGGGATCATTGTCATGCTGAAAGATCCAGCCACGTTTCATATTCAATGCCCTTGCTGATGGAAGGAGGTTTTCACTCAAAATCTCACGACACATGGCCCCATTCATTCTTTCCTTTACACGGATCAGTCGTCCTGGTCCCTTTGCAGAAAAACAGCCCCAAAGCATGATGTTTCCACCCCCATGCTTCACAGTAGGTATGGTGTTCTTTGGATGCAACTCAGCATTCTTTGTCCTCCAAACATGACTAGTTGAGTTTTTACCAAAAGGTCCTATTTTGGTTTCATCTGACCATATGACATTCTCCCTATCTTCTTCTGGATCATCCAAATGCTCTCTAGCAAACTTCAGACGGGCCTGGACACGTCTGGCACTGCAGAATTTGAGTCCCTGGCGGCGTAGTGTGTTACTGATGGTAGGCTTTGTTACTTTGGTCCCAGCTCTCTGCAGGTCATTCACTAGGTCCCCCCGTGTGGTTCTGAGATTTTTGCTCACCGTTCTTGTGATCATTTTGACCCCACGGGGTGAGATCTTGCGTTGAGCCCCAGATCGAGGAAGATTATCAGTGGTCTTGTATGTCTTCCATTTCCTAATAATTGCTACCACAGTTGATTTCTTCAAACCAAGCTGCTCACCCATTGCAGATTCAGTCTTCCCAGCCTGGTGCAGGTCTACAATTTTGTTTCTGGTGTCCTTTGACAGCTCTTTGGTCTTGGCCATAGTGGAGTTTGGAGTGTGACTGTTTGAGGTTGTGGACAGGTGTCTTTTATACTGATAACAAGTTCAAACTGTCATGTACTGTCATGTTGTGTCTTGTCTCTGTCCTTTCCCTTCACCCTGTCTCCCTCTGCTGGTCGTTGTTAGGTTACCTTTTCTCCCCCGCTTTCCCCCAGCTGTTCCTTGTCTCCTCTAACTACCCATTCACCCCGTTTCCCACCTGTTCCCTTTTTCCCTCTGATTAGGTCCCTATATCTCTCTCTGTTTCTGTTCCTGTCCTTGTCGGATTCTTGTTTGTTGTGTTTCATGCCTGAGCCAGACTATCGTCATGTTTGCTGTAACCTTGTCCTGTCCTGTCGGAATCTGCCGGTCTATCTGAGCCTACCTATGTTTGGTTATTAAAGAAGCTCTGTTTAAGTTAGTTCGCTTTTGGGTCCTCATTCACTCACCATAACACAAACAGGTGCCATTAATACAGGTAACGAGTGGAGGACAGAGGAGCCTCTTAAAGATCTAAGTGACAAATGATCTGTGAGAGCCAGAAATCTTGCTTGTTTGTAGGTGACCAAATACTTATTTTCTACCATAATTTGCAAATAAATTCATAAAAAATCCTACAATGTGATTTTCTGGATTTTTTTTCTCATTTTGTCTATCATAGTTGAATTGTACCTATGATGAAAATTACAGGCCTCTCTCATCTTTTTAAGTGGGAGAACTTGCACAATTGGTGGCTGACTAAATACTTTTTTGCCCCACTGTATACTGTGATCATGTGACAGATCATTTGACACTTAGATTGCACACAGTTGGACTTTATTTAACTAATTATGTGACTTCTGAATGTAATTGGTTGCACCAGATCTTATTTAGGGTCTTCATAGCTAAAGGGGTGAATACATATGCACCCACCACTTTTCAAGCTTTTTTCATTCTCTCGGTCCCAACTTTGATGCACATGTACTGACCTCACCTTCTGGATGGTAGCGGGTGTACAGTCTGCGTGGCTTGGGTGGCTGAGGTCCTTGATGACCTTCTTGGCTCTCCTGTGTAAAAAGGTGCTGTAGATGTCCTGGAGGGCAGGCAGTGTGCCCCCAGGGTACAGGAGGTGGCTGGGCATGCACTCTTGTGGGGCCCCTATGTTGAGGATCAGTGTAGTGGAGGTGTTGTTGCCTACTTTCACCACCTGGGGGGTGGCCCGTCAGGAAGTCCAGAACCCAGTTGTACAGGACGGGGGTTCAGATCCTAGTGTTGAAGACTGAGCTGTAGTCAATAAACAGCATTCTTACATAGTTATTCCTAATGTCCAGGTGGGTTAGGGCAGTGTTCTGTGGATCTATTGAGGTTGTATACAAATTGGAGTGGGTCTAGAGTGTAGGGTAAGCTGGATGTGATATGATCCTTAACTAGCCTCTCAAAGCACATCATGATGACAGAAGTGAGTGCTACGGGGCAATAGTAATTTAACCTTTCTAGCGCAGGCGGAACCCCTCGACAACATTCCGCTAAAAAGGCACTGCGCGAAATTCTAAAATGTAGAAATATGTAACTTTCACTCATGAACAAGTCCAATACAGCAAATGAAAGATAAACATATTTTTAATCTACCCATCATGTCCGATTTCAAAAATGCTTTACAGCTAAAGCACAACATATGATTATGTTAGATCACCGCCAAGTCGAAAAAACACAGCCATTTTTCCAGCCACAGATAGGAGTCACAAAAAGCAGAAATATAGATAAAATGAATCACTAACCTTTGATGATCTTCATCAGATGACACTCATAGGACATCATGTTGTTCGATAATGTGCATATTTATATAAAAATATCTCAGTTTACATTGCAGTAATGTTTGGATTCCAAAACATCCGGTGATTTTGCAGAAATACTCATAATAAACATTGATAAAAGATACAACTGTTATTCACAGAATTAAAGATAGACTTCTCCTTAATGCAACCCCTGTTTCAGATTTCAAAAAAACTTTACGGAAAAAGCATAATCTGAGAATGGCGCTCAGAGCCCAAAACAGCCAGAGGAATATCCGACATTTTGGAATCAACAAAGTTAGAAACACCACCATAAATATTCACTTACCTTTGATGATCTTCATCAGAAGGCACTCCCAGGAATCCCAGTTCAACAATAAATGACTGATTTGTTCCAGAAAGTTCCATCATTTATATCCAAATAGCCACTTGTTGTTAGCGTATTCAGCCCAGTAATCCATCTTCATGAGGCGCAGGCACTTCATCCAGACAAAAACTCGAAAAGTTCCCTTACAGTCCTTTAGAAACATGTCAAACGATGTATGGAATCAATCGTTAGGATGATTTTATCATAAAACATCAATAATGTTCCAACCGGAGAATTCCTTTGTCTTCAGAAAAAGCAATGAAACACGAGGTAACTCTGTCGGGAGCTCCTCCTTTATAGTAGAATCCTCATTCAAGTTTCAAAAGACGGCTGACATCTAGTGGAAGTGCAACCTCTTCCATATCTCAATGTGTATTCGGTAGGCCAAGCTTTGAAAAACTACAAAACTCTGATGTCCCACTTCCTGGTTGGATTTTTCTCAGGTTTTCGCCTGCCACATGAGTTCTGTTATACTCACAGCCATCATTCAAACAGTTTTAGAAATTCTGAGTGTTTTCTATCCAATACTAATAATAATATGCATATATTAGCATCTAGGACAGAGTAGGAGGCAGTTCACTCTGGGCACGCAATTCATCCAAAAGTGAAAATGCTGCCCCCTATCCCAAAAAGGTTAATTCAGTTACCTTCACTTTCTTGGGTACAATGGTGGATATCTTGAAACAAGTGAGGACAGCAGACTGGGATAGCGAGAGATTGAATATGTCCGTAAACACTCCAGCCAGTGCTGAGGACGCTGCTAGTTATGCCATCTGGGCCGGCAGCCTTGCGAGGGTTAACTCTAACATCCAAAAGTGGATAATGGAACAATATTTCTAACATACAGAATGTGGGAAATGGTCGGTGGGGACTTAAAGAATAATTCTGTCACATTGTTTATTATCATTAAGGATGGTATATCAAGGTACCGGTAACTCTGAAAGTGTACGCATCCTGTGTATCAGGTTTACATCTAAATTTTGTAAAAATTATATGAGTAAATATGAGAATACTTTTGTGAAGATAGCAATATTATTTTAGCCTTCTAAATTAGAATTGTTTTTCATATAAACTTGTGCCAAGTCAGGCCCAAGTGAGCTCAGAGTTTGTGTCAGCGTGACGGAACATCCCCTTAGGCCAGAGTGCTTCAAAGGACTCGCTAAGAATTAATATACAGACCAGAAAACGTGGGACGGTAGTCCATATGTTTGAAATGGTGAAACTCTGAAAATCTCAAGCTCTACAGAAGAAGATAACCTCACCTAGTAGACCAAGCAGATGGTCGGTGTAAACCAGTCGTCATGAATGGTTAAAACTACAAGACCAAAAATACCTGAGGCCATGGTCTACACGTTGAAATGGTTAGAAACTTTGTACTGAGACCAGACAGCATGGAGCGGTGACTACACGGCTGAAAATTGTTCTAATTCTACAGACCAGCCGACGTACAGTGCGAGCTGAAATGGTTAGAAGCTCTGAAACTCTTAACTCTCAACACGAGTAACGATGGTGAAGACGAGACCACAACATTCACATTCTGCAGTTGTGCATGAAAAAGTTGTCCTAGAACTTTGACTAAAGACAAGAGGGGAGAAGGAAGACAATCCCCTCTGATTCAACCGTGGGTACATCTAGGTATCTATTCAAGTGAACACTCCAAGACCAGATAAGCTCTATAACTAAGAAGGACATTGTGACCTCTGGTGGACAACCAGAGCCTTACATCGAGTCACTACCCATAGAGACGACAGAGAAAAACAGCTACGTCTAAATATATATTGCATTTCTAATCCGAATGAGCAATGGTTAGGGTGCTAAGTACTCTGGTTACTGTGAGCGTGGTTTCCTAATGTATGTTGGATAAGTTGACTCTCTTTGTCTCTCCCTCTCTTTATCTTTCCCCACCCCCTTTCCATTGTGTAACAAGCCGTCATATCGTGTCAGTCCACTAGGGACATTTATCTCATGTGTGCATGTGTATTCTGTAATTATTTAATTAGTTAGTAAATAAATAATTCAGCCAATTTGTGTATTGCTGATTCATCAATAAGGGATGGGTTCTTGCAGATATCAAGAAGTATCCGACGTTCAGAGTGAGACTGATATGAGGTAATACTAACTAATAATTGACTGTTAATTATCTATATATAAGCGATATATAAATATCTTTAGAGTTTAAGTTGGGAGATAGTAACTCGTTAAACAACTTTTCCCATGCTGCCCCAAATTCCTAATGAGTTAATTGTTACCAGATTAATTTAATCGAGTAAAAATTAAACATTTTTTATTTATTTTATTTCACCTTTATTTAACCAGGTAGGCCAGTTGAGACCAAGTTCTCATTTACAACTGCAACCTGGCCAAGATAAAGCAAAGCAGTGTGACAAAAACAACACAGAGTTACACATGGGATAAACAATCTTACAGTCAATAACACAATAGAAAAATCTGTCTACAGTGTGTGCAAGTTAAGTAAGGAGGTAAGGCAATAAATAGGCCAATAGTGGCGAAGTAATTGCAATTTACACTGGAGTGATATATGTGCAGATGAGGATGTGCAAGTAGAAATACTGGTGTGCAAAAGAGCAGAAAAACAAAAACAAATATGGGGATGAGGTAGGTGTTAGGGTTTTCTTCCGATGAAGGAGAGGCAGACCAAAACGCAGCGTGCTATTCTTGATACATGTTTAATGAAATATAAACATGAACAAATACAAAACAATAAACGTAACACGAAAACCTGACAGCCTATACTGGTGCAAAACAAACACAGAGACAGGAACAATCACGCACGAAACACTCAAAGAATATGGCTGCCTAAATATGGTTCCCAATCAGAGACAACGATAAACACCTGCCTCTGATTGAGAACCACTCCAGACAGCCATAGACTATGCTAGAAAACCCCACTAAGCCACAATCCCAATACCTACAAAAAACCCAAATACAAAACACACCACATAAAAAACCCATGTCACACCCTGGCCTGACCAAATTAATAAAGAAAACACAAAATACTAAGACCAGGGCGTGACAGTAGGTAGTTGGTTGGATGGGCTATTTACAGATGGGGTGTGTACAGCTGCAGCAATTGGTAAGCTACTCTGACAGCTGACTCTTAAAGTTAGTGAGGGAGATATAAGTCTCCAACTTCAGTGATTTTTGCAATTCGTTCCAGTCATTGGCAGCAGAGAACTGGAAGGAAAGGCGGCCAAAGGAGGTGCTGGCTTTGGAGATGACCAGTGAAATATACCTGCTGGAGCGTGTGCTACGGATGGGTGTTGCTATGGTGGCCAGTGAGCTGAGATAAGGCGGAGCTTTACCTAGCAAGGACTTATAGATGACCTGGAGCCAATGGGTTTGGCAACAAATATGTAGTGAGGACCAGCCAACGAGAGCATACAGGTCGCAGTGGTGGGTAGTATATGGGGATTTGGTGAAAAAACAGAAGGCACAGTGATAGACTGCATCCAATTTGCTGAGTAGAGTGTTGGAGGCTATTTTGTAAATGACATCGCTAAAGTCAAGGATCGGTAGGATAGTCAGTTTTACGAGGGTATGTTTGGCAGCATGAGTGAAGGATGCTTTGTTGCAAAATAGGAAGCCGATTCTAGAGTTAGCTTTGGATTGGAGATGCTTAAAACCTTATGAGGATTTAGGGATCCCCTTTGGGAACATCCCCTCCCACGTTCAGCTGGAACGGTGGCGCATGGGACGCTAAAATATTCGTAGAAATATTTAACCTCCACACATTAACAAGTCCAATAGCTCAAATGAAAGATAAACACCTTGTTCATCTACCCAGCATGTCAGATTTTTTAAATGTTTTACGGCGAAAACACACCACATATTTATATTAGACCACCACCGAAACCAAGACAAGAGGCAGCCATTTTGTCCCAGAAAATATAAAATTATAAAAGCAGGATTAAAAAATAAATAATTCACTAACCTTTTGAAAATCTTCATCAGATGACAGTAATAGGACATGTTACACAGTACATTTTTTTTTCTCAATAATATGCCATTTATATCCATAAATGTCCATTTACATTGAATTCATGTTCAGAAAATACTAAAAAATGTCCGCAGAAAATGTAGGTAGCGCCGCAAGATAACGTAAATAGACATCATAAACTTTGACTAAATATACTATAATATGTTCTACATATAGTTAGAAAGATACACTGCTTCTTAATGCAATCGCTTTGTTACATTTATTTTTAATGTTACAGAAATCGCCCACTATTCAATATTCTGAGACGGCGCTCAGATATAAGCTATATTTCTCCGCTATGTTGGAGTCAACAGAAACACAGATTTCAGCATAAATATTCCCTTACCTTTTGATGGTCTTCGTTCAGAATGTACTGGAAGGGTTCATACTTACCCAATACATCGTTTGGTTTCAAGTCTTGCGTCTTTGTATTAGCTACTGCTAATAACATCAGCTGAAATGCACCCAAAATGTCCTCTGGTTTGGAAAAGTTGCGCATCAAAACTTCAAAATTACATATTATATGTCGACTAAACAGGTCAAACTAAGTGCAGAACCAAGCTTTAGGATGTTATAGACATACAAAACAATTTTCAATTCAACCGGTCATTGTTTGTCCTTCTTCGGAGTGCTGGAACAAAGGAATGGCTGGGACCAATTCGCGCCCTAACGCACAGGTATTTTCTCGCGGCACTCACTCAATTCACTCCCATAGGGCCAATTCTCGCGGGATTTGAACGATTACACTCTACAGAATGAGGACATCTAGTGGAAGACATAGAAAGTGTCCCCAGATCCATAGCTGGTTGGGAAGGGTGGGGGCGATGACGTCAAAGTTGCCCCAACTTTCATGACCACAAAACTAGTTTGGAAGAATGCCT
This sequence comes from Oncorhynchus mykiss, assembly GCF_013265735.2. Classification (NCBI taxonomy): domain Eukaryota; kingdom Metazoa; phylum Chordata; class Actinopteri; order Salmoniformes; family Salmonidae; genus Oncorhynchus; species Oncorhynchus mykiss. The sequence goes on along the minus strand of NC_048566.1, from coordinate 43,463,618 downwards.
GCCCTGTGAGTTCTGCTATACTTACAGACATAATTCCAACGGTTTTAGAAGCTTTAGAGTGTTTTCTATCCAATAATAATTATTATATGCATATATTAGCAATTTTTGACAGACTTTTTTTTCAGTTTACTATGGGCACGCAATTTCTCCAAAGGGGCAGTAATCAGCCATATCTTTAACAGGTTAATGTGAGTCTGGAAGGAGAGTTTACAGTCTAGTCAGACACCTAGGTATTTATAGTTGTCCACATATTCTAAGTCAGAACCGTCCAGAGTAGTGATGCTAGTCGGGCGTGCAGGTGTGGGCAGCGATCGGTTGAAGAGCATGCATTTAGTTTTACTAGCATTTAAGAGCAGTTGGAGGCCACGGAAGGAGTGTTATATGGCATTGAAGCTCGTTTGCATGTTTGTTAACACAGTGTCCAAAGAAGGGCCAGATGTATACAGAATGGTGTCGTCTGCATAGAGGTGGATCAGAGAATCACCCGCAGCAAGAGCGACATCATTGATATATACTGACAAAAGAGTCGGCCTGAGAATTGAACCCTGTGGCACCCCCATAGAAACTGCCAGAGGTCCAGACAACAGGCCCTACGATTTGACACACTGAACTCTATTTGAGAAGTAGTTAGTGAACCAGGCGAGGCAGTCATTTGAGAAACCAAGGCTATTGAATCTGCCAAAAAGATTACGGTGATTGACAGAGTTTAAAGCTTTGGCCAGGTCGATGAAGACGGCTGCACAGTACTGTCTTTTATTGATGGCGGTTATGATATCATTTAGGACCTTGCGCGTGGCTGAGGTGCACCCGTGACCAGCTCAGAAACCAGATTGCATAGTTAGCTAGTTGATCAAATAAAAAACAGTCATCAGATTAATGACAGTCACGACAACATATTACCTCAATTATCTCAACTACCTCGTACCCCTGTACATTGATTCGGTACCGGTACTCCCAGTATAGTCTCGTTATTAATATTTTATTGTGTTACTACTTACTTTAAAAATGTGTTCAAATTTTTCTTACTTTTTAACTCTGCGTTGTTGGGAAAGGGCTCGTAAGTAAGCATTTCACAGAAAAGTCTACACCTGCTGTATTCGACGCGTGTGACAAATAAAATGTGATTTGATCATCAGTATCATGAACATCAAAACCGTTGATATCACTGTTATTACTTGGTAACAACATATTCGTGTTATATTTGTTGACAATGCGGAAAGAGCACTATTCAGTCCTTAAATGGACTGGTGGTGAGGCGTAGTAATGACAAACCTGGCTCTATCAAAAGCACTGTATCATAAGCACACTGGTAGAGTCATTGCTTTTATTTCATCCTTGGTTTCTCTCAACTGGGACAGTGTTTTGTTTACTGTCACAAGCACATTGGTTCTGGTAAACACAGGGGATGAGTTTAACGTGCCCAAAGTGGTTATACCGAAATTGTCGTCAATAGCGGGACACATCGGATGCTGGGAAAGGAAGAAGACATTTCCAGACAATGCCTGTTCACCCACACCTATTGAAAAACCACAGGCAAGTTATGACATTACAGTACCTCTTTACTGTCAACTGGACACGCTTTAGCCAAATTTAGGAAAACATCTGGGACTTGTTGTTCTTATCATACCTTTTGGTCACAAGAAAATGCTTGCGTTATGGTGTTGCTTTGAGTTACAGCGTTTAAGATGTTTTTTGTTGTTATGGTTGCAGTGCAGAACTCCCCGTGTGCTGCCCCTCAAGACAGAGCTCCCCATCTTCCTCTCTCACACCCACCAGAACATACCCAGCCCTTGACACAACAATAACACAATGGCACTCAGCTCTGTAGCCTGACAGCATGAACGACTCAATAAACAGCCCAATGGAGAGTTAGAAACTGAGTGAAAGGGACAGAATGAGAAAAGAGAGGCGGAGAGGTAGAAATAAAATATTATTTGATAAAGAATGGAAGTGATACAAAATGATTGCTGTGGGCTTATGGACCTGTTGGTATGTAAATGTTTTGAGAGTAAAGAAGGAAAGTGAGGTGGTGCAATACTCTGCAATACTCTACTCAGGCCTTAGAGTGCTAATATAAAGCAGCCAGGAAGGCCAGGTCACTTAGAGAGTCATGTTCCAAGCCTCAGACCAGGTTAATTTCCCCTAATTCAGTCATGGCAAGGTTATCCAAGAGGCGGGTAGGTGGGACATGAAAAAGGATATCATGCTAGGTTGGAAATTATTTTTGGAGAGCTGCAACAGTGGTGGTCGCTGGTTGGTCAGTGATCTAGTGGTGGGGAACATGTGGCTGAGAGGCCCAGTGTTAGATTGAGAGGCCCGTTGTTAGATTCTGGCCTGGAGGGGTCAGTGGCGTTGGGGCTTCCATCACTCAGCAACCAGCAGCTCATGATGTTTGTAGAATGGCTTTACTGCTCAGTGGGCTCACACAAAAGCCTCCACCTATCCACCGCATGGAGAGGGAGAGGTGAGGAGGGTTGGAACACCTTACCCTAAACCCTCTTACCTGAGGCCCAGAGCATGGAGCCAGGCAGGCTGGAGAATAACAACTGGCTGGGAGACATTCACAAATCCTCTGACATTCACAAATGCAAACATTACTATGGAAAAACAACCCCTACCTAATTCAATTTGAATCTAGAATGCTGGTACATCTTTTGCTGGTTTGTGCGTGCATTTGTACATGCACAATTGTGTAAGTGTGAACAGCTGAATATTAACCCGGGCTTCCTGCGTGTCACAATACTGTGATAGCCTACTGAGCTAAAGCCTAGGCAATAGATTGGGGAGCTAATACAAGTAATTAAGGTCTTATGCAAGGTTACTTATCATTTGAGCGTGGTTGTATGAACCACTTCCTTTACACATGTACGTGTGTTTGAACGCACTTGCATACGTGCAGGTGAAGCCCTCTTTGCTTCATTGCTCACTCAACGACATGTCCATCCAGACACCATTTCACCGAAGCGAGCATCCCCTGACCCCACAATGAATACCCTGTCATAGATTTGGATTTTTACGAGACAATCTAATTTTGCTTGTTTATTTTCCGATTTACAAAATGGACATATGGGTTGTTGTTTCTAATAATAATGTGAATATGTCTTTCTGTCAGCATGAGCAGTTTTGGACTTCATTAGTAGAATGTGGTCCATCTGGCTTTGGCCAAGTTGCTTCCTCTCTTACCCCACTGACACTACACAACAACCTAGCCAAGCCAGCCTTGCATGCTACGTCCAAGACATTGGCCAAGTGACTCTATATTTCAGGAGCAACATCATATTTGTTTTGAACCATTCTCTAGTTATGTGTCTGAATTCCTTTATATTGTAGGCCTTGTTTACTTTTCTAATTTAGAGTTTGTACAAACAGAGAAGGACCTCGAGGATTGTAGCCCCGGCCAAAGAAACTAAGTGGGGCTAAATTGAGCGCAAGGTTAGGGACTGTAGCCGACTGGGACAGTGTGGATCAGTGCAGAATCGGATTGTTTTGGACCAGACTGGGCTGTTGACTTGGAGGCGCTGACAGCTACGATTGATTATGCAGTGGAAGAACAGAAGAAAGAAGGCAGAAAGAGTTGATTTATTGAGAGAGCTAAATTAGATTTGTTTGATATACAGTGTGTTGATACAGGACCTCGCCTGTGGAGTTATTAAAGTGATCCTTGACAGAGAACTATTTGTTTTCTTTGATTTTGTAATGGTTTTCTTCTGGTGAAAGAGAGGCGGACCAAAATGCAGCGTGGTTATTTTTGTACATCTTTAATAAAGATGAAAATACAACAATCTACAAAACAAGAAACGTGAAAAACCGAAACAGTCCTTTCTGGTGCCATAAACACAAAGACAGGAACAATCACCCAACAAAACACAACACAAAACAGGCTACCTAAATATGGTTCCCAATCAGAGGCAATGACTAACACCTGCCTCTGATTGAGAACCATATCAGGCCAAACATAGAAATAGACAAACCAGACACACAACATAGAATGCCCACCCAGCTCACGTCCTGACCAACACTAAAACAAGGAAAACACACAAGAACGATGGTCAGAACGTGACATATTTCCTCAAATTACTTATTCAACTAGTGTTTTCCACTTTTGCTAGATGTAAATGAATCATGAACATGACCTGCTCAGTACCTGCATATGCATACAATTGTAATCTACAATGTGTAATATGTATGATAGATCATTGGTCATATCAAGATAAGCTTTATAGTAATGGTCTAATATTGGAAATACTTATCATTTATCTAGGACTTGGGTCAAAACCCAGACATGGCATTCCCCTTAGTGATTATGTTTTAGTAAGCCGGTATAAGTATTGCCTAGTGAAAACAGATTGCATGTTTATGGAAGACATGTACAGTAAGAATGAGGAAAATATGCACCCCCCTTCTCTTCCTCTGAGTTGTTTTGAATCATGACAGTGCAAGTGTGGTGAGTGGTAGTTGTGGTAGTAGACTGTCCAGTCACCCTGGGCAGTGTGGAGACATCTCGGACTCCCCTGACATCCAGTTTCCCCCTCCAGCCTGTCATGTGTATCAGACAGAAAACAACTTCTGCTTCCTTCCCTGGGGTGAATAATGCTGTGTCACGAAGCAAGTGTGCTGAAGGGCCACATTACACAAGGTCATCCAGTTAACCATTACTCTCTCAACACCTAATTCACGCTTCCATTACGTTATGGGGAAGGGGCGGCCATAATGTCACCAAAAGTGAGATGCTTGTCTTTGTTCAATGAGGTTTTTGCCTCAGGTTTCCACACAGTTGGTTGACCAGGAACCATCTTGACGTTTTTAAGGGTGTAGAAATATTTAAATTGAAGTGATGTTTCCTCCAGCTTGAAATTATTATGTGTGGAAATTATGAGTGTTTTCAATGCAGTGGCCTGATTCTTCTCATAAAATAGATCACGTGATGTGTTTTTTTAGTCATCTGTTTGCTGGACTAAGGTTTTACTTCTTCACCGTTGTCATTAAAACCTGTGATTACCCTTTCTGAAGATCAGGACCTCTAACCCTGACCAATGGAGGACCATAGGAGGAACAATGAATGGTGCACATGTCTTTGAAGACCAATCATAGGTTAGCATTAAGATTCTAACTTAACCATTTGACTCGTAAGATCATGTGTTTGTGATTATTGTTGAGTGGTCCCTGCAGCGTACGCTCTCTAATATGTGATTGGAACAGTTGCAACAGAACGTATGACGCAACAAACGCATCTAAACAGCATTGTTGTCTGAACAGCATCTAAATATCAAAATAGATAATGTTTTTGTACTGATGGAAAATAAAGCTCTTAAACTTTTTTCCTCAATTTTACCTTTAATTTTTAAGATAAATATGAACTTCATCATCCAAGCATCACACAGAACACATCCACAGCCATACTCATTCCATAAACCAGTCTAAATAACAGGTTTGCCCTGACAAAAAAACAATACATAAGTTAGCGACCTAACAGCTATTCTAGTTTACAATGTACCACATCTCTGGTGAGTACAAGAGACTAATGTGATGTTGTTTAGAAAATAAATGCGTGTCAGCTAAAAGCAGTTAAATTCTTTATGATGGCAGCCATGTTTGTTTATGTTTGTGTCACGCCCTGGCCATAGAGAGGCTTTTTATTCTCTATTTTGGTTAGGCCAGGGTGTGACTAGGGTGGGCGTTCTATGTTCTTTTTTCTATGTTTTTGTATTTCTGTGTATTTGGCCGGGTATGGTTCTCAATCAGGGACAGATGTCTGTCGTTGTCTCTGATTGAGAACCATACTTAGGCAGCTTGTTTTCCCACTATTTTCCCACCAACCTGTGCCTGCACTCTGGAGGGTCCGGACTAAAGTGGTCATCCAGTCTGGAGGAGTGGTGCCAAGGCTGCGCACCAGAGCGCCAGTGCTCCCCCACATCCCGGTCCATCCGATGCCTCCTCCACGCACCAGGCCTCCTGTAGGTCTCTCTCTCCATCTCCTCCCTCCAGGTTCTCATGCCTGTCCGGCGCCGCCAGAGTCTCCCTCCTGTCCGGCGCCGCCAGAGCCACCCGAGCCGCCCGTCAGTCAGGAGCCGCCAGAGCCGCCCTTCACTCCGGAGCCGCCAAAATCGCAGCTCTTCAGTGCGGGGTGTACTGTCACGCCCTGGCCATAGAGAGGCTTTTTATTCTCTATTTTGGGTGGTTCTCAATCAGGGACAGCTGTCTGTCATTGTCTCTGATTGAGAACCATACTTAGGCAGCCTGTTTTCCCACTATGGGTTGTGGGTAGTTTTCTGTTTTGTGTTTCTGCACCTGACAGGACTGTTTTGGTTTCGTTCATTCCCTTTGTTATTTTGTTTTGTGTTCAGTTTAAATAAAAATACATGAACACTTACCACGCTGCACTTTGGTCCACACCTTCTTCATACGACAACCGTTACAGTTTGATTTGGAAAAAACATCCTAATCCCAGAATGCCATTCACTATAAAATGCAAATAAGTAAAAGATGGCTGCGCTCATTACCTGAAAATATGAACTTAGTAGTCACTTTTCAGCATATTACAATTAATTGATGTTCTTGTTACGGTATATACAAGAACCGGAGCACTTTACTTGACAAGTCGTTTACCATTTTTGAAAATTCACAAAGCAAATAAAATGTTTTCACCTCACAGATCATCACACCAAATACAAGCATACTGCCTAGCCTAACCATTTGTGTGAAAGCTAAACTGGAATGAAACCATTTTAGTGGGGTTTGTGGGAGGTTCATTTCATTTGTGGGGGGTTTTCAAGTCCATGTTTGGTAGAAATGGGGGAAGGTATCGTGGGGGGATATGATGCAGGAAATATTACTATGATGGGGGATTTATCAATAAATGGGGCAAACACAAAATAAGTTTATCCGCTAAATAAAAATATCACCCCTGGGAAGGGGGGTTTGAGCTGGCAACCCTGAGGTACCAAAGTAACAATCTGATGCTGAGTTCAAAACAACTGGGAACTGGGAAATCACAGACTACCGACTTCAGTGCGTTCAAGACAACTAGAAACTCAGGGAAAAAAACGAGCTCTGACTAGGAAAAATGGTTTTGAACGGTCATCCAATTCAGAATTCCAACACGGGAACTCTGGCCTCCTTCTAGAGCTCTGACTTTCTGACCTGAAGATCATTGACGTCATGATTTTGCCTAGTATTTTTTCAGACTTCCCAGAGCACCAAAAGTCAGTCGAGTGAACTATCCCTTGTTATAAACATCTTTGGTCTGACAGACACGTGACAACCAGAATGCATTGTATGATGTCAACAAACATGGTGCCACACATAGCCGGAAAATAGCTTAGCATTAGCTCATCATAATCCGTACAACATTCAAAAACGTATTTTACATGATGTGTCCATTACAATCTATGTACTTGTAAAACATGTGAATAAAACAGTAAATACATTATGATCCATACATATGGTGTGTTACAGCAGAAACAGCAGAACACAATATACAGAAAATAAGCCACTTACTTTGATAGGAATGCACACATGTCCCAAGTCCAATTTGTAAGAAAACACCATGAAGGCAATGCAGGCCCTAGCCAGAAAGTGTGCTGGGGGAAAACATTTGTGCCTTTTTTGACTAGAGATGCACAATATCTTCATACTTGATCTGGGAAACACTAGGGAAGTGCTTGGGCTCTTGTTGAAGGGAGAAGTCTGTCTGCAACAGTGAAATGGGCTACTTCTTATGCAAATTAACTAGGAGGCGGAGCACACCTCAATTCAAACTGTTGTTAGAAAATAAAACTTGTTAGAAAATAATTAGAAATTGACGAGTTGAAACATAGCCTATAGATAATTAGCAGGCAGCGTGCCTTGGTTTAAGGGCAGCGCGGCTAACTGTCCTGTTGCGTAACAATCACATTTTGGAACAGTGAGAGCATTCTGACATCTTAAGCATGAAAAACCTCATGCCTGGGCCAGGGTTAGAGATATTTGGATCTCGCGTGAAAAGGCTAATTCAATGCAATCAGTGTACAGGCCTGCGGAGGCAGAAGCTGTAACACACCAATCACAGAGAAGGAGAAGACTACTTTTTCAAACATTAACCAATCAAAGACTTTGTAGAAAGAGAGTTCACTCACAGGGGAATAGGAAATGACCTCACTGGTCAGTCTTCTGCCCAAGGGAAGTAGTATCAAGGTGCAGCCTACCACTGGAAAACTTTTTTTTATTACCCCTCTTTGTCATTTAACCCCACGAAGGAAATTGCTGACTCAGACTTCAGACATAATTGATATGATATCCTGCAGAATTTCCCCATCTGAAATGTTACTTCTTCGTCTGTTATTAATTTAAAGGCTCCATTTCTCCCTACTTTGATGGAGTTCTTTAAGATTTTAGATGTGTTTGTCAGCTGCCATAAAACACTATGCAGTAAAGGTAAGTGTAGACCAGCCATCTTTATGTATCTACCTTACGCTGCCCATCCCTGAGCACTGGAGTGCAGTTAGACGTTAAACTCATCAGCATGTCTGAATTAAGGTTTATAGATGCCAGGTATCCTGTGGTAGTGTTTTGGCCAGACTGTCTTACATTTCTTGGTGTGTGGGTGTGAGTGTTCACTGGCAGGTCTGGGTTTATGACCACTCACCTCTGTGACCTCAAACTATAGGGCTCCGGAGTGGTGCAGTGGTCTAAGACATTACATCTCAGTGGAAGAGGTATCACTGCAGTACCTGGTTCAAATCCAGCCTGCATCTGATTGAGTGTACCATAGGGCGGTGCACAATTGTCTGTCAATATAAATAAGAATTTATTCTTAACTGACTTGCCTATTTACCATTTTTTTACAATCACTTTGGCACTAATTTCAGAACCTTCATTGAACTAAAACTTAACATCAAAGTATTACCATTTCAAAATGCAATTCACACATTACATCTGAGATGGCTGTCTATTAATTTCATTACGATGATCTAACTATCAATTGATACAACTGCTCAAAATGATAAGTAACTGTTGCATTACTCTTAATGCATAGTTTTATGGAAACTGACAAACAATATTCCATGTTTAGATCATGAAAGCTTCAGGATAACGAGATCCATTGACACCAATTACTGTGGAACATGAACCAATTGGACTACATTATCTATGGATGTATTATTTCATCATCATTCTTTATCAGACACTGTTTCTATGGTCCCATGTATCACTTTTCCAGACCATGTTCTCAGATTTGACATTACTGTACACTCACCGGTCACTTTATTAGGTACACCTATAGGTACACCTATCTAGTGCTAGGTAGGACCCCCTTTTGCCTCCACAGCCTGAATTATTCACAGTGTTGTACGTTAAGAGATGCCCTTCTGCCCACCACTGTTAAACAGCTGTTATTTGAGCATTTATGGCCTTTCTGTTAGCTTGAATGAGTCTGGACATTCTCCTCTGACCTCTCTCATTAACAAGGTGTTTTTCCCACAGAACTGCCGCTCACTGAATGTGTTCTGTTTATCGCACCATTCTCTGTAAACTCTAGAGACTATAGTGCATAAAAATCCCAGGAAGGCAGCTGTTTCTGAGATGCTGGAACCGGCATGTGTGGCACCAACAATCATACCACGGTCAAAGTTGCTTAGATTACGCATCTTGCCCGTTCTAATGTTTGGTCGAACAACAACTAAAGTGCTCTACTCTATATACTCTATATATTGAGATTCAGGCAGCCACATGATTCGCTGTTCGAAAGGAGCCGGCTATTTGCGTTAACACGCAGGTGTACCTAATAAAGTGTCTAGTGAGTGTATGCATGCAGGCCCTTGTAATTGCTTTTCCAATACTGCCAACTCGTTACTGATGATTGATTTCACATTGTGGTACGAGTATATAGTGAAATGAGTGGTATCCACCTACAACAACATAGTGATAACGTGTAGCCGGCGGGTGATCCATGTCACATTAGAGGTCAAGCAGTGGGAGGAGGAAGACCAGGAAGACGTGGTGGTGAAAGGAATGGCAGGGGACAAGCACCCCTTCTGAGAAGTGGTTGTGGGCCTCGTTTTGAGAGGTAGAGGACAAGGCCACGAACCAAGACAGCGGCAGCAACAGCAAAGAGTGTCCAATGAAATCTGAGAAATAGTTGTAGACCATGTCATAAATCATGGCATGACAATGACTGAGGCAGCTACAATGATTCAACCAAACCTCAGAAGATCAATCAGGGCCTCAATCATCAGAACTTTCCACAATGAGAACCGGTAAATCTTCAGCATGCACTAAACATTAGACTACTCTCAATTGTCAAATGACTGTATGCTGCATGCCAATATGTACCACAGAGTAGGTGATGTGACTAAATGTGTTCTTACTGTAATTTTCTCTGCAGAATTGATCCTAGGCCAAATAGGGGAGGCAGAGGCAAAATTCTGACTGACAACAAGAGTAGGCTGTGGTCAATTTGGTTCGGGCCAGAAATGATTTTCACCTTACAGAAATTCTGCAGCACATCTTGGACAATGTTAAACAATGTGGAAGCCATAAGTTTGCCAATTATTGTACTCATGCTGAAAAGGCACCAGATGTCTGTTAGGGATCATGGTTCCCAGCTGGGAACCTACCCTCCCACGTTCAGCTGGAACGGTGGCGCATGGAACGCAAAAATATTCGTAGAAATATTTAACCTCCACACATTAACAAGTCCAATAGCTCAAATGAAAGATAAACACCTTGTTCATCTAGCCAGCAAGTCAGATTTCTAAAATGTTTTACGGCGAAAACATAGCACATATATATGTCAAACCACCACCAGACACAGCTCATTTGAATAGCCAAAACATGCAATCAACAAACGCAGGATTAAAAAAAAAATCATTCACTAACCTTTTGAAAATCTTCATCAGATGACAGTAATAGGACATGTTACACAGTACATTTTTTTTTTCAATAATATGCCATTTATATCCATAAATGTCCATTTACATTGAATTCATGTTCAGAAAATACTCAAATGTCCGCAGGAAATCTAGGTAGCGCGGCAAGATAACGTAAATAGACATCATAAACTTTGACTAAATATACATGTTCTACATATAGTTAGAAAGATACACTGCTTCTTTATGCAATCGCTTTGTTACATTTATTTTTAACGTTACAGAAATCGCACACTATTCAATATTCTGAGACGGCGCTCAGATATAAGCTACATTTCTCCGTAATGTTGAAGTCAACAGAAACACAGATTTCAGCATAAATATTCCCTTACCTTCGATGGTCTTCGTTCAGAATGTTCTGGAAGGGTTCATACTTACCCAATACATTGTTTGGTTTCAAGTCTTGCGTCTTTGTATTAGCTACTGCTAATAACATCAGCTGAAATGCACCCAAAATGTCCTCTGGTCTGGAAAAGTTGCGCATCAAAACTTCAAAATTACATATTATATGTCGACTAAACAGGTCAAACTAAGTGCAGAATCAAGCTTTATGATGTTTTAAACACACAAAACAAATTTATATTCAACCGGTCATCGTTAGCTCTTCCCAGGAGTGCTGGAACAAAGGAATGGCCGGGACCAATTCGCGCCCCAACGCACAAGGTATTTTCTCCTGGCACACACTAATTTCACTCCCATAGGGCCAATTCGCGGGATTTGAACGATTAAAAGCTCTACTGAATGAGGACATCTAGTGGAAGACATAGAAAGTCTCCGCAGATCCATAACTGGTTGGGAAGGGTGGGGGCGATGACGTCAAAGTTGCCCCAACTTTCATGACCACAAAACTAGTTTGGAAGAATGCCTGCCCTGTGAGTTCTGCTATACTTACAGACATAATTCCAACGGTTTTAGAAGCTTTAGAGTGTTTTCTATCCAATAATATATATATATATATATATATGCATATATTAGCAATTTCTGACAGATTTTTTTTCAGTTTACTATGGGTACCCAATTCCTCCAAAGGGGGCAGAAGTCAGCCCTATCTCTAGCAGGTTTAAACAGCTATACCGTGTGCCTTTTGAAAGAAATGCAGACAGAATGAAGCAACTGAGGACTGAGTATGTTCAGGTATGTTCAGTTCCAAGATGTCTGTTGTGAAATATTTCCCCAAAATTCTACATCATTGTAATCAGTAATTCTCTTTCCAAAATGTATTTTTAGTGGGTGATAGAAACCTTCAACCTTCAACCTGGCCAAGACAAGGAGGAGAGGTCGGAATTTCCTTGGCCAGCGGGAAACCAAGTACCTAGACAACATGGTGCCAACATTACCATGTGTGTGGTGGTGGGACGCAGACCTCGTATTGGATATATATAATGCAGTTATTTTTGTAACCTTCCTTGATGAGCTAAATTAGGTCTGTAGAGCTGATGGCGTGACCTATGCGATTGTGTGGGATAATGTCAGGTTCCACCATGCTCAAATGGTGCAAGCATGGTTTCAGGCCCATCCACAATTTGCCACCCTGTACTTACCACCATACTCTCCTTTCCTTAACCCGATTGAGGAATTTTTCTTCATATGTAGGTGGAAGGTATATGACCTTCTCCAGGCCATGGATGACTCATGCAATGACATCACGGCAGACCGGTGTCAGGCCTGGATTCGCCATGCACAAAGATTCTTCCCAAGATGTTTGGCAAGTGAAAACATCCATTGTGATGTGGATGAGAACCTGTGGCCAAATCCACAAGGCAGGGTTGAGGGAAATATAGAAGTACAGTAATCAATCCTTTGTTTTGCTTTTTACAGAAAGCCAGGTGAGGAATACTGCTGTTGACGTTTTACTGTCGTTTTTTTATTTTTTTATAGCTAATTATTTTTGATTTGATTCAAAGAAACCTATCTTTGTATTTCATCAATAAATGTCAGATTTTGTTCAATGATTCCACTGTGTCTGTAGTATTCTCTCTACTAGTCCTTTTGCAGTGATGAATTTAAGTGTAGTACCATAATTTCACTCCGGACGCTTTATCTGGACACGGTTCGCCAGGACCTCCAACAGCCGAAACTAAGTAGTAACATTAACATGATGCCTTCTAATTGCAGTCGCTGTACTCATAATATACAGGAGAACGATCGCCTTACGGCGAGGATAGCTGTGCTACAAGCCCAGCTTCAGACGCAATCGTTAGGCAAGGGTAATTTCAGTGTAGGAAAGGATGAAACAGCGTCTGTGCCACCAGTAAGTACAGATAGTAGTATAAATCCCCTGGCACAGTCCCCGCAGCCGGACAACTTTCTCACGGTTTCTGGAAGGAAATGCTGTAGGAATGCTCAACCGGTGTCGCTCATTCAGCCGACAAACTTTAAAAAAAAATTTTTTTACGGGGTCTGAGACGCCAAAGCTTCCCACCATTAGCTCTGACAAATTGAAAACTCTAGTCATTGGCGACTGCATTACCCGCAGTATTAGACTTAAAACGAATCATCCAGCGATCATACACTGTTTACCAGGGACAGGGCTACCGACGTTAAGGCTAATCTGAAGATGGTGCTGGCTAAAGCTAAAACTGGCGAGTGTATAGAGATATTGTTATCCACGTCGGCACCAACGATGAAACAGTCAGAGATCACCAAGCGCAACATAGCTTCTGCGTGTAAATCAGCTAGAAAGATGTGTCGGCATCGAGTAATTGTCTCTGGCCCCCTCCCAGTTAGGGGGAGTGATGAGCTCTACAGCAGAGTCTCACAACTCAATCGCTGGTAGAAAACTGTTTTCTGCCCCTCCCAAAAGATAGAATTTGTAGACAATTGGCCCTCTTTCTGGGACTCACCCACAAACAGGACCAAGCCTGACCTGCTGAGGAGAGACGGACTCCATCCTAGCTGGAGGGGTGCTCTCATCTTATCTACCAACATAGACAGGGCTCTAACTCCTCTAGCTCTACAATGAAATAGGGTGCAGGCCAGGCAGCAGGCTGTTAGCCAGCCTGCCAGCATAGTGGAGTCTGCCACTAGCACAGTCAGTGTAGTCAGCTCAGCTATCACCATTGAGACCGTGTCTGTGCCTCGACCTAGGTTGGGCAAAACTAAACATGGCGGTGTTCGCCTTAGCAATCTCACTAGGATAAAGACCACCTCCATTCCTGTCATTATTGAAAGAGATCATGATACCTCACATCTCAAAATAGGGCTACTTAATGTTAGATCCCTTACTTCAAAGGCAATTATAGTCAATGAACTAATCACTGATCATAATCTTGATGTGATTGGCCTGACTGAAACATGGCTTAAGCCTGATGAATTTACTGTGTTAAATGAGGCCTCACCTCCTGGTTACACTAGTGACCATATCCCCCGTGCATCTCGCAAAGGCGGAGGTGTTGCTAACATTTACGATAGCAAATTTCAATTTACAAAAAAAAAAATACGTTTTCGTCTTTTGAGCTTCTAGTCATGAAATCTATGCAGCCTACTCAATCACTTTTTATAGCTACTGTTTACAGGCCTCCTAGGCCATATACAGCGTTCCTCATTGAGTTCCCCGAATTCCTATCGGACCTTGTAGTCATAGCAGATAATATTCTAATCTTTGGTGATTTTAATATTCACATGGAAAAGTCCACAGACCCACTCCAAAAGGCTTTCGGAGCCATCATCGACTCAGTGGGTTTTGTCCAACATGTCTCTGGACCCACCCACTGTCACAGTCATACTCTGGACCTAGTTTTGTCCCATGGAATAAATGTTGTGGATCTTAATGTTTTTCCTCATAATCCTGGACTATCGGACCACCATGTTATTACGTTTGCAATTGCAACAAATAATCTGCTCAGACCCCAACCAAGGAACATCCAAAGTCGTGCTATAAATTCACAGACAACACAAAGATTACTTGATGTCCTTCCAGATTCCCTCTGTCTACCCAAGGATGCCAGAGGACAAAAATCAGTTAATCACCTAACTGAGGAACTCAATTTAACCTTGCGCAATACCCTAGATGCAGTTGCACCCCTAAAAACTAAACACATTTCTCATAAGAAACTAGCTCCCTGGTACACAGAAAATACCCGAGCTCTGAAGCAAGCTTCCAGAAAATTGGAACAGTGTATACGAAAGTCTGTTCAGTCTGGTTTTAGACCCCATCATAGCACTGAGACTGCACTTGTGAAGGTGGTAAATGACATTTTAATGGCATCGGACCGAGGCTCTGCATCTGTCCTCGTGCTCCTAGACCTTAGTGCTGCTTTTGATACCATCGATCACCACATTCTTTTGGAGAGATTGGAAACCCAAATTGGTCTACACGGACAAGTTCTGGCCTGGTTAAGATCTTATCTGTCGGAAAGATATCAGTTTGTCTCTGTGAATGGTTTGTCCTCTGACAAATCAACTGTAAATTTCGGTGTTCCTCAAGGTTCCGTTTTAGGACCACTATTGTTTTCACTATATATTTTACCTCTTGGGGATGTCATTCGAAAACATAATGTTAACTTTCACTGCTATGCGGATGACACACAGCTGTACATTTCAATGAAACATGGTGAAGCCCCAAAATTGCCCTTGCTAGAAGCATGTGTTTCAGACATAAGGAAGTGGATGGCTGCAAACTTTCTACTTTTAAATTCGGACAAAACAGAGATGCTTGTTCTAGGTCCCAAGAAACAAAGAGATCTTCTGTTGAATCTGACAATTCATCTTAATGGTTGTACAGTCGTCTCAAATAAAACTGTGAAGGACCTCGGCGTTACTCTGGACTCTGATCTCTCTTTTGAAGAACATATCAAGACCATTTCAAGGACAGCTTTTTGTCCATCTACGTAACATTGCAAAAATCAGAAACTTTCTGTCCAAAAATGATGCAGAAAAATGTATCCATGCTTTTGTCACTTCTAGGTTAGACTACTGCAATGTTCTACTTTCCGGCTACCCGGATAAAGCACTAAATAAACTTCAGTTAGTGCTACATACGGCTGCTAGAATCCTGACTAGAACCCCAAAATTTGATCATATTACTCCAGTGCTAGCCTCCCTACACTGGCTTCCTGTCAAAGCAAGGGCTGATTTCAAGGTTTTACTGCTAACCTACAAAGCATTACATGGGCTTGCTCCTACCTATCTCTCTGATTTGGTCCTGCCGTACATACCTACACGTACGCTACGGTCACAAGACGCAGGCCTCCTAATTGTCCCTAGAATTTCTAAGCAAACAGCTGGAGGCAGAGCTTTCTCCTATAGAGCTCCATTTTTATGGAACGGTCTGCCTAACCATGTCAGAGACTCAAACTCGGTCTCAACCTTTAAGTCTTTACTGAAGACTTATCTTTTCAGTGGGTCATATGATTGAGTGTAGTCTGGCCCAGGAGTGGGAAGGTGAACGGAAAGGCTCTGGAGCAACGAACCACCTTTGCTGTCTCTGCCTGGCCGGTTCCCCTCTTTCCACTGGGATTCTCTGCCTCTAACCCTATTACAGGGGCTGAGTCACTGGCTTACTGGGGCTCTCTCATGCCATCCCTGGAAGGGGTGCGTCACCTGGGTGGGTTGATTCACTGATGTGGTCATCCTTTCTGGGTTGGCGCCCCACCTTGGGTTGTGCCATGGCGGAGATCTTTGTGGGCTATACTCAGCCTTGTCTCAGGATGGTAAGTTGGTGGTTGAAGATATCCCTCTAGTGGTGTGGGGGCTGTGCTTTGGCAAAGTGGCTGGGGTTATATCCTTCCTGTTTGACCCTGTCCGGGGGTGTCCTCGGATGGGGCCACAGTGTCTCCTGACCCCTCCTGTCTCAGCCTCCAGTATTTATGCTGCAGTAGTTTATGTGTCGGGGGGCTAGGGTCAGTTTGTTATATCTGGAGTACTTCTCCTGTCCTATTCGGTGTCCTGTGTGCATTTAAGTGTGCTTTCTCTAATTCTCTCTTTCTCTCTTTCTCTCTCTCGGAGGACCTGAGCCCTAGGACTATGCCCCAGGACTACCTGACATGATGACTCCTTGCTGTCCCCAGTCCACCTGGCCGTGCTGCTGCTCCAGTTTCAACTGTTCTGCCTTATTATTATTCGACCATGCTGGTCATTTATGAACATTTGAACATCTTGGCCATGTTCTGTTATAATCTCCACCCGGCACAGCCAGAAGATTTCATGATAAATTATTTATTTAAACCAATGAGTCTGCAAGTCTAAGGTTTCTTTAAAGATATGAATGCACAATGCAATGTTTTGAACATTGGACAGCCTGTGTTACAAGTGATGACTGTTATGAATGTTGTGTCTAGAGTTTAAAAAATAACCACAAGGTTAGTGCCAAAGTGAAATTAGTGCCAAAGTGATTGTAAAAAACTATAAACAAAAGGTTAAATAAATAATAGTAGCAGGATGGCCAAGAAGGCAATAATCCATGGTCAATGAGAGCAACAACACTATCACCCTGAGCCTGTGGACATACCCATCAAGCCACCATGGTCCACTCCAGGGAGAGCTAATGTGTGGGCCATCTGGGGTAAGGGTGAGTGCCATCCAGGATGGGTTGGAGTAGGGAGGACAGAAGGAAGCAGGCTTTGCCCAACTGCATGGCGGGGCAGGCCCCAGTGTCTCCTGGGGTGCTCTGGGGACCATGATGAGGCATGTTTACACACCTGGGATGTTTATGGAGCCTGCTGAGTGGAGACTTCATTGTGTATGTGTTTGGGTGTGTGGGTGAGGAGGATTGGACAGAGACAGCCCAAGCCCCACAGCTACCCAACACTGGGTTTACATTACTGACACTAATGGCCACCACTAAAATATGATGGGTGAGAAGGGAAGGAAGAGGAGGAAGAGATGGAAAAGGTAGAGGATGTGATTTCCATGTATGGTAGTTGTTATAATTGTATACATTCAACTCCTCTTAGCCCAATTCATCATTCTAGAAACAGTTTGCCCAAAAACAGACATGATTTGTAGAAACAATGGGGGTGAGGTGTCACAAATCAGTATTTTATAGACGATACGAGAGGATTGCACATAAGCCCCTAGATTTTTTATTTTACCTGGCAAGTCAGTTAAGAACAAATACTTATTTTCAATGACAGCCAAGGAACAGTGGGTTAACTGCCTTGTTCAGGGGTAGAACAACAGATTTTTACCTTGTCAGCTCAGGATTTGGTCTTGCAACCTTGCGGTTACTAGTCCAACACTCTAACCAGTAGGCTACCTGCCGCCCCAGGTAGCCAAGTAGATTAATTTTTCACCAGAAGATTACGAAAGATGTCCCACATGTTGAAAGCCAGAAAGCCAACCAGAGGTTGGTATGTCAAAACTATCCTAGATGGAAATCATTTTTGCTGTGCCTGTAACATGTTGGAATATTGTCAACCCAGTATTCTTTCCTTTGATTCAGAGGTCAATATTTATATGGGGCGGCAGGGTAGCCTTATTGGTTAGAGCGTTGGACTAGTAACCGGAAGGTTGCGAGTTCAAACCCCCGAGCTGACAAGGTACAAATCTGTCGTTCTGCCCCTGAACAGGCAGTTAACCCACTGTTCCCAGGCCGTCATTGAAAATAAGAATTTGTTCTTAACTGACTTGCCTGGTTAAAATAAAAAAAGGTAAATATTCCAGGTGACAAATTGTATGAACCGTTTTCTTTGTACCTGAGAAAGTTAAGTAAACCTCTTGACAAGCAGTTCATAACTAGCATTAGGGCAAAGACTGGAAGTGATCCCGAAAACTTCCAATCTTTGTGCTAAGATAGCATTGGCTCGTGAAACTACCTGTAACTTCCTTCATACTGGATGCAGAGACATACAAACAGTATCCTGACTCTGGGGAAGTACTGCAAATCCAGAACTATCCCTTTAATCATGATAATTATCAATAGCTTCAACATATTTAGTCTATTATCCTTGTAGCTTAATAGTTAATCGTGTGTAAGTCCCATTAGAGAGCGACTGACAGATCCCACATAAAAAATGCTACAGTTTACTATAGAAACAGAATTATGGTGTAGAATACTATACTATACACTGTAGTATATCTTGATCGTGTAGTGTTTACTATATAATTGTGTAGTATACTTTAGAATACTATACTACACACTGTAGTATCCCTCGGTCGTGTAGTACTTACTATAGAATTGTGTAGTATACCGTAAAATACACTACAAACTGTAGTAACTTTCAGTCATTACAGTTTTTATCAATAGCATACAAGCAATTTTGTGATCTGTGTTGAAATATCTATAGCAGAATAGCAATAATCAAATGCCCATCATTCTGCCCCTTTGGATAGTTGTACTTACAATTTTGATCATCATGATTTAGTGACCGCAAAGAAAATGTATTTTTCTACTGGGATTTTTAAAATACAGACTAACTTTCTGTTTTGTCTGCTTGGATTCAAGCGTTAAGTCAGGTTGCGTTAATCTCACTGCAGGCAATCCATTTCTTTTGAATGTTCTTGATAAATGTATTTGCAATTTTGATATTTTAATATAGTTTTGATGAATGCATTTGTTTGAAAAAGGCAACTAGTTAAAAAAATGCATTTACTGTTTGGTAAAAGGCCCCAAGACTTCTGAAAATCGACTACATTGGTCTAAAAAAATGCTTGTAGGTGATTAAGAAAAACTGTAATAACACTTCCTGGACTATATAATTTTGTATTACATTGTAATAGACTGTCCCATAAGTAATATTATTATATTGTACTATATATAGTATTTACTATGTTTGATCACAGTATATACGGTGCGTATTATGGTAGGCCTAAAAATAAATGTATGTGTACTTTGATAACTTTGTAAATAATAGCATTTATTTATCCATATTACTCTACTGTGCAATGACAATCATGTACACAATTAACGAGTTGTACCTATAAATATGTAGCCATTGAAAAAATCTGATGTATCATGGTGGAAAGCTGAAAATCATTCCATGAGTAAGATCATTTTATTTATGGGAATGTTTGCGCAAAAACAAAAGCAAGAACACTGCGTTAATGCTACAGCAAAGTCTGCAAAAACACTACAGTGAATACTATAGTATATAAATATAGTAATACTAGAGTATTTATACCATACAAAACTATAGTATTTTTTCATGTGGGATAGGCTGCTTGTGCACACACAGTTAGTCCTGAGTAGCAGGCTCTCCATGTTTGAGGGCTGGATGTCACACCGCTTCAGGAGGGTCTTGCTGTGGCACTTGAGGCGTTTCTTTAGTGCACCGGCAGACCTCTGTCCATTTACGCACATGCACACGCATACACACATGCACAACACTCTCACACATACACAACACTCTCTCACACACACACACATAATTTCCCCCTCATGTGCACTGGAGCCACACCTACTTTCCTCATAAACTCTGACAGAGTATAGATCATCATCAGTCTGTCTGTGTAGGTGAGATGAGAAGGCGGAAGACAAGGTATTTGGATGTTTCACTCAACTGGATTTGTGGACTGGTGGAATGGGCCATTGAGGGTGTTGGAATGCATGGTATTTATGCTTGGAGAAGGAATACGGTAACATTATGAGTGTTTGGTTGCACTGACTGCTTAGGGGGCTGATCAGGGCATTGGGTATCAGGGCCTGGTGAATAAACAGTGTTCACCCCAGATAACTCTGACAATGAGGGACTATAAACTAGACTCAGCTAGTTCATTACAGTTTAAAAAGTTAGACAAACTGATCCTGAGGTCCTGTCTGCGTAGGGGTGTCTGGGATGGCAGGGGGAAACTTGTAACCTCTTAACTCACTGGGCTTCAGAATACTTACAGTCACACAGATACAGACACAGACACACATGCACGCACTCACATAACGCCTGGAAACACATGCCTTTCTTCCACTAGGTGCCAAATTAACTTAACCCGTTCCATTTCATTTTATTCCACAAACATTGAGTGATTGTCCCTTCCTAGTGTAAGATGAGGATAAAGGCAAGGTACTCTAGCATGACTAGCAAGACCACTAATTCTACCAACATGTCCCCATTGACAAATTGTTTGCTGTTGTTGGACAAGTGTTGGCTATTCCTGACAGTGGGGCAAAAAAGTATTTAGTCAGCCACCAATTGTGCAAGTTCTCCCACTTAAAAAGACGAGAGAGGCCTGTAATTTTCATCATAGGCACACTTCAACTATGACAGACAAAATGAGAAAAAAAAATCCAGAAAATTACATTGTAGGATTTTTAATGAATTTATTTGCAAATAATGGTGGAAAATAAGTATTTGGTCACCTACAAACAAGCAAGATTTCTGGCTCTCACAGACCTGTAACTTCTTCTTTAAGAGGCTCCTCTGTCCTCCACTCGTTACCTGTATTAATGGCACCTGTTTGAACTTGTTATCTGTATAAAAGTCCACAACCTCAAACAGTAACACTCCAAACTCCACTATGGCCAAGACCAAAGAGCTGTAAAAGGACACCAGAAACAAAATTGTAGATCTGCACCAGGCTGGGAAGACTGAATCTGCAAAAGGTAAGCAGCTTGGTTTGAAGAAATCAACTGTGGGAGCAATTATTAGGAAATGGAAGACATACAAGACCACTGATAATCTCTCTCGATCTGGGGCTCCACGCAAGATCTCACCCCGTGGGGTCAAAATTATCACAAGAACGGTGAGCAAATATCCCAGAACCACACGGGGGGACCTAGTGAATTACCTGCAGAGAGCTGGGACCAAAGTAACAAAGCCTACGATCAGTAACACACTACGCCGCCAGGGACTCAAATCCTGCAGTGCCAGACGTGTCCCCCTGCTTAAGCCAGTACATGTCCAGGCCCGTCTGAAGTTTGCTAGAGAGCATTTGGATGATCCAGAAGAAGATTGGGAGAATGTCATATGGTCAGATGAAACCAAAATATAACTTTTTGGTAAAAACTCAACTCGTTGTGTTTGGAGGACAAAGAATGCTGAGTTGAATCCAAAGAACACCATACCTACTGTGAAGCATGGGGGTGGAAACATCATGCTTTGGGGCTGTTTTTCTGCAAAGGGACCAGGGCGACTGATCCGTGTAAAGGAAAGAATGAATGGGGCCATGTATTGTGACATTTTGAGTGAAAACCTCCTTCCATCAGCAAGGGCATTGAAGAAGAAACGTGGCTGGGTCTTTCAGCATGACAATGATCCCAAACACACCGCCCGGGCAACGAAGGAGTGGCTTCGTAAGAAGCATTTCAAGGTCCTGGAGTGGCCTAGCCAGTCTCCAGATCTCAACCCCAATAGAAAATCTTTGGAGGGAGTTGAAAGTCCCACTGTATATCTTTGTAAAGGTACCATGTGGTCTCACTTCTCTCAGAATAGTGAAGCTGGGACTGGGTGAATGGTTGAGTACTTGCACAAGGTCACTATCATGTTTACTTGTTATGCTGAAGTGGTTCTAGGATCATTGGTTTCAGTTATACTGTACTCTAAGTCTGTTCCTGGAGCTAAATATCGGCATTTTGTGTATCGGCATTTTGACCCTTTGAGACACAACTAACTCAATGTGAACTCTCTGAACCATTGCCCTCCAACTCCTCATAAACATCCTAACAAGTAAGCCAACCAAACACCTCACAATGTGAAACAACAGCTGAGACCACTGGGTGAGAGGAAACCAGGGTAGAAGAGGTATAAAGAAGAAGAACATTCTTTGTTAACTGGGTCACCCTCGTCCCCCCTCCCTCATATCTATGTCTTGCCATCTCCTTTCACCCTGATCAATAACACCTCAGTTGTGTGATTTCAATATTTTGTAGTCAGAACAATCCTTCCTCTCTCCCTTTTTTTTCTCTGTTCCTTGTTCTTTTCTCTTGCACCCTCTTTCTCACACACACACACACACACACACACACACACACACACACACACACACACACACACACACACACACACACACACACACACACACACACACACACACACACACACACACACACACACAAACTCTGAGAACCTATATACTCTCCACGTGGATAAGTATGTCTATCTGTCCATGTGTTAAAGACACATAATGATGTTTGTTGGCATGTGTGCTTGCCTTCTGTGTCATTCCAACTCAAAAAGCACAAGAAATAAGATTCCGATAATGTTTCAGGAATGCTAATCGTATCTGTTTCTAATTACAGAAATGATTTCAGAACAATCTGAGATGTTGGGTGTCATTGCTTGATGAAATGACATGGAATGACCCACCAGCCAGGTCGTTCAAGATTGATGTCGAAATTGGACGTCTATCCATGTCCTGAGGAAAGGAAATGCTTTCAAAAGCAGCCACTAGGGGCAACAGTGAGCGATATTACCATCAAGTAAGTAGGCTTGGTCTTTGCTAGCATGTTTTGTACGGGGGATGTGGATGGATCATGGACACTGTTAATATATATATATATATATATATATATATATATATATATATATATATTGTAACACTATTCCAAACCTTTACTCTTACCTCAATCATTTGGAATGAGTTCCTTAACCCTTAACTTGGAGAAATGGGAACGATACAGAACATCAAGAGCAACAAAAACTTGACATTTGGAGCAACTTAGAAATGTGACATTTGGAGAACGTGGATAAAAGTTGAATTCTGAAGTCAGACTGTGAGAGCTTTACACTCCCCACTAGGTCCAGACCACCCACTGACTGTCTAGGAGCTGAAGCATGAAACACTTAACAATACTTTACAATAAGTGTGGGAGGGAATTTATATTGTATACGACTACGTTATCATGTTAACATCCAGCACTATCCACTGCAACAGATACAAATCTCTGAGCAGGTGTACTCATCTACGCAAGCCAGCGTGAGTCTGGCCCCGTGTGTGTGACGAGGGGAAGAGGCTACTCAGCTCTAACCTCCCACTAGACAAGATTGGAACAGCAGTGTATACTGCCTACAGCAGACTGACTAATGTTTCCAATGCAGCCTGGCAGCTGGTCCACCGGATGAGGGGATCCTGTCCGCAGGCCTAGGCCAGGGAGAGTGATTCTCCCACCAGCTGTGACTCACAGCCTTTCCCATTACACCCCTCCTACGTCACACTCACTAATCAGGGAACCGCTGGGGCCAGAGCAGCCTGTGTTAGTGTGTGTTTGTGTGTGTGTGTGTGTGTGTGTGTGTATGTGTGTGTGTGAAAGTTAAAGTGAAAGTGAGAGTGTGTTTAGAGAAAGTTATGCAACACCTTAGAAGCTGTGGAAGAGAAAGAAAGAGAGTGTGTGTGTGCACAATGTGCTCTCTCACTCAGTTTGCGTCTGTCTGGATGAATATAACATGACTCTTTGGCCCAAGAGATTCAAGTCTCTTTTCACACTTTCCATTGCTTGCAACTATAAATCAGGGTTCACCCACATGATGACAACATTGATGACACAATCCACACACACTCAGGTCTCGTAATAGGTATTACTGTTGTTTGACTCAGTTTGACTAAGTTCATACTCCAGATCGCCACTGTATTGGTGCCCTTGTTTGTCCTGTTACTAGGGTGAATTACAGAGAGCAGAGATAGCGCTGAGATTTGTTGTCTAATAAACAGGTTTAACGAGCGGTAGCAGTACTGGGACAGGAGCCTGCTACATCCTGACCGGCTGGCCAGTGGGCCAGGGTTTGTTGCGTAATGGCAGGGGTTCAGTGTCTTGGGTCAGTGGTATCCCTCTCTGTGAAGTGTCCCACAGAGGAACATGGCTCACATGTCAGCTAGCCGAGAAGATTAGCTAGCTGGAACACCATAATCCAGAACAACTAGACCCGCAGGGAACCTACTGGAACCTCCCAGTCTGACAGACAGACCCACATGCAGACAGAGAGACAGAGGGTGGCCTGGCTGGCTTCAATCGACCCAACTCTCCAACAGCATCTACAGCACAGCTGGAGGCCTGAAGATCCAAACTCTTTCCATCTGTGTCTTAAGATACCTCTCTCTTGCTGTCTGTTTTTCTCTTTCTGTTTCTTGATTTCTCTTTCTGTCTTGCCCTATCTTTCTTAGGAAAATACAAATGGTGACATGATAGTGCAGTTAAATAAATGATCACTACTGTAATAAACACTGATGTGGCTTTTTCATTGATTGAATAATTGGTTAATCCTTATGAGTATATTGATGCATCAGTGCTTCAATTTAAGTAACAGAATAAAAAAATCCCCATCAAAATCCATCAGTTTAAGCTAGAGATGCCAGTTTGTTTTGCATGGGCAGTTTCGGCCAATGGAAGATGGCCGAGCTACAGCGGTGTTTGTCATCCCGAAAATCGGTCTTCTCACGAAAACCTCTGTAGCGTCTTTGGCCTCTACGACTTCCACAAGTGGCACAGGACTCGTCTGAAGGTATGTCATACAAATGAATGGAAGTACGGAGGTAGTTTTATGCCAACAAAAATAAGGGGTTGAATATTTTTGCCCCCCAAAAATGTCATATTTCCTGAGCTTTCTTATATCTTCTAGATATAGGACAGAAACTTAAAAACCTTATTCCTTATGAATCTTTGTTTTTACTCTCTTTTTTGCCATTTATGAATGTGTTATTCAATGCGTTTATATGGGCTATAGTAATAAAGGCCAAATTCAATATTTTATGCCCCCAATTTTGGGGGGGGAGAGGATACTAAAAGGGGTCCTAAAATTATAATTCTAATACTTTAACCATTTTAAAACAATTCCATATGTTACATTAATCCAACCAAATTGTATCAATCCCCTCTTACTCCTCCCGTCTCTCTTTCTCTCTCTCTCTCTCTGACACTTTCTTCTCCCCAGTCTATGTACAGATTTGCTGAGTTGTAACAGCATAGTCATTAAGCATATGACCCTGTGTGACCCTTGACCTCTTGAACCCTATTGTAAATGGTGTCCTGGTGTGAACCAAGGGGGTGTTTTGGGGGGTCCAGTGAAAAAGACCCCGTCTCCCCAGACACCCCCACCCTAACAAGTAATATCTATCAACACACACAATCTAAAGGAATGGAATTAAGAATATATAAATATTTGGACAAGCAATGTCAGTGTGGAATAGGCTAAGATACAGTAGAATAGGATATAATACAGTATATACATATGAGATGAGTAATGCAAAATATGTAAACATTATAAACATTATGTAAACACCATTCAATTACTAAATTACATTATTAAATTACGTGTAAACAATGTTGATTCAACCAGTATGTGCCCAGTGGGTAGTGACTAACCATTCTTACCCTCAAAAGTTAGTAAGGCCTCCTTGTAATGTCTGTGGCCTACCCTGAACATTAAAGTTTGGTGAGAGTTTTGGGAATGTTCATGCTTGCTCTTAGCCGTGTCCCAGATATTTTTGTGCTATTGACAACACCATTACTGTCATTGGCAAGTTTTGTTTGGCACGACAATGAGTGACAAGGAGTTGGCATGATGGTACAAACAGACTGGCACTCAGGCTAGCTTGCCCATGCTAAGGCATACATCTGGAGTCCTCCGTAGGATGGAGAGCCAAACCAGCAACTCAACCTTGTGGCTTCTTAATTGTTGTGTAAGCACAATTTCATCACGATCTACAAAGCAAAATGGTCAATTGTTGAGTGCAGAGCTTTTTTGCACACACACACACACACACACACACACACACACACACACACACACACACACACACACACACACACACACACACACACAAACTCTGAGAACCTATATACTCTCCACGCGGATAGGTATGTCTATCTGTCCATGTGTTAAAGACTCAAAATTATGTTTGTTGGCGTGTGTGCTTGCCTTGTGTGTGGTATTTGTTTTGTCCATTGTGTGTATGTTGCCTGCCGATTGAAGGCGTCCTCTTTGTCATTTTGAGTCTATCAGGTCACTGGAATGTCTTTCAGAGGGGTGACACCGTTGTGTGGACTTTTGTTAAATGTTGGTCCTCAACAGCCTGCGGCGCAGTGAAGAGAAGGGGAGGGTTAATTACAGGACCAGTTAAACCCTGGACAAAGCTGTGAATTATGTCCCAGGACGTGCCCTGTGAGGGGATACTACCGACACTCACGACCCCTCTCCCTTTATCCTTGCCAGGGGCTACATGTATAGGGGCCACAGGGGCCCTGACTGGCTTCTCTGAAAGAGGGATAGATGAGCCAGCATCACTTAGGCCAGGCCAAGACAAAACAACAGCCATGAGACGGCCCTGACCCTAATAGTTACAAAGGAAGCCAGATAAGTACATAGCCAGGTGGGGCTCAATGGAGATATGTTGTTTGACAGATAAGAGGGGGAGAGGGATTGTGTGTGCATGCTTGCGTGCTTGTTTTGTGTGTATGTGTGGAGTTTAATGGCGGAATGAGGAGAGACTTGAGTTTGGAAAGAGCTTTGTGGAGTTTTTGCTCACAGTTACTTTTTGTGAGCGTGTTTATCCATTAATTTGTCTGTGCCTGGGGTGTGTTTGTGTGTGTGACTGTGTTTGTGTTCATGCATGCTGTACAATTGGCTAGCAATGTGACGTAACAAGTCCTGTAACAGTCCACTTATTTGTCCCCAAATGTTTGTCACTACCTACACCATCATCATCAATAGTGCCTCTGAGAGGAGGTGGCAGCGCAAAGGCCTGGTTAGGGATCAGGGGTCCCAGCTGATTTAGGGCTGGGTGGTATGGATACAGGGGGGTAAGGAAGGAGGGACAGGGGCTTGGGGATGGGATGGAAAGGCCTGGTTAGGGATCAGGGGTTCCAGCTGCTTTAGGGCTGGGTGGTATGGATACAGGGTTGTAAGGAAGGAGGGACAGGGGCTTGGGGATGGGATGGAAAGGCCTGGAACATCCTAAATGTTTCAAGAGGAGCCATTGTCCAGGGCGACCGCTTAGACAACACACAACAGCACTGTAAATGGGGTGCTCTTACATAACCCCCTTCCTGCCAGCATAAACATGTTTTTAGTTCCGCTGACATTTTCTGACATTTATGACTTCATCATTTAACCGATTCACTGGTGTACACCGGAAATAAGGGATCGGCCTGATGTTGTCAGAGTTACCATGGCGACACTCCGAGTCCAGACTGTATGCGCACAGGCATAAACTGGAGTGACCCCAAACTGTTCCCTGGTTCCAAAACCTTGTTTATTGGTCACTTTGTGGTGTGTGACTGACTGGCAATTAAAATTTGCTGTATGTGTAACGAGAAACACATTGACATCCGACTGGGGGCACTTCAAAGCCTCACCTGTCACTGAGCCTCCAGAGGAGTAGACAGGAGGTAAAGACCTGCGTAAGCAGTCCTGTGTCGGTCACGTTTCTCTGGCTGGTGCCGGATGTGCCCGCATGCACCCCACACACACCGCCCCCCCCCCCCCTCCACAACCCGACCCAATTACTAATGAAAGCAAGGTGTGGAGTAGCAAGGGATTGAGCCGTATGAGGGTGACAACAGAGAGCTCTGCAGCGAGTAGGAGAAAGGGCCAAACACAACGGCTTACTGGGTTAGTGTGGGCCGAGAGAGAATGGGTCAATATTGTTGTGCTCATTTGACCTGAAAATTAGACCTTGCTTATAATACTTTTCATGCATATGTTACTGTATGCTTCCAGGGCTTTTTCTTTATGTGAGAAAGTGTGTTTCTTGTTCACGCTTCATTCAAAAAGTCATTTATTTGATTAGTGTGACAAATTATTTTGACCATATTACAAATTCACAACGCTTGTGTCTTTTTGCAGAGACAGAAGGATGGAACTGAGGATGGAGGGGTGGGGGAGAGAAGACCCTTGCTGTTTGCACGAGTCAGCTGGACAGGAAACAGTCCAGGCGCAGAGCAGGGGCCAAACACACAGTGGGCCCAATGTCAACAGCAAACAAACGCCAAAATGTTTGCTCTTGGATTCCTCCACGACTTCCCCTCTCGCTGGCTTAGTATGTGGAATGCATAGGCTTTCTTCTTTCTCTTCCTTCCCCAGCATCTCATTTACTCTGTGGAGAGCTTTCCATAGGGATTATGGACTGGGAGTCTGGGCTTGGGATGTGAGGAGAGTGTCAGGACATGTGGTTGTGTGTGTGCATATGAGTGTGCGTGTGTGTCATTGTTGGTCTTTTGTTTTTTATTCATTGTGTTTTGCCATTTCAATATTTGGTATGTAGCTCACCCAGAAGATTCATAGGTGAGCTCCTTGAAAATCAGCTGAAAGCTTGATTGTTTAATGTTTAGCGAGATGCTCTCTTGAACTCTTGCAGATGGCTGACCACCACAGTTTTGATTCTAAGAATTACCCACGTGTTTAGGAGGAAAACATAAATGCAAATACTATCACAGACATCCACATGCAAACACACACAATCCCACGTCAACACACGTGTGAGAGTGCTGTAAAAGCGTGTCCTTGCGTGTCCTTGCGTTTGTAAGAACAAACGTTCCGTGTCGCTAGGGAGAGCGAGGGGTAGTGTGACGTCAGGTTTCCAGACGCCTCGTTACCATGCTGCAATGGTGACTCAGCACTCCGTTAGGCACAGCTAATTCACACACACATACATGCACACGCACGTACACACACATACTGTACATTAAAGGTGTTATGGCAGAACTAGGCCTGTCAAAGTAATTGGCTTTTGTATTGCATCATATGACTCAGTGAAGACCTCCTTACATACAGGAAGATGCTGAAGCAAAAGCGAACTGTATTCCTATGAAGTGACACTCTGGGTATTGAAAAGTAGAATTAGGAGGGATTCTAAATGCTTTTCTCTACAAACCGTCTTTGGGATACTATAGGGCAGGACAAACACACCTTTGTGTAGAGGATGACAGATTCTGTGCAACCTTTTTGTGATGAACAGTGTGTTTGTGTCATGTGTGGGTGAGTGTGCATTAGCTTTTTTTGTATTGCATCTTCATCTATCTACACACAATAACCCATAATGACAAAGTGAAAACATGTCTTTAGAATTGTTTGGCCATTTAGTGAAAATGACATACAGAGATAACTAATTGACATAAGTATTCACACCCCTTAGTCAATACATGTAAGAATCACCTTTGGCAGCGATTACAGCTGTGAATCTTTCTGGGTAATTCTCTGAGAGCTTTGCATACATGAATTGTACAATATTTGCACATTATTATTTTAAAGATTCTTCAAGTTCTATCAAATTGGTTGTTGATCATTGCTAGATAGCAGTTTTGAAGTCTTGCCATAGATTTTCAAACCGATTTAAGCCAAAACTGTAACTAGGCCACTAAGGAATATTTAATGTCTTGTTAAGCAACTCCAGTGTATATTTGGCCTTGTGTTTTAGTTTATTGTCCTGCTGGAAGGTGAATTTGTCTCTTGGAGCCTGTTGGAAAGCAAACTGAACCAGGTTTTCCTTCAGGATTTTGCATTCCATTTATGTTTATTTAAAAAAACTGCCTTGCCGTTTTAAAATAGGATGCATGTTTTGGCTTCCTTCTTTTCACTCTGTGATTCAGGTTAGTATTGTGGAGTAACAATCCTCAGTTTTCTCCTATCACAGCCTTGCCGTTTTAAAATAGGATGCATGTTTTGGCTTCCTTCTTTTCACTCTGTGATTCAGGTTAGTATTGTGGAGTAACAATGCTCAGTTTTCTCCTATCACAGCCATTATACTGTAACTGTTAAAGTCAACATTGGCCTCATGGTGAAGTCCCTGAGTGGTTTCCTTCCTTGCTGGTATTGATACACCATTTATTTTTTATTTTTTTTACCTTTATTTAACCAGGCAAGTCAGTTAAGAACAAATTCTTATTTTCAATGACAGTGGGTTAACTGCCTGTTCAGGGGCAGCTCGGGGGTTTGAACTCGCAACCTTCCGGTTACTAGTTCAACGCTCTAACCACTAGGCTACCCTGCCGCCCACCATCCAAAGTGTAATAATAACTTCACCTATTCACATATTCAATTCCTCTATTTGTTTTTACCCAACTACCAATAGCACATCTCCCCTTCTTTGCGAGGCATTGGAAAACGTCCCTGGTCTTTTTGGTTGAATCTGTGTTTGACATTCCCTGCTCGACTGACCTTACAGATAATTGCATGTGTGGGGTACAGAGATGAGGTAGTGATTACAAAATCATGTTAAACGCTATTATTGCACACAAAGTGAGTCCATTAACATATGTAGGCATACCATAACAAAGGGGTTGGATACTTATTGTCTCAAGACCTTCCAGCTTTTCATCTTTAATTACTTTGACATTAAGGAGTATTGTGTGTAGTCCAGTGACACAAAATCTCAGTTGAGGCTAAACAAAACAAAAAGTGGAAAAAGTCAAGGGATGTGAATACTTTCTGAAGGCACTGTATGTGTGCTAGTAGAGACATACTCAGAGTTGACATATTGTACAGAATGGTTATGGGAGGAAAGATTGACAGTTCCATTTGTAGTTGATTGTAGGATGACTGCTGTTAGATGATGGGTTTTACTTTCTGCCCAAAGGGCAAACAACTAGAGCATGCCATTACAACAAACATGAAGTAATAATTGCATAAAAAAGTTCTAGTCAATAAGCACAAATATGTCTCCTTTCGAGGGAAGTTGCACAATTTGTGTTAGTGGTCAAGTACTGTTAATTCAGGAAAAATTGATAGCGTATTGTAATAAAACATTTTTAAAAGACTTTCAGTAATGGTAGGTGAACGTATTTAGCCTGCACCAAAATACTCTACTGCATAGTAGTTAACATCCAGTGAAACATTCAGTGAAATTCCAGGATATTTTCGCATGGCTTAAAGTAGGAATCCACTACCCGCGGCCAACCCACTGCTTGTGTAGTGTGCTCTGTATTTAGTAACTTCTCATGGCTGCAGGGGCAGTATTGAGTAGCTTGGATGAAAGGTGCCCAGAGTAAACGGCCTGCTCCTCAGTCTCAGTTGCTAATATATGCATATTATTAGTATTATTGGATAGAAAACACTCTGAAGTTTCTAAAACTGTTTGAATGATGTCTGTGAGTATAACAGAACTCACATGGCAGGCAAAAACCTGAGAAGAAATCCAAAACAGGAAGTGAGAAATCTGAGGTTGGTCGTTTATCAACCCAGGCCCTATTGAATTCACAGTGGGCTATGAATGAAGTTGCATTTCCTAGGGCTTCCACTAGATGTCAACCGTCTTTAAAAACTTGAATGAGGCTTCTACTGTGTTGTGGGACTGAATAAGAGCTGAATGAGTCAGGTTACTGGCAGAGAGCCATTTCCTGGTCACGTGCATTCCACATGATATCGACCTGCGTTCTGTTGCTCCTCTGGACACAAAAGAATTCTCCGGATGGAACTTTATTGAAGATTTATGATAAAAACATCTTAATGATTGATTCTATACTTAGTTTGAAATGATTCTTCGACCTGTAAAATGACTTTTAAACGTTTTTGTCCGAAGTAATGCTTGACCTGCACGAGCGTTTGGATTTGTATACCTAACGCGCTAACAAAAGTAGCTACTTGGACATAAGTAACGGACATTATCGAACAAATCAAGCATTTATTGTGGAACTAGGATTCCTGGGAGTGCATTCTAATGAAGATCATCAAAGGTAAGGGAATATTATCATGTAATTTCTGGTTTCTGTTGACTCCAACATGGCGGCTAATTTGATTATTTTTCTGAGCGCCGTCTCAGATTATTTCATGGTTTCCTTTTCCGTAAAGTTTTTTTGAAATCTGACACAGCGGTTGCATTAAGGAGAGGTATATCAATAATTCCATCTACATTTATGATGAGTATTTCTGTTGAATCGATGTGGCTATGCAAAATTACTGGATGTTTTTGGAACTAGTGAACGTAACAGGCCAATGTAAACTCAGATTTTTTTATATAAATATGAACTTTATCAAACAAAACACATGTATTGTGTAACATGAAGTCCTATGAGTGTCATCTGATGAAGATCATCAAAGGTTAGTGATACATTTTTATCTCTATTTGTGCTTTTTGTGACTCTTATCTCTGGCTGGAAAAATGGCTTTGTTTATTCTGTGGCTTGGTGGTGACCAAACATAATCGTTTGTGGTGCTTTCGCTGTAAAGCATATTTGAAATCGGACACTGTGGTGGGAGTTACAAGATTTCCTTTAAAACGGTATAAGATACATGTATGTTTGAGGAATTTTAGTTATGAGATTTCTGTTGTTTTGAATTTGGCGCCCTGCACTTTCACTGGCTGTTGTCATATCGATCCTGTTAACGGGATTGCAGCCATAAGAAGTTTTTAATGTCCGCCCCATCACCTTTGTTATTGTTTTTGTTTCACCATGGTACTGGGGCGGACAGTAATACATATAACCGAGCACGCAACACAAGCAGTGGGGCGGCCGGTGGCGGCGGCCGAGGGTACAGATGTATAGTCTTCATTTGATCACTTTTGTTGCTGAGAATTCTCCTGCAGGAAATGCAAACTTGTAGTGTATTCAAGGTATTTTAAAGGCTTCTAAGGTTTGTAATTTCTACTTCGAAATGTCAGAATTGTTTTGCCCTAACGAAAAATGTTTCAACTCCTTCAAAAATGTCCATGAATTATAATCCACATATTAATTCACATTTCAACTTGCTGCAGGAATATTTTCCTGCTGTAGCAAACTGGCTCAAATTAATATCCGTTATCCTCTTTATCCTCTTATCTATTTACCCATCTGTTTTTTAACAATATACATTAAATTGAAGGGATCAGAGCATGTATAAACCCCACCTACAGTGGCAAGAAAAAGTATGTGAACCCTTTGGAATTAGCTGGATTTCTGCATATATTTGACCTAACTATTGAATACATAATTTAAACATTCACAATGTAGGTTGGAAAAAGTATGTGCACCCCTAGGCTAATGACTTCTCCAAAAGTTAACTGGAGTCAGGAGTCAACTAACCTGGAGTCGAGTCAATGAGACAAGATTGGAGATTTTGATTAGAGCTGCCCTTGCCCATATAAACACTCACAAAATTTGAGTTTGCTATTCACAAGAAGCCTTGCCTGACGTGAACTATGCCTCTAACAAAAGAGATGTCAGAAGACCTAAGACTAAGAATTGTTGCTTTGCATAAAAGCTAGAAAGGGTTATAAAAGTTTCTCTAAAAGTCAGTCCACGGTAAGACAAGTAGTCTATAAATGGAGAAATGTCAGCACTGTTGCTACTCTCCCTAGGAGTCGCCATCCTGCAAAGATGACTGCAAGAGCACAGCGCAGAATGCTCAATGAGGTTAAGCAGAATCCTAGAGAGTCAGCTAAAGACTTACAGAAATCTCTGGAAGATGCTAACATTTCTGTTGACAAGTCTAAAATACGTCAAACACTAAACAAGAATGGTGTTCATAGGAGGACACCATGGAAGAAGCCACTGCTGCCAAAAAAAACATTGTTGCATGTCTGAAGTTCGCAAAAGAGCACCTGGATGTTCCACAGCGCTACTGGCAAAATATTCTGTGGACAGATGAAACTAAAGTTGTGTTGTTTGGAAGGAACACACAAAACAATGTGTGGAGAAAAAAAGGCACAGCACACCAGCATCAAAACCTCATGCCAACTGTAAACTATGGTGGAGGGAGCATCATGGTTTGGGGCTGCTTTGCTTCCTCAGAGCCTGGACAGCTTGCTATCTACAATGGAAAATCTATTCCCGAGTTTATCAATACATTTTGCAGGAAAATGTAAGGCTTTCTGTCCGCCAATTGAAGCTGAAACAGAATGTAGGTGATGCAACAGGACAACAACCCATAATACAAAAGTAAATCAACAACAGAATGGCTTGAACAGAAGAAAATACGCCTTCTGTAGTGGCCCAGTCAGTCCTGACCTCAACTTGATCGAGATGCTGTGGCATGACCTCAAGAGAGCGGTTCACACTAGACATCCCAATAATATTGTGGAACTGAAACCAAAATCCCTCCTGACCGTTGTGCAGGTCTGATCGCAACTACAGAAAATGTTTGGTTGAGGTTATTGCTGCCAATGGAGAGTCAACCTGTTAATAAATCCAAGGGTCCACATACTTTTTCTGACCTGCACTGTGAATGTTTACACAGTGTGTTCAATAAAGACATGAATCATTATAATTCTATGGGTGTTATTAGTTTCAGTAGACTGTTCAGCTGTCTATTGTTGTGACTTAGATGAAGATCAGATAAAATGTTTTGACCAATTTATTAATTCTAAATGGTTCACATACTTTTTCTTCCAACTGTATATGTACGCAAACAGACACACACGTGTGTTAATATTTATACATTTTAATAGGCAGATTGCTTAGTGAGGTATATACAGTGCCTTGCGAAAGTATTCGGCCCCCTTGAACTTTGCAACCTTTTGCCACATTTCAGGCTTCAAACATAAAGATATAAAACTGTATTTTTTTGTGAAGAATCAACAACAAGTGGGACACAATCATGAAGTGGAACGACATTTATTGGATATTTCAAACTTTTTTTAACAAATCAAAAACGGAAAAATTGGGCGTGCAAAATAATTCAGCCCCCTTAAGTTAATACTTTGTAGCGCCACCTTTTGCTGCGATTACAGCTGTAAGTCGCTTGGGGTATGTCTCTATCAGTTTTGCACATCGAGAGACTGACATGTTTTCCCATTCC
The DNA here is from genome assembly GCF_013265735.2 of Oncorhynchus mykiss. Lineage (NCBI taxonomy): Eukaryota > Metazoa > Chordata > Actinopteri > Salmoniformes > Salmonidae > Oncorhynchus > Oncorhynchus mykiss. The sequence continues at coordinate 43,428,202 of NC_048566.1, read as the reverse complement.
TCCTTGCAAAACAGCTCGAGCTCAGTGAGGTTGGATGGAGAGCATTTGTGAACAGCTGTTTTAAGTTCTTTCCACAGATTCTCGATTGGATTCAGGTCTGGACTTTGACTTGGCCATTCTAACACCTGGATATGTTTATTTTTGAACCATTCCATTGTAGATTTTGCTTTATGTTTTGGATCATTGTCTTGTTGGAAGACAAATCTCCGTCCCAGGTCTTTTGCAGACTCCATCAGGTTTTCTTCCAGAATGGTCCTGTATTTGGCTCCATCCATCTCCCCATCAATTTTAACCATCTTCCCTGTCCCTGCTGAAGAAAAGCAGGCCCAAACCATGATGCTGCCACCACCATGTTTGACAGTGGGGATGGTGTGTTCAGCTGTGTTGCTTTTACGCCAAACATAACGCTTTGCATTGTTGCCAAAAAGTTAAATTTTGGTTTCATCTGACCAGAGCACCTTCTTCCACATGTTTGGTGTGTCTCCCAGGTGGCTTGTGGCAAACTTTAAACAACACTTTTTATGGATATCTTTAAGAAATGGCTTTCTTCTTGCCACTCTTCCATAAAGGCCAGATTTGTGCAATATACGACGATTGTTGTCCTATGGACAGAGTCTCCCACCTCAGCTGTAGATCTCTGCAGTTCATCCAGAGTGATCATGGGCCTCTTGGCTGCATCTCTGATCAGTCTTCTCCTTGTATGAGCTGAAAGTTTAGAGGGACGGCCAGGTCTTGGTAGATTTGCAGTGGTCTGATACTCCTTCCATTTCAATATTATCGCTTGCACAGTGCTCCTTGGGATGTTTAAAGCTTGGGAAATCTTTTTGTATCCAAATCCGGCTTTAAACTTCTTCACAACAGTATCTCGGACCTGCCTGGTGTGTTCCTTGTTCTTCATGATGCTCTCTGCGCTTTTAACGGACCTCTGAGACTATCACAGTGCAGGTGCATTCATACGGAGACTTGATTACACACAGGTGGATTGTATTTATCATCATTAGTCATTTAGGTCAACATTGGATCATTCAGAGATCCTCACTGAACTTCTGGAGAGAGTTTGCTGCACTGAAAGTAAAGGGGCTGAATCATTTTGCACGCCCAATTTTTCAGTTTTTGATTTGTTAAAAAAGTTTGAAATATTCAATAAATGTCGTTCCACTTCATGATTGTGTCCCACTTGTTGTTGATTCTTCACAAAAAAATACAGTTTTATATCTTTATGTTTGAAGCCTGAAATGTGGCAAAAGGTCGCAAAGTTCAAGGCCGAATACTTTCGCAAGGCACTGTATGCATGGGAGGTACAGTGCCTTCGGAAAGTATTCCGACCTCTTGATCTTTTACACATTTTGTTATGTTAACGCCAAATTCTAAAATTGATTAAACCGCCCCCCCCCCCTCATATATCAAAACACAATACCCCATAAGGACAAAGCAAAAACAGGTTTAGACATTTTTGCTAATTTATTTAAAATAAAAAACTGAAATATCATATTTACGTTACTTTTGTTTATTATCTACATCACTTACTTTGGCAATGTTAACATATGTTTCCCATTCATATGTTTCCCATTGAAAGAAATCATGGCTTGTGCCATATCCGATTGCTCATGGGAGAGGGAGAGAGAGAGAGACTGGGTATCTCAGCAGAGCAGGTCAGGAACAAAAAAGAGAAAGAGACAATGAAGCTAAGACCCTTTCATAACCATTTAACCATGTTAAGATTCAAAGTCTGTGTTGTTGACCAATAGCATTACTGTAAATTTTACCTCCAATCAGATATCAGACCTACAGACCTGTAAAGAGAACAGAACCTCTGCCTCTCAGGAATGTGAAAATAGGGGTTGGCAAGAGCAATACAAAGAATGCTGAATTCCTAAGACAGTACAAAGGAAATAAATGCAAACAGTTGAAGCACTTCCGGGGCTACACACTTACAGTGGCTTGCGAAAGTATTCACCACCCTTGGCAATTTTCCTATTTTGTTGCCTTACAACCTGGAATTAAAATGTATTTTGGGGGGCATTTTATCATTTGATTTACACAACATGCCTACCACTTTGAAGATGCAAAATATTTTTTCTTATTAGACAAACAAGAAATTATACAAAAAAACAGAAAACTTGAGCATGAATAACTATTCACACCCCCCTCCCCAAACTCAATACTTTTGCAGCAATTACAGCTGCAAGTCTCTATAAACTTGGCACATCTAGCTACTGGGATTTTTGCCCATTATTCAGGTCCTTCAAGTTGGATGGGTTCCACTGGTGTACAGCAATCTTTAAGTCATACCACAGATTCTCAATTGGATTGAGGTCTGGGCTTTGACTAGGCAATTCCAAGTCATTTAAATGTTTCCCCTTAAACCACTCGAGTGTTGCTTTAGCAGTATGCTTAGGGTCATTGTCCGGCTGGAAGGTGAACCTCCGTCCCAGTCTCAAATCTCTGGAAGACTGAAACAGGTTTCCCTCAAGAATTTCCCTGTATTTACCACCATCCATCATTCCTTCAATTCTGACCAGTTTCCCAGTCCCTGCCAATGAAAAACATCCCCACAGCACATGCTTCACTGTGGGGATGGTGCTCTCGGGGTGATGAGAGGTGTTGGGTTTGCACCAGACATACGTTTTCCTTGATGGCCAAAAAGCTACATTTTAGTCTCATCTGACCAGAGTACCTTTTTCCATATGTTTGGGGAGTCTCCCACATGCCTTTTGACGAACACCAAATGTGTTTTCTTACTTTTTTCTTTAAGCAATTTTTTTCTGGCCACTCTTCTGTAACCCAGCTCTGTGGAGTGTACGGTTTGGCCTAGTGGTCCTATGGACAGATACTCCAATCTCTGCAGTGGAGCTTTGCAGCTCCTTCGTGGTTATCTTTGGTCTCTTTGTTGCCTCTCTGATTAATGCCATCTTTGCTTGGTCTGTGAGTTTTTGTAGGCGGCCCTCTCTTGGCAGGTTTGTTGTGGTGCCATATTCTTACATTTTTTAATAATGGATTTAATGGTGCTCCGTGGGATGTTAAAAGTTTCTGATATTTTTTATAACCCAACCCCAATCTGTACTTCTCCACAACTTTGTCCCTGACATGTTAGGTGAGCTCCTTGGTCTTCATAGTGTTGCTTGCTTGGTGGTGCCCCTTGCTTAGTGGTGTTGCAGACTCTGGGGCCTTTCAGAACAGGTGTAAATATATTGAGATCATGTGACAGATCATGTGACACTTAGATTGCACACAGGTGGACTTTATTTAACTAATTATGTGACTTCTGTCAGTAATTGCTTGCACCAGATCTTATTTAGGGGCTTCATAGCAAAGGGGGTGAATACATACGCACGCGCTATTTTTTTTAAAACAAGTTTCACTTCAACAATTTGGACAATTTTGTGTATGTCCATTACATGTAATCCAAATAAAAATCCATTTAAATTACAGGTTGTAATGCAACAAAATTGGAAAAGCGCCAAAGAGGGTGAATACTTTTGCAAGACACTCTATATGCACCAAATACATACATTTGAGTCACTAGACAGCCTACTATCTACAGCACTATGCAGTCGTGTAAAGTACTTCAGTAAATATACTTTAAAGTACTACTTAAGACGTTTTATTGGTATCTGTACTTTACTTTACTATTTATATCTTTGACAATTTTTACTTCACTACAATCCTAAAGAAAATAATGTACTTTTTACCCCATACATTTTCCCTTACACCCAAAAGTACTCGTTACATTTTAAATGCTTAGCAGGACAGGATAATGGTCCAATTCAAGCACTTATCGAGACAACACATTGCCATCCCTTCCACCTCTGATCTGGCAGACTCACTAAACACAAATGCATCTTTTGTAAATTATGTCTGAGTGTTGGAGTGTGCCCCTGGTTAGCCATACATTTTAAAAACAAGAAAATGAAGCCTGCTTTGCTTAATAGAAGGAATTTGAAATGATTCATACTTTTACTTTTGATACTTAAGTATATTTAGAACCAAATACTTTTAGACTTTTACTCAAGTAGTATTTTACTGGGTGACTTTTACTAAGTAATTTTCTGAGTAATTTTCTATTAAAGTATCTATACTCTTACTCAAATATGACAATTGGGTACTTTTTCCACCACTGGTACTATGTCTGATTCATCTTCCAGCCAGGTGAAACAGACAACACTGTAAACAAACGCCGACCTGGAATGGGCATGGCACAGACACTCATATCGACTACGCTATGACTTACCCCATTACTATTCACCTCTCCTCACTCACTTTTCTTGAATATGTTGTGATGCTGAAAGGTAGAGATGGCTGTTCATCCAAGTGGGGAGGCGGAGAAGAGGGGGGTGGAGGGGGGGGCATGGGTGGTATGTGGAAGCCTCTCGTATGCAAAGCATATTTTTATTTGTACTATTTATACTCAGCTTTATTTACACCGCCTATTTATTGGCCATTTTCACAAATTCTCATGAGAAAGAGTTGTAAGAAAACAAAACAACAAAAACTAAACACAAAGTTCAAGTTTATTCCACGATTCTGTTTTCATTGAAACAAGATACTGTGGTAGAGAGAATGTATGTTCTGTGTAGTCTCCATGTCTAATGATCAGTTTGTTTGACTTTTGTTCAAATGGAACTTAACAGAAACTCTGTTCTAAGAGATGTTAGATGCCACACATTTGATGCCACATGCCTAAAAGTGCAACATTGCAGTTTGATTAAGACTAAGTTCATGTGAGGTGGGAGCTCAGGCCTGATCCAAAGCTTAGGCAGGTGACAAGAGGTACTCTACAGCTTAAGAGGCCATAGCTCTGCGTTTCTGTTCCCTCAAATACGCACATCTCCAGCAGAACAGTAGCACTGCTCAATGTGTTGTGGGTGGGGCATTAGCTGGTGCTGTGTGAGTGTGAGCAAGTAGCAAGAGCCATAATGAGCGGCCATCATAAGCAGACCAAAGAAGAGAGTCCAAAAGCCCCCCTAGTTTCATTTTCAATGGTGTATAGAGTTACCCTATCTAAACGTAGGCCATCCATCTCTCTGTGTTGTATAGAGATTTATAATTACATGCTGATGTTTCAGCCCTGACTTTGATCGGGTTATTTTCACCAAGATTACTCCAAACCACCCACACACACACACACACACACACACACACACACACACACACACACACACACACACACACACACACACACACACACACACACACACACACACACACACACACACACACACACACACACACACACACACACACACACACACACACACGCGCGCGTGCGTGCGTGCTTGAGTGCACAAAATGTGTGATTGTTAAAGCACTTCACCCAAATCCCCAATTCCTGGTCCTCTTGGGCAAAGCAATTTACTTCAATTTGCTCCAGCAAATAACCAGCTGTACAAACGAACTGCAGGATGTATGGGGCGGAAAGAGCTCTAACACATTAACCACATCACAGAGAGGGAAGGGGCATGGAATTTCAGAAATACCTGGACAAAGTAACTAGCAGCGTTCTATCCATATGGATTGTGTTTGTTTCAATAAACTTTTTTCATCATTTTCAACAAGAACAAAAACTGAAATTGAAGGTATTGGATTGTATTTCAATGCAGCGGTATAGGGTATGGGGTATGGGTATAAGCGTTTGTAAATTGAGGATTTGTGAGGTTGTGTAACCTACATTGACTGATCTGGTCACCACCCACACTCAGACAGCCTTAACACTGGCCCGGTCTGTTGCTAACCAGGGTCAGGGGTTAGGGGACACACAAAAAGGAGGGGAAATGAAGATGATTTATTTCCTCCATTATCATTAGTGCAGGAGGCATCACAGAATATTTTTTTTTTTATGTTTGGGCTTGTAACGAGTGTGCTGAGAGTCAGGGAGCAAGTTCAGGTAGTGAGTGTTTTATTAAGTAAATGCAACATAATACAAAACAAGAAACACGAACAACGCACAGACATGATACTGAAACAGAAACAATAACGCCTGGGGAAGGAACCAAAGGGAGTGACATATATAGGGGAGGTAATCAGGGAAGTGATGGAGTCCAGGTGAGTCTGATGTCAGGTGGTGACAGGACTGGTAATGATGGTGACAGCTGTGCGGCGTAATGAGCAGCCTGGTGACCTAGAAGCCGGAGAGGGACCACACGTGACAGGGCTGGTAGGTAGGTTATGTTGAAATGGCACAAATTATGTGCTGAGGGACAGATTGGCTTGAGGGAGTCTGAAGTCTGGAGACAGAGTACTAAGGTACCCGTGGTCTGCATACCTGTGAGAAATAGTTATAAGTAAGGGTTACACCGATTGTGCTGTATACAGTACCATAGGTCATTACCTGCACTCACTGTGCCAATTTGTTTGTAGGCGCTGACAAAATGTACCTGAAAATAATAGCAAACAGACTGAATTTATGTAAGATTATAGGGAGGGAGGGTAAACATGCCAATCAGTATTGCATTTATAGTTCACAGCGCATCTCCCACAGTAAACCAGATGTTCACTTTGACAACCATACATATCCTGCCAAAAGTAATTGACATTGAGCAGTGCTGACAACTCTCACACATTGGCCATTAGACACATGTATTTGACCCTCTTCACACACTCAAGAAGCCAAACCTTTAATTTCTCACGCAATGAAAAAAGTACTGCTTTTATTTTCTAATGAGTCCACAGTGCATTAACTGTTCAACCGTGCCTCCAAATCGTTTTGGAAATCAGAGCATATAATATGTGCCTGCAATTCTACATCACCATCATTTTCCTGCCACCGCACTATGAACCGTGACAGATTAAAGCTTGTGATTGGTTTAGTAAGGGTCAAGAACCAAGGTGATTGGAATGCGTGTTTGTAAAGAAATTCCCCTCACGATGAGAGTGGAGTGCAGTCATGGCAAACTGGACAGGCACGTTCATTCTCCACTGATCAAATTTTATTAACTCAATTGTCAAAAGGGGCGCTGTTTTGTACCCATAATTGTCAATACATTATTTGCTGCCACTCCTGTCCCTGTCGCAAAATGCTTCCTTATGACTGCATGTGATAATATAGCCCACAACTAGTGATTTAATCCACCACTTGCATAGAGCCCCACAGTGCAAGTGTCATAATACCCATAAAACCTAGCAGTCAAAGCGAAATGGTTCCAATCATTTTTCCACCATACATTTTTCCCATATGGAATTTTAGAAACACATAGAGTAATGGCTGTGTTTCGTGTAGGCTTACCCTGGTGTGACATTTTGATAACCATTTAAATCTCTCTCCGACAAGTTTACTTTAATCAATATATTCGGCTCTATTTACCCTCAGATTCAAAAATGCTAATTAGCATCAAAGTAGACATCATGCAAGACTACAAATCCCTGCAACTCCTGCACGGCATCGCTAGCTGACACCTTTACAGGTATTGTGTCGATTTAAAACTTTCCTAAGACAGTTCATAGAATTGTCCATTTCAAGACATTTTGCCAATTTATTCATTACTACATTTAGCTAACATTAGATAGTTAATCCAGAGATTCTTGCCTTTGCCTCGATTCGGCAGTCTCGCCCAGATAATCATGGAATTTGTCGATATTTATGATAGCCACATTAGCAGCTAATGAGCATTTCATTTTGGCGGGGGGTAAGTACAGGCAAATATATTGATAAAAGTCCTAGAGAGATTTACACGGTTATCAAAACGTCATGCCATAGTAAGCCTACACAAAACACAGCCCTTATTTGAAGTGTTTCTAAAATCCCTTACTGGAAAAATGTATGGTGTAAAAATAATTGGAAACATTTCCTTGTTTGGCCACTAGGTTTTATGTGTATTATGACTCATACTGTGCTACTCCGTTACATTTACATTGTAGTCATTTAGCAGATGCTCTTATCCAGAGCGACTTACAGTTAGTGCATTCATCTTAAGATAGCTAGGTGGGACAATCACATATCACAGTCACAGAAAGTACATTCCTCAATAACATAGCTGTCAGTAGAGTCAGAACTCGAAGTGGGGGTCAAGTGCAATTGCTAGGGCCCAAGGCGAGGAGGGTTATTTAAGATACTGTTTGAAGAGGTAGGGTTTCAGATGTTTTTGGAAGATGGGCAGAGACTCTGCTGTCCCAGCTTCAGGGGTAAGCTGGTTCCACCATTGGGGTGCCAGGACAGAGAAGAGCTTGGACTGGGCTGAGCGGGAGCTGCCCTCCCGTAGGGGAGGGAGGGCCAAGAGACCTGAGGTGGCAGAACAGAGTACTAGGGTTGGGGTTTAGGGTTTGAGCATAGCCTGAAGGTAGGGAGGGGCAGTTCCTCTTGCTGTTCTGTAGGTAAGCACCATGGTCTTGTAGTGGATGCAAACTTCAACTGGAAGCCAGTGGGGTGTGCGGAGGAGCGGGGTGACATGAGAGAACTTGGAAAGGTTGAAAACCAGGAGGGCTGCTGCGTTCTGGATAAGTTGCAGGGGTTTGAAGGCACAAGCGGGAAGCCCAGCCAACAGCGAGTTGCAGTAGTCCAGACGGGAAAGGACAAGAGCCTGGATTAGGACATGCGCCACATCTTGTGTGAGGTAGGGTTGTACTCTATGGATGTTGTAGAGCATAACCCTGCAAGAACGGGTCACTGCCTTGATGTTTGCAGAGAACGACAGGGTGTTGTCCAGGGTGTCGCCAAGGTTCTTTGCACTCTGGTAGGGTGAAACTGTGAAGTTGTCAACCGTGATGGAGAGGTCTTTGAGCAGGCAGGCCTTCCCCTGGAGGATGAGCAATTCCATCTTGTCGAGGTTGAGCTTCAGGTAATAGGCCAACATCAAAGTTGAGATATCTGCCAGGCAAGCAGAGATGCTTGTCGCCACCTGGGTGTCAGAAGGGTGGAAGGAGAAAAGTAGTTCAGTGTCATCTGCATATCAATGATAGGAGAGAGGATATGATGGAGTTGTGTATAGAGAGAAGAGGAGAGGGCCTAGAACTGAGCCCTGGGGGACACCAGTAGTGAGAGTACGTGAAGTGAACAGATGCTCTACATCACCTGGTAGGAGTGGCCTGCCAGATAGGATGCAATCCAAGAGTGAGCCTGCGATGCCCAGCCCTGAGAGGGTGGAAAGGAGGATTTGATGTTTCATGGTGTCAAAGGCAGCAGTAGATCTAGGAGGATGAGAACAGAGGAGAGAGAGTCAGCTTTGGCGGTGCGAAGAACCCCCATGACACAAAGAAGAGCAGTCTCAGTTGAGTGACCCATCTTGACCCTGGTTAGGGTCAAGAAGATCGTTCTGAGAGAGATAACAAGAAAGTTGATCAGAGACAGCACGCTCAAGTGTTTTGGAAATAAAAGAAAGAGGGGATACAGGTCTATAGTTTTTGACGTCAGATGAGACGAGTGTTGGTTTCTTGAGGAGGGGAGCAACTTGAGCCACTTTCATGTCAGAGGGGATGACGCCAGTGGTCAGGGATGAGTTGATGAGGGAAGTGAGGAATGGGAAAAGGTCTCTAGAGATGGTCTGGAGAAGGGAGGAGGGGATGGGGTCGAGCGTGCAGGTTTTCGGGTGGCCAGACCTCACTAGTCGCAGGATGTCATCTGGAGAGAGAGGGAAGAAAAAGGTCAAGGCGTGGGGTAGTTCTGTGTGAGTGAGACCAGTGGATTCAATAGGCTGAGTGAATGAGTAGGGGATGTCTTCAACCTTTTTTTCAAAGTGGGTGACAACAGTCGCCCTGTTCTGTAAGCTTGCAATGAGTCATTAAGCCACGGAGCAGGAGGGGAGGGCCGAGCCAGCCGGGAGGAAAGGGGACAGGGAGGAGAGTAAGGTCGAAGAAGCAGAATCAGGAGACAGAAGGGAGAAAGATTTAGCAGGGGCCTCCCGGGTGGCGCAGTGGTTAAGGGTGCTGTACTGCAGCGCCAGCTGTGCCATCAGAGTCCCTGGGTTCGCGCCCAGGCTCTGTCGTAACCGGCCGCGACCGGGAGGTCCGTGGGGCAACGCACAATTGGCCTAGCGTCCTGTGGCGGGCCGGGCGCAGTGCGCGCTAGCCAAGGTTGCCAGGTGCAAGGTGTAGCGGCTGGCTTCTGGGTTGGATGAGCGCTGTGTTAAGAAGCAGTACGGCTGGTTGGGTTGTGTATCGGAGGACGCATGACATTCAACCTTCGTCTCTCCCGAGCCCGTACGGGAGTTGTAGCAATGAGACAAGATAGCTACTACAACAATTACAACAATACAACAATAACACAAAAATTGGGGAGAAAAAGGGGTAAAATAAAAGAGAGAGAGAGAGAGAGAGAGAGAGAGAGAGAGAGAGAGAGAGAGAGAGAGAGAGAGAGAGAGAGAGAGAGAGAGAGAGAGAGAGAGAGAGAGAGAGAGAGAGAGAGAGAGAGAGAGAGAGAGAGAGAGAGAGAGAGAGAGAGAGAGAGAGAGAGAGAGAGAGAGAGAGAGAGAGAGAGAGAGAGAGAGAGAGAGAGAGAGAGAGAGAGAGAGAGAGAGAGAGAGAGAGAGAGAGAGAGAGAGAGAGAGAGAGAGAGAGAGAGAGAGAGAGAGAGAGAGAGAGAGAGAGAGAGAGAGAGAGAGAGAGAGAGAGAGAGAGAGAGAGAGAGAGAGAGAGAGAGAGAGAGAGAGAGAGAGAGAGAGAGAGAGAGAGAGAGAGAGAGAGAGAGAGAGAGAGAGAGAGAGAGAGAGAGAGAGAGAGAGAGAGAGAGAGAGAGAGAGAGAGAGAGAGAGAGAGAGAGAGAGAGAGAGAGAGAGAGAGAGAGAGAGAGAGAGAGAGAGAGATATTTTACCACGGTGCATCTGGGTGGGGACTGAGTGCTTAGGGTTGGAGGAAAGGGAGACAGAAAAATAAACAAAGTAGTGATCAGAAACTTGGAGGGGTTTGCAGTGAGATTAGTAGGCTAGAAGCCTCTAGTAAAGATGAGGTCAAGCATATTGCCTGCCTTGTGAGTTGGAGGGACTGGGAAAGGGTGAGGTCAAAAGTTGGAAAGAAATTAATTGAAGGCAGACGTCGGGAGGTTGAAGACGGTGAGCCATTGTCAGGAAATGAGTTTATCAAGGTGTCGAGCCCCTGATGGGCTATAGATGACAATAATGTTAAGTTTGAGTGGACAAGTGGACAACGACAGCATGGAAATCAAATGAGGAGATGGACAGGTGAGAAAGGACTATGAGAGAAAACATAGTCGGACGAAGAAAGAGCAGCTGGAGTAGCAGTGTTCTCTTGGGTGATCCATGTCTCCATCAGGGCCAAACAGTCAAGGGACTGAAGGGCAGCATAGGCTGAAATGAATTCAGCGTTCTTGACTGCAGATTGGCAGTTACAAATGCTGCCAGAGACCCTGAATTCCACATGGGTTGTGCATGCAGGGAACATTAAATTAGAAGGGTTGCAGCAAAGGGGTGAGCATCTGTAATGCCTACAGGGAGAGGTGTGAACAGGTATATAAAACACAAACATAGATGACAAAGGGGGGTGGCAGGGTAGCTTAGGGGTGAGTGTTGGACTAGTAACCGAAAGGTTGCAAGTTCAAATCCCCGAGCTGACAAGGTACAAATCTGTCGTTCTGCCCCTGAACAGGAAGTTAACCCACCATTGAAAATAAGAATTTGTTCTTAACTGACTTGCCTAGTTAAATAAAGGTTAAAAAAAAGCTACAAAAGTTCAATATTAGATAATATTAGATAATCTGTGAATAACTAGGTAAAATACGTGAAGATCCTTCCTTGAATAACTCGGCAGAACCATCTTTATTTCTTAAAGCTCTTTTCTCATCTCTTCCTTGATCTCCTCGAATTTTCTCATTGTCACTATCTTCATTTCAGAAAATGCTCCTCCCATTTTCTTTCTTTCTCTCTGGAGATCTGACTTCTTCGGGTTTTCCATTATTAACATTATTCACCTAGCAGAGTTGGTCGTGAAGCTGCTCCATCTCTACGTCAATGCTGATGGAGAACTGGTCCAGGACTTGTTCTTTTAACTCTACAAGTTCCAACTCTAACGTAAGATAAACTGGTTGAGAGAAGGGAGCTACCAATGCTACCATGTTGCAGGTATGGGTATGCTAGTAAGGTTAGTTTGCCTCTCAGCAAGCTAGCATAGTTAGCCTTGCAGCGTGGGCTAACCATGTCTCAATAGCTATCCATGAAGCTAGCTAACAATGGAGACTGACAAAATAGAAAATAAATTTTTACCTTTACCTTTTACCTTTCCAGTCAAAAACCTTCTGAAGACCTACACTCGGCAGCGATGTCCTTCACGGTTCACTTGTAAGCAGTTAAGCAGGAAACAGTCAATCTGAAGAGAGCTAGAGAGTAATGCTCTTTGTGAGGAAGAGAAGCGAGAATAACCATAGGGTGGGAGAGTGGCAACCTTGAAGCAAGGTGAGGGGTTCACCTCATTCGGCACTCTACCTGTCTGTCTCCAACAAATGCTTTAGATAGTTCCTTCCGAGAGTAGGTGATCCTAGCGAATCTCCAATTGAAGGAGAACTGCTGTTAATCATGTCCATTGTTTATTTCTGTACTGCTCTGTTTGAAGGAGAGAAAGGTGTGATCACATAGTTTATAAACCCAGAGTCCCAACATCTCGATACATTCAGGAATGCTTTGCGAAGCAGACTTGGCAGATCAGACTAGGGTTTGGGGTTGAGAAGTCAATGAGAGATGTGAAAGAAAAAAAATCCTTAGTTTATAATTTTGGGGATTTTTAAAGGCACAACCTAGATTCAAACCAATGTTTTAAGTAGCTGAACATGTCATTACTTATTGCATTTTTTTGTACTTTTACCTATTTTTCTCCCCAATTGGTAGTTACAGCCTTGTCACATCGCTGCATCTCCCCTACAGACTCGGGAGAGGCGAAAGTCAAGAGCCATGCGTCCTCTGAAACTTAACCAGTGTCGTGACGTGACTATCATTAAAGTGATGACATGCTATTTAACAAATAATTCGCTGTTTAGTTATTAATTCACTCATTAGTAACCTGGGGCACCACGCAAAACGTTTGTTTAACCTCTTTCAGTTAGGGGGCACTATTTTTTATAAAAATAACATTCCCAAAGTAAGTGGCCTATTTCTCAGGCCCATATGCTAGAATATGCATATAACTGACAGATTAGGATAGAAAACACTCTAAAGTTTCCAAAACGGTCAAAATATTGTCTGTGAGTATAACAGAACTGATATTGCAGATGAAAACCTGAGGGAAATCAAACCAGGAAGGGGCTTCTATTTTGAAAGCTCCATGTTCCATAGCCTGCCTTCACTCCATTTAAAGGGATATCAACCAGATTCCTTTTCCTATCGCTTCCTCTGCTTTGTCAACAGTCTTTATACATAGTTTCGGCTTTTATTTTGAAAAATAAGCGAGAAAGATAACATCACGTCGCATGAGACAGTGCCGGTTGGTATTTTGGTATTTTGGTATTTTTGGATTTAAAAATAATCTTTATGGAACAAAAGGAACATTTATTGTGTAACTGGGAGTCTCGTGATTGAAAACATCCGAAGATCATCAAAGGTAAGCGATTAATTTGATTGCTTTTCTGATTTTCATGACCAAGCTACTTTGATGCTAGGTGTTCATAATGTTTTGTCTAGTGATCGATAAACTTACACAAACGCTTGGATTGCTTTCGCTGTAAAGCATATTTTCAAAATCGGACACGACGGGTGGATTAACAAAGAGCTAAACTGTGTTTTGCTATATTGCACTTGTGATTTCATGAATATAAATATTTTTTTTAATTTTATTTGAATGTGGAGCAATTCAGCGGTTGTTGATGACAATTATCCCGGTAACGGGATGGTAGCATCAAGAAGTTAATGAGCTACCGTTTCCCAAATTAACTCAATAATATATTAGAATATCTCAATTTCATAACAGTCAATCATTTCCTCATATCAGTCTCATTCTGAACGTTGCATAATCCGTAAATCTGCACAAACTCGGGTCTCACTAATCATTCCGTACCACACAATTTGAATTGATTATTTATTGACAAACAAGCTAAATGATAACATAAGACACACACACACAAATAGCCTAGGTTATTAATTAGAACTTAATACAAGACAACAGGTCCCTAGCAGACCAACACAATATGACAGGTGTTACACAAGATGGAGATTTAAAAAGAGAGAGAGATAGAAAGAGAAACAACACTTGGATACATTTGTAAACTACTCTTAGTTTCGCCCTAATACCTTGTCCCGAACTGCCGCTCCTATAGGTAAGAAGTGTAATGCATGTATTTATGTGTTGAAGGTCTTCGTTGGTTATCTCTGTTGGGTATCTCTGTTGGGCTCAAGTTCCGCTTAGTGGGAGAGGTTTGACCAATGCCTTGTTCTTTGGATGGCCGTCTCCTTCGTTCTCAGGTGTAAGTCTCTGATTGTCCACAAGATGTCACAATGTCCTTTCTCTTAGTTGTCTGTTTCCTTGCACTCGTTCTGTGAGAGTGGTTAAAGGTTTCTAATTGCGTGATTAACTGAATCAAGCAATTATTAACTCATTAACCTGGGGCACCATGGGAAAATTAGATTTATTGAGTTTCTATTTCCCAAATTAACTCAAAGAATATCAGAATATCGATTTTACATCAGCCGCTAATTAATCAGTTACCTCTACAGTCTCGTTCTGAACGTCGCATAATCCAGGAATCTGCACGGACCCGGGTCTCACCAATGAGTTCGTACCACACCAATCTTAGTTGACTATTTATTTACTAGAAAGCTAAATTGATGATAAAAGATGTACACAAAAACACATTCTAGGCTATTGATTAGAACTTAGTATAACGGGCCAACACACTATGGCGCGTGTTACCCAAAATGGGAATTTAACAGCATTGTTAAATTCTACCTTCACTGGTACCTGGTCGATTTGAGCTTGTGTTAACAGTGACCACCGGTGGTGATTAATCACCAGTAATTATTTTTAAATAATTCAGGTTATGCTGTACGATATCTAACCAGTCTCAACTTATTGGATATCATTTGCTCATTACATTTAATACATACATTAAATTGCTACACTACCTTTCCAGATTGATTATTGGAATAATATGCAAACTAATGTGTTCTAACCAATGAGACATAGTTAAACTTTTCAACGTTAACTTAGAGTTAGCAACTCTTTCAGGTGAATTAATGTTAAAATTCCCAAATAACCTTTACAGGTTAGATTTATCATTAAAATCGATTTAATCAATTAACTCTGTTTTTGCAAGTTCAGTAATAACCAACTCACATTACTGACCCAGTCTTGATGATTCATTGACATTTACAAACTGAGTTAAATTAACTGATCGTCTTTGGTCTGCAGCTTTTGGAATAGAGCATTATTGCTTTGAGTGGTTTCATTCACAACCGTTTGCAGGGCATCAAGTTGCTCGCCCCGGTTTCTAGCTAGCTCGTCAGATTCATCTAGTTTTGCGTGGACTTCATCGTATTTAGTTTTGGCTAAAACGAGTTGTCCTTTAGAATACGGACTTGGTCAAAAGTTTGTTCGCGTTCTTTGTTACAGTTCCTCGGCTAGCAGTAGCTTATCCTTTTTGGCTTTCGATGAGAGCTCCCTGGTTCTCTCCACCTGTGCCTTGAACTCCCAAACTTCCTGCTCGTGCCTCTGCTGGGCACTGAGGTACTGGTGCACTGTCCAGCTCTGCTGGTGGGCATAGTTGAGGGCTTTACCAGGCCTCCGCCTGATGGTCTATTTTGAAGAGCATCTGTCGCAATGTCTGCATCTTTCTCACTTATGGCATCAAAATCTAACATGCCAGCCCCTCGGCATAGTTAGGATTTGCATCGTTGCTGAGGTCAGCGATCAATCTTTCCGTGGGTGAAGGTCCATTGATTAGAGGGGAAATGGGTGGAAACTCATTTGATGGATTGCTCATTGTTATGATTATCAGTTATTTCAATTTACGTAATGTTTGGGTTTTTGAGTTGGAGGCTGCAAACACGATTTAACCTCTAGTGACTGCCCATCCCGCATGAGGGAGCGTAATCATCGACTGACACTAATTAGCATAACGCTACAGACATAAATATTCCTATTCATGAAAATCACAAATGAAATATATTGAGACACAGTTTAGCCTTTTGTTAATCACCCTGTCATCTCAGATTTTCAAAATATGCTTTACAGCCAAAGCTAGACAAGCATTTGTATAAGTTTATCGATAGCCTAGCATAGCATTTCGTCCAGCTAGCAGCAGGTAACTTGGTCACGGAAATCAGAAAAGCAATCAAATTAAATAGTTTACCTTTGATGAGCTTCGGATGTTTTCACTCACGAGACTCCCAGTTAGATAGCCAATGTTCCTTTTTTCCAAAAATATTATTTTTGTAGGCGAAATAGCTTCGTTTGTTCTTCACGTTTGGCTGAGAAATCGCCCGGAAACGCCAAAAAATATTCCAAATTAGCTCCATAATATCGACAGAAACATGGCAAACGTTGTTTATAATCAATCCTCAAGGTGTTTTTCAAATATCTATTCGATAATATATTCACCGGGACAATTGGTTTTTCAGTAGGACCAATTGGAATAATGGCTACCTCTGTATTTTAAGCGAGAATCACTCTGGGAGCCATCAGATGACCAGTTGCGCAATGTAGCCGCTTACGGGTATTCTTCAACATAAATGCGTAAAACTACGTCACAATGCTGTAGACACCTTGGGGAATACGGAGAAAAAGTAATCTGGTTGATAGCCCATTCACTGCTCAATAGGGACGCATTGGAACGCAGCGCTTTCAAAACATGAGGCACTTCCGGATTGGATTTTTCTCAGGCTTTCGCCTGCAATATCAGTTCAGTTATACTCACAGACAATATTTTTACAGTTTTGGAAACTTTAGAGTGTTTTCTATCCCAAGCTGTCAATTATATGCATATTCTAGCATCTTGTCCTGACAAAATATCCTGTTTACTACGGGAACGTTATTTTTCCAAAAATGTAAATACTGCCCCCTAGTCACAAAAGGTTAAAACCTCTCTGGGATAGGGGGGACGCAAATGTCCCACTTGGCCAATTGCCAAGGAAAATGCAGAGCGCCAGATTGAAATAAAATGCTATAAAATTCAAACTTTCATTAAATCACACATGCAAGATACTCAATAAAAGCTACACTCGTTGTGAATCCAGCCAACATGTCAGATTTCAAAAAGGTTTCAAAAGCACAAGAAGCTATTATCTGATGATAGCACAGCAGTAAATAAAGAGAGAAATTATATTTCAACCCTGCAGGCGCTACACAAAACGCAGAAATAAAATATAAATCATGCCTTACCTTTGACGAGCTTCTTTTGTTGGCACTCCAATATGTCCCATAAACCTCACAAATGGTCCTGTTGTTCGATTAATTCTGTCCATATATATACAAAATGTCCATTTATTTGGTGCGTTTGATCCAGAAAAAAACAGCTTCCAATTTGCGCAACGTCACTATAACATATCTCAAAAGTTACCTGTAAACTTTGCCAAAACATTTTAAACTACTTTTGTAATACAACTTTAGGTATTTTTAAACGTTAATAATCGATCAAATTGAAGACGGGTCTATCTGTTTTCAATACAGTACAACAACAAACTGACGCTACTTTTCTAGTCTTGTCCAACTCTCAACAGTGTTACACTCTTTCAAGATGGCCGTACTTCTTCATTTCACAAAGGAATAACCTCAACCATTTTCCAAAGACTGGTGACATCCAGTGGAAGCGGTAGGAACTGCAAACAAGTGCCTAAGAAATCCAGTTCCCCAATGGAAACTCATTGAATAGACAGTGACCTCAAAAAAAAAATCTGAATGGTTAGTCCTCTGGATTTTTCCTGCTACATAAGTTCTGTTATACTTCAGAGTGTTTTCTATCCAAATCTACTAATAATATGCATATCTTATATTCTTGGCATGAGTAGCAGGAAGTTGAAATTGGGCACGCTATTTATCCAAAAGTGAAAATGCTGCCCTCTATCCCAAAGAGGTTTTATTGAACACAATGACCAAGTTGGAGGACAAAACAGCAGAACTCATTGAAGTCGCTGATTTAATGAAGGATGAGAAAAACCAGGTGAGAAAGTTGGAAAATGTGAGCTCTAAACAAAAGGAGGACATCGCTTCACTGGATCTCTCACTCCACACTCAAGACCTCTCACGGCAAACCTTGACAGATAAGTATGAGGCCAATCGGAGCAAGGGCGACACATACGTGTCTAAAATAAACACCCTCAACTCCCAGGTGGACTCTGCGATGCAGCAGAACACCACCCTTAGGTATCATCTGGAGGAACACCAGAACAGTCACGCTATCGCGGGACAATCAAACCAAGCAACCTAGCTCACATCCGGAGCTCAGAGACCGAGGGAATGTAGATGACAGGAGATTTCAGCCTCTTTCTCTTGTCCATTCGGCCCACAGTGAATTGGGGCCTCCTCGCCAACACAACCACAGCTTGACTTTTCCTCTTGGCCTTTTGGCCGACAATTCCCCACGGGAGAGTGCAGATGCTCCCAGCGCATTGGGCGGGGATCGCCTTGACAAAACTGTCAAAAACTTCTGCCTCTTTGACCCCGTTCCATGAAAGCCAAACGACACAGACATTCTTAGCAGACATAGAGGATGCCTTGGATGGCTACCCAACCGCTACGAATGCAGACAGGCTCTACCTTTTGAAGCGAACGTCCAACAGACACGTGACAAGGTTCATCCGTCTACAAGAGCAACACGTGCAAAATGACTATGCTACACTTGCCACAGTTTTGAAAATAGAATTGGCTAACAATATCAGACAAGCTCGAAATGAACACCCACAAGCCTACTGTCACCGGCTTCGTTCAGCTTACTTTGGCATGCTCACTGAAACCGGAATGGAAGATCTATTACCATTTAAACAACTGTTCCTGTCAAACATGTCTCCCAACTTCATTAACTACTTGGGCCCTACTGCCCACGTTGGGTTGCAAATCTCGACCCTCCGAGAACTTGCAAGCACCGCTTTTGAAGCATCAAAAGCAAGCCAGGCTAAGAGCCCGGACACCTCGACTTTCGAGCTTAGGCGGGAACCATCACTCAAATTGGAAGGTGCTGCATCGGGGACATGTGCGGTGAAAGATGACGATCAAAGGGGGTCAACCACCGCCATAACAATAGCTACAATGAACATCCCCAATCTAACAGGTCCTGTAGAGATCAACCTAACCGATATGCCCCTGCGCATAACTCTCACAAAATCGTCAGGACCTAAGGGTAACAAGTGTAACAAGGGCAACAAAGTGTTCAACAATGATCTAAACGCTAACCAAAATTATATAGAAGCTCTGGTAAGAGATGTACTGCATCGTAAAAAATCTGAGAAAGAGGACAAGGATAAGTCATCATGACTAGGCGTAGAATCGTTGGAAACCAAGTCCGCCGAAACTCATGCAATTCGAGAGGACGCAAACATTTCCATGACCTCCGCCCCCACTTAATAAATCCCTGTCCAAGAACCGCTCGACCATAAGAGACTACATTTACCAGGTGCTCCGTCTGGTGTCCCCCATTGCAATTATTGCGTAATCTCCAGCTGCGTGTATTTTACCATTTGCTTCAGAGGAGAAACCAAACTGCCACAAATGACTTATCATCGAATAGATATGTGAAAAACACCTTGAGGATTGATTCTAAACAACGTTTGCCATGTTTCTGTCGATATTATGGAGTTAATTTGGAAAAAAGTTTGGCGTTGTAATGACTGAATTTTCTGGGGTTTTTCTTAGCCAAACGTGATGAACAAAACGGAGCGATTTCTCCTACACAAATAATCTTTTTGGAAAAACTGAACATTTACTATCTAACTGAGAGTCTCCTCATTGAAAACCTCCAAAGTTCTTCAAAGGTAAATTATTTTATTTGAATGCTTTTCTTGTTTTTGTGAAAATGTTGCCTGCTGAATGCTAGGCTTAATGCTATGCTAGCTATCAATACTCTTACACAAATGCTTGTGTAGCTATGGTTGAAAAGCATATTTTGAAAATCTGAGATGACAGTGTTGTTAACAAAAGGCTAAGCTTGTGAGCCAATATATTTATTTCATTTCATTTGCGATTTTCATGAATAGTTAACGCAACGTAATGATGGTAATGAGCTTGAGGCTATAATTACGCTCCCGGATACGGGATTGCTCAACGCAACAGGTTGAACTCAACTTCGAAAGCATGTCACTGATCCACCCCGTGTATGTGACTAGCATTTTCCAAATCAGCAGGGAGTGGGCCCTACTGCTTCCATGGGCAGAGTACGCCCAGAAATGGTTACGTCAATCCTCCACCAGGCTCTCCCTTCCAGTGTGTCCTGGGTTTTCAGCCAGCCCTGCCTCCGTGAACCCCGGGCTAGACCGAAGCTCCTGCGGTGGAGAACTGTGGAGCAATGCTCATGTGAGATTCCAGCGCTGTCACGTCTACTCCCGCTCCTCCCCTCCGGTGTTTGATGTCCACTGGTCCTGGCAACCATCATTATGCACACCTGCACCTACTCATGGACTCCATGACCTCCCCTTTATCTGGCACTCCCTTAGGTTAATTGCCCAGGCAGTATTATTTCTGTGTTTCATGTCAAGATGCTACTCCTATGTTGTATCGGTCCATGTTCTTTGTTGTATTAAACTTATCACCAGCTTCCCAACTCCCAGTGTCTGTTACAACTCTCAATTTTTTCAAGCATAGTGGTGGCTCAAATAAAAATGTATTGGTCACATACACATGGTTAGCAGATGTTAATGTGAGTGTAGCAAAATGCTTCTGCGTCGTGTTATGGTTTGCTTGTTATAGTTAAGGACTGGGGAGTTTAGGATAAAAATAAAAAGCGGAATGGAGCTAAGCACAGGCAAAATTCAAGAGGAAAACCTGGTTCAGTCTGCTTTCCACTAGTCACTGGGAGATGAATTCACCTTTCAAATCAAATCAGATTTTATTGGTCACATACACATGTTTAGCAGATTTTATTTTGGATGTAGTGAAATGCTTGTGTTCCTAACGCCAACTGTGCAGCAATATCTAACAATACACACATGTAAATGCATGTGTATAAATGTTAGGATGAGCAATGTCCGAAATATATACAGTTTAAGTCGGAAGTTTACATACACTTAGGTTGGAGTCATTAAATCGTTTTTCAACCTCTCCACAAATTTCTTGTTAACAAACTATAGTTTTGGCAAGTTGGTTAGGACATCTTGTGCACGACACAAGTATTTTTCCAACAATTGTTTGCAGACAGATTATTTCACTGTATCACAATTTCAGTGGGTCAGAAGTTTACATACACTAAGTTGACTGTGCCTTTAAACAGCTTGGAAAATTCCAGAAAATTATGTCATGGAGGTGTACCTGTGGATATATTTCAAAGCCTACCTTCAAACACAGTGTCTCTTTGCTTGACATCATGGGAAAATCAAAAGAAATCAGTCAAGACCTCAGGAAAGAATTTGTTGACCTCCACAAGTCTGGTTCATCCTTGGGAGGAATTTCCAAACGCCTGAAGGTACTACGTTCATCTGTACAAACAATACTACGCAAGTATGAACACTATGGGACCACGCAGTTGTCATACCGCTCAGGAAGGAGACACGTTTTGTCTCCAGGAGATTAACATACTTAGGTGCGAAAAGTGTAAATCAATCCCAGAACAACAGCAAAGGACCTTGTGAAGATGCAGGAGGAAACAGGTACAAAAGTATCTATACCCACAGCAAAACTAGTCGACATAACCCAAAAGGCCGCTCAGCAAGGAAGAAGCCACTGCTCAAAAACCGCCATTGAAAAGACAGACTACGGTTTGCAATTTCACATGGGGACAAAGAATATTGGAGAAATGTCCTCCGGTCTGATGAAACGGTCTGATGAAACAAAAATAGAACTGTTGAAGAACACCCTTCCAATCATGAAGCACGGGGGTGGCAGCATCATGTTGTGGGGGTGCTTTGCTGCAGGAGGGACTGGTGCACTTCACAAAACAGATGGCAACATGAGGACAGAACATTTGGTGGATATACGGAAGCAACATCTGAAGACATCAGTCAGGAAATTAAAGCTTGGTTGCAAATGGGTCTTCCAAATGGAAAATGATCCCAAGCACACTTCCAAAGTTGTGGCAAAATGACTTAAGGACAACAAAGTCAAGGTATTGGAGTGGCCATCACAAAGCCCTGACCTCAATCCCATAAAGAAAATGTGTGGGCAGAACTGAAAAAGTGTGTAGAATCAAGGAGGCCTACAAACCTGACTCAGTTACATCAGCTCTGTTAGGAGGGATGAGCCAAAATTCATATAACTTATTGTGTGGAAGCTTGTGGAAGGCTACCCGAAACGTTTGACCTAAGTTAAACATTTTAAAGGTAATGCTACCAAATACTAATTGAGTGTATGTAAACTTCTGACCCACTGGGAATGTGATGCAGGAAATAAAACCTGAAATATATAATTCTCTCTACTATTATTCTGACATTTCACATTCTTAAAATAAAGTGGTGATCCTAACTGACCTAAAACAGGGAATATTTACTAGGATTAAATGTCAGGAATTGTGAAAACTGAGTTTAAATGTATTTGGCTAAGGTGTATGTAAACTTCCGACCTTAACTGTATATACTCTGACATTGCTCGTCATAACATTTTATATATTTCTTAGTTACATTCTTTTACATTTAGATGTGTGTCTTGTTGTGAATTATTAGATATTACTGCACTGTTGGAGCAAGGAACACAATGCTAGAATACAGCATATGAAATGAGTAACAGCCCACCAAGAAGACAGTGAATGTTCCTGAGTGGCTGAGTTAGTTTTGACTAACTTAAAAATGTATGGACATACTTAAAGTGTTTGCAATGACGTTAGCAATGATCAACAACTAATTTGACAGAATTTAGAAAATAATAATGAGCAAATGTTGCACAATCCAGGTATGGAAAGCTCTTAGCGACTTAGCAGAAAGACTCACAGCTGTAATCACTCTCAAAGGTGCTTCTACAAAGTATTGACTCAGGGGTGTGAATACGGAAGAGAGCGCTCGGTCTTCTCGTTCAAGTGAAGGGCTTGTTGAGGTAATTTGTGGTAAAACAAGCTTGTTTTCTGGCTTCTTATGGGGTACAAGTTATATTATTTGAGAATAAACAGGATCAATGGATATTTATCATTCATGTATGTCCAAAAATGGATGAAGCAACTAAGGATTCTAGCTTAAACATATTGTGACAGCCCTGAATTTTTCTGAACCATCTCAGTGCTTTTCCTTCCAATAGGGCGCTTCCCCTTTAATTTCCATTTAAATAGCCAGCATCAGCTGCGTAAAAGTGGGGTTGTGATGGAGACGGGAATGTGTTCAACCCTCAGTTCAGATGCTTCTCTCTTCCGTTTGTTTTGTTGCCTTTAAAAGTGTGCTTTGTAGCCTAATAGCAAGTGTACCCAGGATCAAATCCATTCTTTGCGTCCGTGGACTACACCTACACCTCTCAGTTGTTTTTTTGTGGCCTTTCTCAGCTGGAGATCTGTTGGTGGATTGGATTGTCTGACTGACCGACTACAACCTTTTTTTTATACGGTATTTAATTTAATTTGTTTTGGTGTGATGTATACCGTGATGATTTATGTAGTTAGTTGTGAGGACGTATTAAGATTTTGATACGCTTTATAGTTGTGTGGTAAAATAATTGTTATTTTGATACACTGGTATGAACTACCGGGCTGGACTCTTTTTAGGCCCGAGGTACAGGACATTTCTGGAGGAACCAGACTAAATTATTTGTTATGTGTTTGTGATTTATGTTGATAATTCAACCCCCACAAAATAATAGTTGTTTTTGAAGTTCTTTCCAATGTTTTAAGGCTTTATGAAATTGTATTTTCATCCTGACTTTTACATGAGTCCTTTGTATAGGTGTAGACTTGAGGACCAGATGGGAGTCATTCCCTCCCAAACCAAAAGGAGAGGTGCCTCTCAAAAATCCTCTTTCGCTTCTGCTCAGCTGTTTGCTGCCTGCCATTGTTGCCATTCATCATCCTTGAGCTGTTTCTTCAACTTGATTGGAGTCCACCTGTGGTAAATTTAATTGATTGGACATGATTTGGAAAGGGACACACCTGTCTATATAAGATCCCACAGTTGACCGTGCATGTCAGAGCCAAAACCAAGCCATGAGGTCGAAGGAATTGTCGAGCGCCAAGACAGGATCCTAGAGCTGGTAGCGCAACCAAGCCTGTACCCTACCTGCCCTAAGCTCTCTCCTGGCCCCTTACCCTAAGTCTGAATTTGTCCTGCTAGATGACCTAAACTGGGACATGCTTAAACCACCTGACCAAGTCCTAAAGTGATGGGACTCCCTAAATCTTTCTCTCAGCACATATCAAAGCTAGAGGCTAAAGTTAAATCTAGACTTGGTTTCCTCTATCTTAATCGCTCCTGTTTCACCCCAGCTGACAAACTAACCCTGATTCAGATGACCATCGTACCCATGCTAGATTACGGAGACAAAATTAATAGATCGGCAGGTAAGGGTGCTCTCGAGCGGCTAGATGTTCTTTACCATTTGGCATCAGATTTGCCACTAATGTCCCTTATAGGAAACATCACTGCACTCCATCCTCCTCTGTCAACTGGTCATCTCTGTATACCCGTCGCAAGACCCACTGGTTGATGCTCATTTATAAATGTTATGGTGCGTGAATGAGGACCCAAAAGCGAATTAACAAACAGAGTACTTTAATGACGAACATACGTGGCTCAGATGGACAGGTAGATTCCGACAGGACAGGACAAGGTTGCAGCACACACGATGATAGTCTGGTTCAGGCATGAGACACACAAACAAACAAACAAGAATCCGACAAGGACAGGAGCAGAAACAGAGAGAGATATAGGGACCTAATCAGAGGGAAAAAGGGAACAGGTGGGGAACGGGGTGAATGGGTAATTAGGAGGAGACAAGGCACAGCTGGGGAAAAGAGGGGGAGAAAAGGTAACATAACAACGACCAGCAGAGGGAGACAGGGTGAAGGGAAAGGACAGAGACAAGACAACATGACAGTACATGACAGTACCCCCCCACTCACCGAGCGCCTCCTGGCGCACTCGAGGAGGAAGCCTGGCGGCAACGGAGGAAATCATCGATCAGCGCACGGTCCAGCACGTCCCGAGAGGGAACCCAACTCCTCTCCTCAGGACCGTACCCCTCCCAATCTACTAGGTACTGATGACCACGGCCCCGAGGACGCATGTCCAAAATCCTACGGACCCTGTAGATGGGTGCGCCCTCGACAAGGATGGGGGGGGGGGGGGGAAGACGAGCGGGGGCGCGAAGAACGGGCTTGACACAGGAGACATGGAAGACCGGGTGGACGCGACGAAGATATCGCGGCAGAAGAAGTCGCACTGCGACAGGGTTAATGATTTGAGAAATACGGAACGGACCAATGAACCGCGGGGTCAACTTGCGAGAAGCGGTCTTAAGGGGAAGGTTCTGAGTGGAGAGCCAAACTCTCTGACCGCGACAGTATCTAGGACTCTTAGTTCTACGCTTATTAGCAGCTCTCACAGTCTGCGCCCTATAACGGCAAAGTGCAGACCTGACCCTCTTCCAGGTGCGCTCGCAACGTTGGACAAAAGCCTGAGCGGAGGGGACGCTGGACTCGGCGAACTGAGATGAGAACAGCGGAGGCTGGTACCCGAGGCTACTCTGAAAAGGAGATAGCCCTGTCGCAGACGAAGGAAGCGAGTTGTGGGCGTATTCTGCCCAGGGGAGCTGTTCTGACCAAGACGCAGGGTTGCGAAAAGAAAGACTGCGTAAGATGCGACCAATAGTCTGATTGGCCCGTTCTGCTTGACCGTTAGACTGGGGGTGAAAGCCGGAAGAGAGACTGACGGAAGCCCCAATCAAACGGCAAAACTCCCTCCAAAATTGAGACGTGAATTGCGGACCTCTGTCCGAAACGACGTCTGACGGAAGGCCATGAATTCTGAAAACATTCTCGATGATGATTTGTGCCGTCTCTTTAGCAGAAGGAAGCTTAGCAAGGGGAATAAAATGAGCCGCCTTAGAGAACCTGTCGACAACCGTAAGAATAACAGTCTTCCCCGCTGACGAAGGCAGTCCGGTGACAAAATCTAAGGCGATGTGAGACCACGGTCGAGAGGGAATGGGAAGCGGCCTGAGACGGCCGGCAGGAGGGGAGTTACCGGACTTAGTCTGCGCGCAGACCGAACAAGCAGCCACGAAACGACGCGTGTCATGCTCCCGGGTGGGCCACCAAAAACGCTGGCGAATGGAAGCAAGCGTACCCCGAACGCCAGGGTGGCCGGCTAACTTGGCAGAGTGAGCCCACTGAAGAACGGCCAGACGAGTAGGAACGGGAACGAAAAGAAGGTTCCTAGGACAAGCGCGCGGCGACGGAGTGTGAGTGAGCGCTTGCTTTACCTGCCTCTCAATTCCCCAGACAGTCAACCCGACAACACGCCCCTCAGGGAGAATCCCCTCGGGGTCAGTGGAGGCTACTGAAGAACTGAAGAGACGAGATAAAGCATCAGGCTTGGTGTTCTTAGAGCCCGGACGATAAGAAATCACGAACTCGAAACGAGCGAAAAACAGCGCCCAACGCGCCTGACGCGCATTAAGTCGTTTGGCAGAACGGATGTACTCAAGGTTCCTATGGTCAGTCCAAACGACAAAAGGAACGGTCGCCCCCTCCAACCACTGTCGCCATTCGCCTAGGGCTAACCGGATGGCGAGCAGTTCGCGGTTTCCCACATCATAGTTACGTTCCGACGGGGACAGGCGATGAGAAAAATACGCGCATGGGTGGACCTTGTCGTCAGAGAGGGAGCGCTGAGAAAGAATGGCTCCCACGCCCACCTCTGACGCGTCAACCTCGACAACGAACTGTCTAGAGACGTCAGGTGTAACAAGGATAGGAGCGGATGTAAAACGATTCTTGAGGAGATCAAAAGCTCCCTGGGCGGAAACGGACCACTTAAAGCACGTCTTGACAGAAGTAAGGGCTGTGAGAGGAGCTGCCACCTGACCGAAATTACGGATGAAACGACGATAGAAGTTCGCGAAGCCGAGAAAGCGCTGCAGCTCGACGCGTGACTTAGGAGCGGGCCAATCAATGACAGCTTGGACCTTAGCGGGATCCATCTTAATGCCTTCAGCGGAAATAACAGAACCGAGAAATGTGACGGAGGAGGCATGAAAAGTGCACTTCTCAGCCTTCACAAAAAGACAATTCTCTAAAAGGCGCTGGAGGACACGTCGAACGTGCTGAAGATGAATCTGGAGTGACGGTGAAAAAATCAGGATATCGTCAAGGTAAACGAAAACAAAGATGTTCAGCATGTCTCTCAGGACATCATTGACTAATGCCTGAAAGACAGCTGGAGCGTTAGCGAGGCCGAAAGGAAGAACCCGGTATTCAAAGTGCCCTAACGGAGTGTTAAACGCCGTCTTCCACTCGTCCCCCTCCCTGATGCGCACGAGATGGTAAGCGTTACGAAGGTCCAACTTAGTGAAAAACCTGGCTCCCTGCAGGATCTCGAAGGCTGAAGACATAAGAGGAAGCGGATAACGATTCTTAACTGTTATGTCATTCAGCCCTCGATAATCTATGCAGGGGCGCAGAGACCCGTCCTTCTTCTTGACAAAAAAAAACCCCGCTCCGGCGGGAGAGGAGGAGGGGACTATGGTACCGGCGTCAAGAGCTACAGACAAATAATCCTCGAGAGCCTTACGTTCGGGAGCCGACAGAGAGTATAGTCTACCCCGGGGGGGAGTGGTTCCCGGAAGGAGATCAATACTACAATCATACGACCGGTGTGGAGGAAGAGAGGTGGCCCTGGACCGACTGAACACCGTGCGCAGATCGTGATATTCCTCCGGCACCCCTGTCAAATCACCAGGCTCCTCCTGTGAAGAAGAGACAGAGGAAACAGGAGGGATGGCAGACATTAAACATTTCACATGACAAGAGACGTTCCAGGAGAGGATAGAATTACTAGACCAATTAATGGAAGGATTATGACAAACTAGCCAGGGATGGCCCAAAACAACAGTTGTAAAAGGTGAACGAAAAATCAAAAAAGAAATGGTTTCGCTATGATTACCAGAAACAGTGAGGGTTAAAGGTAGCGTCTCACGCTGAATCCTGGGGAGAGGACTACCATCCAGGGCGAACAAGGCCGTGGACTCCCTTAACTGTCTGAGAGGAATGTCATGTTCCCGAGCCCAGGTCTCGTCCATAAAACAGCCCTCCGCCCCAGAGTCTATTAAGGCACTGCAGGAAGCTGACGAACCGGTCCAGCGTAGATGGACCGACAAGGTAGTGCAGGATCTTGAAGGAGAGACAGGAGTAGTAGCGCTCACCAGTAGCCCTCCGCTTACTGATGAGCTCTGGCTTTTACTGGACATGAAGTGACAAAATGACCAGCAGAACCGCAATAGAGACAGAGGCGGTTGGTGATTCTCCGTTCCCTCTCCTTAGTCGAGATGCGGATACCTCCCAGCTGCATAGGCTCAGCTCCCGAGCCGGCAGAGGAAGATGGTAGTGATGCGGAGAGGGGGGCAACGGAGAACGCGAGCTCCTTTCCACGAGCTCGGTGACGAAGATCAACCCGTCGCTCAATGCGAATAGCGAGTTCAATCAAGGAATCCACGCTGGAAGGAACCTCCCGGGAGAGAATCTCATCCTTTACCTCTGCGCGGAGACCCTCCAGAAGACGAGCGAGCAAAGCCGGCTCGTTCCAGCCACTGGAGGCAGCAAGAGTGCGAAACTCAATAGAGTAGTCTGTTATGGATCGATTGCCTTGACATAGGGAAGACAGGGCCCTGGAAGCCTCCTCCCCAAAAACAGATCGATCAAAAACCCGTATCATCTCCTCCTTAAAGTCCTGATACTGGTTAGTACACTCAGCCCTTGCCTCCCAGATTGCCGTGCCCCACTCACGAGCCCGTCCAGTAAGGAGAGATATGACGTAGGCGACACGAGCAGTGCTCCTGGCGTAAGTGTTGGGCTGGAGAGAAAACACAATATCACACTGGGTGAGGAACGAGCGGCATTCAGTGGGCTCCCCAGAGTAACACGGCGGGTTATTGATTCTGGGCTCCGGAGATTCGAAAGCCCTGGAAGTGGCCGGTGGATCGAGGCGGAGATGGTGAACCTGTTCTGTGAGGTTGGAGACTTGGGTGGCCAGGGTCTCAACGGCATGTCGAGCAGCAGACAATTCCTGCTCGTGTCTGCCTAGCATCGCTCCCTGGATCTCGACGGCTGAGTGGAGAGGGTCCGAAGTCGCTGGGTCCATTCTTGGTCGGATTCTTCTGTTATGGTGCGTGAATGAGGACCCAAAAGCGAATTAACAAACAGAGTACTTTAATGACGAACATACGTGGCTCAGATGGACAGGTAGATTCCGACAGGACAGGACAAGGTTGCAGCACACACGATGATAGTCTGGTTCAGGCATGAGACACACAAACAAACAAACAAGAATCCGACAAGGACAGGAGCAGAAACAGAGAGAGATATAGGGACCTAATCAGAGGGAAAAAGGGAACAGGTGGGGAACGGGGTGAATGGGTAATTAGGAGGAGACAAGGCACAGCTGGGGAAAAGAGGGGGAGAAAAGGTAACATAACAACGACCAGCAGAGGGAGACAGGGTGAAGGGAAAGGACAGAGACAAGACAACATGACAGTACATGACAATAAAACCCTCTTAGGCATCACTCCCCCCTATCTGAGAGATATACTGCAGCCCTCATCCTCCACATTCAAAACCCGTTGTGCCAGTCACATTCTGTTAAATGTGTTGATGTTGGCTGATAACACCCAGCAACAGTCAACAAAGAGTTATTTGAAATTCAATGTGTAAACCCAGCAAATCAAATTGTTTGGGGACCGACTTGATGGAGACAACCGAGCACTGAAGGTGTTCCTTGGTAAAGATTGCCACTCCACCACCTTTGGAAGATCTGTCTTGCCGAAAGAAAGTTAGCACCAGAAAGTTTAACATCAGTGTTCAAAACACTCTTTCTTAACCAGGTCTCAGTAATGACCAACACATCTGGATTGGAGCTGTGAACCTACACTTTCAATATATCAATTTTAGGTAATAGGCGCCTAGTGTTAACGTGCAGAAAACCCAGGCTTTTACGAGAGCATAAAAATCAGTGAAGCACATATCAGAGCACAAATCAAAATTGAGGCTAGCAACAGTAGATGGGCCAGGGTGTACATGCACATTTCCAGATATAATCAGCAGTAATACAATCAGAGCACGGCAGAGGACAGGGAAAGCTCTGCAGTGTTGATTTATAACATTTTAATGTGAATTAGATGGCAACAAGATCATATTGTACAGCAATTTCATGGTCAAATTGCTGCAAAGAAATCACTACTAAAGGACACCAATAAGAAGAGACTTGCTTTGGCCAAGAAACATGACATTTGGTCCAAATTTGAGATTTTTGTTTCCAACCGCCGAGTCTTTGTGTGACGCAGAGTAGGTGAAAGGATGATCTCCGCACGTGTGGTTCCCACTGTGAAACATGGAGGAGATGGTGTGATAGTGTGGGGGTGCTTTGTTGGTGACACTGTCTGGTTTATTTAAAATCCAAGGCACACTTATTTACCATTTACTTATTTACCTTATTTACACTTACTTACCATCATGGCTACCACAGCACTCTGCAGTGATATGCCATCCCATCTGGTTTGTGCTTAGTGGGACTATCTTTTTTTTTCAACAGGACAATGACCCAACACACCTCCAGGCTGTGTAAGGACAATTTGACCAAGATGGGGAGTGATGGAGTGCTGCATCAGATGACCTGGCCTCCACAATCACCCAACCTCAAATGGTTTGGGATGAGTTGGACCGCCGAGTGAAGGAAAGGGAGCCAACAAGTGCTCAGCATATGTGGGAACTCCTTCAAGACTGTTGGAAAATCATTCCTCATGAAGCTGGTTGAGATAATTCCAAGAGTATACAAAACTATCATCAATGCAAAGGGTGGCTACTTTAAAGAATCTCAAATATATAATATATTTTGATTTGTTTAACACTTTTTTTGGTTACTACATGATTCCATATGTGTTATTTCATAGTTTTGATGTCTTCACTATTATTCTACTATGTAGAACATATTAAAATAAAGAAAAACTCTTGAATGAGTAGGCCTGTCCAAACTTCTGACAGGTACTGTATATATAAAGAAATCTTGCATATCTTAATTTATTTCCACAATTAATGAATAATACACATTATAATGTAGGCTGTTCATAGGAAACATTGTTACCTATTAGCTGCAATGGCATTACAAAAATACAAGCAATTATTATTTGTGCAAACAATTATTGATCCTAACATAGCAACAGATGTGGGATACACACACACAAACTCAAGAGAAGACTTGATATGCGAATGCAAATACAGTCGTAGCTGTTTGAGAAGGCATGCAACAATTTTGCATGAATGGGGAGATTTGATTAACCAATGCCAAGTCCTATCTGATGGAGCTCAGATACACCCCCCTACCCTGAAACACACATGCTGGTCCCCCGCTGTGACCATTTTCCCAAGCATCTCTGTGCAGTAAGACCTTTTAATTATTTTATGCCAGCTGTCCCCAACAACCGTCCACAGCACATTCGCTACCAGGCCGCATGGAAATGATTTTTTTCTTATTTTTCCCTGTAAAATAAAAGAATAATTATATACAATTAATGGCTATTTGTGCAGTAATAACATTGAACTTGGTGCACTCTAATATCTCTGTCACGCCCACAACAATTTACAGATTTTGAACTTGAGTAATGCGCGCTGCGAGTTCATCACGGTCTGCATGAGCTGTGTTGCCCGCCAACTTTGTACCAGCTAGCTCTGTTAGCTAACATGAATAAAAACAAACAAATGTCGCTGGAGAGCTTCTTCAGAAAGGGTAAGGGAGATAAGAGGCCCAACGACAATGTCGATAATGCAGAGACAGCAAAGCCCGAGACTGAAAAAAAAAGCCTCATTCAATAGAAAATATGTATCCCACTGATTCAGCGACATGGTGAGTTGCAATGTTGTCATTATATGATCATTAGAGAAAAATATGCACTTCATGCTTTTATAATATCATCAAGTTAGACCTACTGAAACAAAAATGTTATTACTAAGCGGCTATACTAAACTTATAGGCCTAATTGATATTCTGGTCGTACCGGTCCCGGTATGTGGTGCAAAAAAGGTTGGGAACTGCTATTTTTGCCACCAGGGCCACAATAATGTGCCCCCTCTCTGATTATCCGAGTGTGACGTAAGAGCTGAGGTAAGAGCTGCATGTAAGAGCTGAGGCCTCTGAAAAATGTAAGTGGCCATTGTGGTGTTAAAATCCTGATATTAGGGTTTAGTAGTTATACAAACGGTGAAGGTGGGGTAGATTTTCTTTTTTTAGAAGTGTTAATTTTGTGAGTTTTTCTTCAATGGACATTACCTGATTGACATATCTTGGGTAGTGGGTATTCACTGTCCTGCTTTTTTAGTCTCTGACTCCGATGAGGTCCTCTGATTATTAAGTTTCAGGAAGGTCTAAATTACAAGTGGTTTACAATGGTAGATCCAAATGCTGAATACCACTCTCCTGCTGTGACATGTAAACTAATTAGGAAGCATGTGTGCTTAACCAACAGACAGAATTGTGTACACACAAACATGTACCTCTGTGTGTGTGTGTGTGTGTGTGTGTGTGTGTGTGTGTGTGTGTGTGTGTGTGTGTGTGTGTGTGTGTGTGTGTGTGTGTGTGTGTGTGTGTGTGTGTGTGTGTTTGGTGTGGGTGTTATCGCTGATGGGACAGGAAGAAAGCTCATTATGTTTCTTGGCCCAAAACTCTGAGGAGATTTTGTCGAATCAGCACAAAGCAGGGAGGCTCTTATGGAGGCACCTGCTTGTTATCTTTCAATTAAAATTCAAAACTCCGCAAACAAAAGGAGTGACACTCTGTGGACACGATGAGTCCTCGCCGTCCTCCGGCTTAGGTTACATCACAGCAAAGAGGGACTCCCTATGCCTCATTTCTCTACTCTCCCCCTCTCTTCTCCTCCTCCCCCCGCACTCATGGTGTGATGGGTTTCCCAGCCCTAGTCTTGATCTGCGGATGCACATGTTATCATTGTGACTCCCCTGGACGTTGGGTCCAGACTAAATATTTTTGCAGAAAGCATGTGGCAGGTCTTATAGGCCTCTGACCGGCTCTCAGGATTAAGGACAGAGGTTATGGCCTGGGGTTGTGAAGTGGTTCAGCTTTGACCTTCAGGCTCACAAAGTTTGACAACGTGAGGTTTTGATGCAATTCATTGGGTGGGGGAAGAAAACATTCTAATATCATCCTAACACCCAAACCACTTGTATATTATGATTTCTATAGGCATAGACATGAGTTTATCCGTGTCTTACTCTGGTACAATTTCATAGATTATCGAATCTCTCAAATACATAATAAAAGGAGCAACAGACTTATAACCATGGCAGAAACTAAAAGGGGAGAAGAGACCTGGATAAAGAACAGGTCTGAGACTGTTAGACAAGACATCTAAGATGGGACAATATGTGCCCACACACTTTGGGGTCAAGGCTCAAATTCCTTGTCAAAGACATATAGAAAGTTACTTTTCATCGATTCCCTCAGCAAGTGTAACATCTAATCGTATAGTGGATTAAGCATATATGAGACGTGGCAATAATGTCAATAAAATAGTGTGGTTACAGAGAGCAGTGAGTTTGAAATAGACATGAGAGAGGAGAGCGGGAGCAAGCGAGAACAAGATTGACTTCTTGTAAGTAATTATTCCCACAAACATTAGTGAAAATATGTTCTTGTCTGCTGTAAAATCATATTAGTTCACTGATAAATGATGGGTCAAATTACTCCACAGTGTCCTCTACAGGTTAACAGTATGAGTGCAATGAACCGAGGGTGAAATACATTAGCACCTGTGACTTGCCGGTCAAACCATAATCATCCCATAGAAGAGTAAATAACACTTCACTTTTTGGGGGATTCTATTTAGGTGACAAGTAATATAGCCTCTTCTGACCAAATTCACATGTAGCCACCACAGACACAAGCACATACAATGACAACTCCCCTTCACAGAAAATATTAAGGAAAATCTGAGGGAAAGCAGACATGTCAAGAATATGTATATTAGAATGAATGCAATATGCTGTGGTGCCAGATACACCCTTGTTATATCGATTACATATCCTATAGGATATATCTAAACCCATGCTAGATGGGAAAATCTGTGTGTGAGTGTTTGTAAATGGTATGCATGTGGAGTATTTCCAGTCGCCTCACCCTTTGCTCATTAAACATTAGTCACAAAACCTTTCTATGCTCTACAATAGTCATTTGAATGCCAGTCATACTTTGAATAACTGTACCTTTCCATGGTTGGAAATGTACTCTTAAGTCTATTTGTTCTGTCTCCACAAATCTAAATATAATATTTTGTATTTACAAATTCTAATTCTGTGTTTGACTATTCTCTAAAAGGTTACTTTTAAAACACGAATAACTTATCCATGTAGGGGAAATAAACTGTGTCGTTTTAATCAACACCTTGCTTTGTGTATGGGTATGTGAATCATAGATGGGGAGTGCTGGGCTGGACAGAGTTTTCTATACTCTCATTAAATCGATATTGAAACTCCTTTAGAAGCCTCAGTAAGCTAATCAACACAACAAGGTCCTCAGCCCTGGGGCTGTCCTCGCTATGGATCCCGACTCATGTGAGAAAGAAAGGAGAAAAGATAACAAAGAATGAGGTGAGGGAAGTTGGAGATGCCAGAAACCATGGAAACTATGTGGAGTGCCTCCACTAAAGCAGTGTTTGAGACAGAGAGCAGTGACCCATCGCTGTGATGGCGGAATTCTGGTACAATGTTATAGTGAATGGGGAACATGCATGCTTCTACTGGGGCACAAAGGGATGTAGTTGGTGCAGGGGAGATGGGATTTAGAGGAAATGGATATTCTGTCTCTGTGCGTATTTTGAGATTGAGTGTGTCTTAGAGAATGTGTGTTTTGAGGGGCAATATTAGTGAGATGTGGGACGATGTGTGTGAACTGAAGCGAGAGAGGGTGGAGGTTCTCGCTCTATCCCTCTCTCTCTTTGTGTGTGTGTGTGTGTGTGTGTGTGTGTGTGTGTGTGTGTGTGTGTGTGTGTGTGTGTGACTCATGCAAGACTCATGCAGTCCCACTATTAAAGTTCGACTAACTTTCTAATAAGGACAATTTCTTGCAACTTTCAGCACCTAGAAAGTGCTATGATAATGAGGCTATGGAATGAGCCCTTTTATGATTCTTGAACTCTGCATCATGTGTGTCATTTAACAAAAGCAAACA
Source organism: Oncorhynchus mykiss (assembly GCF_013265735.2). Classification (NCBI taxonomy): domain Eukaryota; kingdom Metazoa; phylum Chordata; class Actinopteri; order Salmoniformes; family Salmonidae; genus Oncorhynchus; species Oncorhynchus mykiss. Next base: position 43,392,842 of record NC_048566.1, on the reverse strand, counting down.
CTATACAGCCCAGGCCATTACAAGTCCCTCTCCACTCTTTCATACCTGAATATTCTCACCTACTGTACTCTGTATTCTTTTAGAGATCCAGGCATCTCGAATGTCCAATATAGGATATAATCTCTGTTTAACTGATGAACTAAAAATATGTGTGCACCACCACCTCCAAGCGATGGAAGTTAACTTTAGGTGCAAAAGCGATTCCTGCACTAGTCCTGGCCTAGCCTGATTCTAATTGGGTATTTTCACATTATTTATGGTAACTGTCCCAATTGCCAATACTTATAACATACAAAAACCTTTGGTTGCAAAATAAAAAGTATGTAAATTATAATATTTCCACAAAATGGTAAAGGCTATCACAAAACTATTATTTGCAGCTTTTGAATGATTCATTGTAGCCAGAAAGGCAAAAAGAGACCATGAAAGGCACCAACAACACAACTAACTATTGGACATTTAATACTTACCTTTTTAAACGTGTCATGTATTATATTTTGCGTCAAAGTTGTGACTTAAACACTCACCAAATCGCACAATGTGAACATCACTGTTAGATATTTTATGGGAGCGCGCCCACCACCCTTTGCCTGCCAATCAGTACCGCCCACATTGGTGATCTAGCCAATGAGCGCAAGCGTCATCATACTGTAGACACGTCCGATTGCTAAAGGCAATAGCTCATGATCATAGAACAGTAAACGCGCTTACACGAGCGAGAAACGGAGGTGAATGACAAGATCTCCCTATTCTGCGCCTGGACGTCCAAACCTTGAAGAGAAACAAAGTCATAGTAAAATACATTTTAAAAATCAAGACAAGGAAAGGGAGACCGTTTCAGTGCGTTTCAAGGAGGAATGCTAACGGATCACTTTGCACCGGCAAACGCTCACACTACTCTGATCAATTTGTAATAATTCAGCCGCCGCTTTCACACGGTGAAGGCAATGCGTAAAGTTGCATTCAGAAGTTGGTGAAAGTTGTCATCCTGGTGAGCAGATAATAGGACGGAGATGTTCAGTCCATTATGGGGTTTCTAATGTGGATGTAGAATACAAATCTTGGAAGAGTCTCCGGATGACCGACGCATTTTGGATGTTACCTTTCTTTGGGGCTATTCTCTGAGATTCCTTAGAGGCGGTTGCAATACAACACAATAAAAAAGGATTCCTCTCAGGTGGCACATCTGCCATGTTTGGATGGATTAGATTTTTACTATAACCAAGATTATCAAGAAATTGTTGATTTTTTTTGTGGTTTTTCTTTATTATTGTGTCTGATCGAAACGACAACTGAAATTTTAGTACAACTGTCCAACTCACCTTCGGAATTACAATCATGAACATTGGCAGTTTTGTCCAATTATTATTCGCAGCGCTTCTTCAGCTTCATTTGTATGCAGTTAAGGTGAGAATTATATTTAAATCGGAGGGGATCAGATGCGTCCGATGAATTAGGAATATAATGCTGTTCATGTTTCATTAATGAGGTGATCGCCCTTGTCGCTCAATCTCGTTACTTGCTGCTAGATCTGTAGGTCACTTATAATGTATTCACTTTCTGTGAATCATAGGCCTAAAGAGGTTTATGTCACTGTTGAATTGTTAATGACGTTTGACATATATTTTGGTATTTTTAGGGGAAAGTGTCATAGGCCTATCCAATTAACGCTGTATTTTCTATTATTATTAGGCTATTATTTGTATTACTATTATAACTTTTGAAAATGCACAATTGGCATTAATGTCAACAAAATAGTAGGCTAGGCTAAATCGGAATTTTGAGTGACGTGAAATGAGTTGCATCATTACACTAGCATAATCCAAAATCACGACAATGTGTTTTCGTGATTTCGTGTCGTGATTTAATTCAATTGGATTCCTATTGAATAAAATCACGACAACATAATGTCACTATTCCTACTGGGTACACACTGGTTGGACCAACGTTCTTTCAATTGAACCAACGTGGAATAGAGGTTGAATTGATGTGTGTGTCCAGATTCCAATATTTGCAATGTATTTGCTCTAGTTTGTAGACTAGTCTACTGTAATGAAAAGCAAAGTCCAGACGACCTGTCTCTTGAGAGCGCAAGGATAGGGCAAACCTGTTGGCCCCTAACCGAATAGCCTAGTTGGTCGCAGAGGGTATAAAGTGTCAACATGTATTTCACTCCGTACTCAAGGCTAATAATAGCCCGTTTCTATTAAACTTAGGCCTTGTTTATTAAAACATTCGCTCAAATGTTTATGATAATCAGTACAACCAGTAAACGCTAACAATGGGCAACCCACCTCACTGTCTTTCATCTATAAAATTAAATCGGCTTCTTTCTCACGCAATATTGAAGAGCTGTTGCGACAGTCTACGTCAGGTGATAACGTGACTGAAGCGCTGCTGTGATGCCATTTTCTCTCTGCACTTGCCCATAGGCGGGAAAATATTCAATGAAGTAGGCTAGCTGTCATCATAAAGGGGAATGTATTGGAGTCTTGCTGTATAATAAGCTAATGCCATACATTGATGCATGGCTTAATGATTGTGCATGCAATTACATTATGGAAATCATATATACATAATTCAGGGAGGCAAAACTGCATTGCCTTTTTAAAACGTGATGCATAGCCTACCATAGAAAAAATATGCATGACATAAGATAAAACGTTAAACTTGCTCTAATGGCTTACATGTTTGCATTTTTACAGACAGCCCACATACCCAAGAACGGGGAGAAGAATAAAAATGACGGTAAGTGCCGAATGTACAAATGTATTACAAGTGCAATATTGTAGAAGTTTATTCAGTGTTTACCTTTATTGGGGGATTTGGTGTGTGTATAGCCACCTAGTGGACATATTCTGAATCTGGATTTTCCCAGAGCAGACTTTCAAGTTTAGGCCTTCAATGAAAATTCGTTTTTGACAAATTGGCTGTTGCACATGGCTTTTGCACATGGCTATTGTCATAACAAAATCTTTACATTGTGTCAATGCTCCCTCTCTATCCGTGAGAGGATATGAGTATCATATAGGACCCCATGGTACTATATTGAAGTCTTTAGTGGTGAGTCCCTGAGTGAAAGGCTTTACTTGGGACTTTGGAATTACCATAAAAGTGTGTCTGATCCAAATAGTCTTCTATATGTTAACAGACAAGGCCACTGCATGAATTCACGTTTTATTTAGGCTTTTTCTTCCTCCTCTTGTGATTTGGGAACATGGCAAACACATGGTCAGGTTGTATCGTTTATATTGGACAAAGCATGTCTGTATGCATGGTTATGTTTGTTTATTGACAGTGACAGAGTGTTTCACTTGTTAGCTGTGTTCAAAGGCTAGCCATGTTAGTCAATAGTGGACACAGCCAGGTTACTCACTGTGATACGTCAGGGACTGGTCCTCAGCAGAGAAAACACAGGAATTGAACTGTGGTTGTTTGTTATTCGCAGCACAAGGGCAGCGACTCCATTCCTCTTCTCTGACACCTGTGAGCGTCTTTTGACCTTCATTTCACACGCACGCACACACAGAGAGAGTGCGAGATGCAGAGAACCTCCACCCTCTCTCGCTTCAGTTCTCACACACACAGTCCCGCATGTCAACAATTACTTCACCTCAAAACATACTCTCACTAAGACACACTCAATCTCAAAATACGCAGAGACAGAATGACCATATCCTCTAAATCTCATCTCCCCTGCACCAACTACATCCCTTTGTGCCCCAGTAGAAGCATGCATGTTCCCCATTCACTATAACATTGTACCAGTATTCCGCCATCACAGCGATGGGTCACTGCTCTCTGTCTCAAACACTGCTTTAGTGGAGGCACTCCACATAGTTTCCATGGTTTCTGGCATCTCCAACTTCCCTCACCTTGTTCGTTGTTGTCTTTTCTCCTTTCTTTCTCACATGAGACGGGATCCATAGCGAGGACAGACCCAGGGCTGAGGACCTTGTTGTGTTGATTAGCTTCCTGAGGCTTCTAAAGGAGTTTCAATATCAGTTTAATGAGAGTACAACAAACTTTGTCCAGCCCAGCACTCCCCATCTATGATTCACATACCCATACACAAAGCAAGGTGTTGATTAAAACAACACAGTTTATTTCCCCTACATGGATAAGTTATTAGTGTTTTAAAAGTATCTTTTTAGAGAATAGTCAAACACAGAATTAGAATTTGTAAATTCAAAATATTATATTTAGATTTGTGGAGACAGAACAAATAGACTTAATAGTATATTTCCAACTATGGAAAGGTACAGTTATTCAAAGTATGACTGGCATTCAAATGACTATTGTAGAGCATAGAAAGGTTTTGTGACTAATGTTTAATGAGCAAAGGTTGAGGTGAATGGAAATACTCCACATGCATACCATTTCAAAACACTCACACACAGATTTACGCATGGGTTTAGATATATCCTATAGGATATGTAGTCGATATAACAAGGATGTATATCTGGCACCACAGCATATTGCATTCATTCTAATATACATATTCTTGACATGTCTGCTTTCCCTCAGATTTTCCTCAATATTTCCTGTGAAGGGGAGTTGTCATTGTATGTGCTTGTGTCTGTGGTGGCTACATGTGAATTTGGTTAGAAGAGGCAATATTACTTGTCACATAAATATAATGTATTGGAGTCTTGCTGTATAATAAGCTAATTCCATACATTGATGCATGGCTTAATGACATACCAAAAATGATTGTGCATGCAATTACATTATAGAAATTATATATACATAATTCAGGAAGGCAAAACTGCATTGCCTTTTCAAAACGTGATGCATAGCCTACCATAGAAAAAATGTGCATGACATAGGTAGGCTAAAACGTCAAGCTTGCTCTAATGGGCTTACAGACACACATACTCACACAATCACATTAAAACAAATGTTGCCTAGGTACTAGAACGCTGCTAGACAGAGTGTGAAGCAGCAGCTGTGCAGAGGGAGACTGTGGGGCTCCGCAGAGACAGAACAGCACAGTGAGACGTGTTGGGCTGGTGACCTTGGGCTGTAGACTATGGCAGTGAGACAGACAGACAGCCTTTCTCTCCCCACAGGCCTACAGGCTGGCCTGTGCTTCTCCTCTGAGAGCAGGTGCTGGGAGGGATAAGGGGAGGTAGTGGACACCACATCTGCTGACCAGGCAGGTCATCCAGGGGCTAGCAGCAGCGGTGCATGGTTTGAGAAGGAGTAACAGAGCCAGCTACGGCAGGCAGTGGTGTGTCAGGATGTTGTTGCAGCATTAGGCCGGAACTGACCAGGCCGACAGGTTAAGGGGTGGGCTGTCGGGGGTCACATGTCAAAGGTGAACCCTGGCACCGCACAGCCTGAGGTCATGGGCTCCTCGGATTACCTGGGGGTCAGGAGGGGGACGGGGTCGCTGGGAAACCAGTCCATAGGATGGAGGGTGGGGGATTATTCTCGGATGGAGACAGGTAGGGTTAGTCAGCATCTGAGGAATTGTGGGTTGTATGTAAATGGCATGTGAGTGAGTTCAGATCATGTAGCTTAAACGTGTGGATGTGTTGTAATTGTCCCTGTGTGTGGGTTTGAATGTGTGGTGCTTTAGGGCAGGAACCGGTTTGGGTTTTTACTTTACCTTCTATACCGGTATTTGAATGTTTGGTTTGTTAAATGTGATATGCTATGTGTAATGTCAATTTTTATAGTTTACTTGCTACTTAAGTCATCTCTCTCCGCGCCACTTTCCACACAGACCTAGCCACGCCCCCTGTCACTCAAGGAGCGCATTTGAGGTTAATCAACCACGAGACACTTGAGTTCAAGTCTGCATGGTCGATGCAACAACGTTGATGACAACAATGCTGTTTTCACTTTGCGTCTTATTATAAATCCACTAGCGTTCAATAATGATACTATTAGTTTGTGTTTCTTACATCAGCAAACAGCTAGTTTGTCTTTTCTTCACAAGTTGCCCTAAATCTTGTGAGATGCTAATTGCTAGCCGCTAATGATAATAAATGTAGAGTAAGAGCAAACGTAGCTAGCTAATACAGCCTGATAATACCAGTGATGGTGTAGACCTAAATCAGCATGTTGTTTGTGCAACAGTATCTTCTAAATCAAAGAGGAATCTACAAAGCAAGAATATATTAGCTACATGAAGTAGCCAAAGCTTATAGGGTCCCCTAGGAAATACTTATCAACACTTTAGTTCCTACCCTGTCACAATAACTCCTCCCTGGCATTTTAATTCATTGTTATCTCAAACAACACTATTCAAAGTGCCCACTATTATATTCTAACTATAGAATTAGAATAGTCATTCTATTTCCATGAGTCCAACAGTTTGAGTGCCCCTGGCTATCTGTAAATAAAAAAAACACGAACATGGTGCCATCTGTTTTGCTTAATATAAGGAGTTTGAAATTATTTATACTCTTACTTTTGATACTTAAGTACATTTTATCAATTACATTTACTTTTGATACTCAGGTATATTTAAAACCAAATACTTTTAAACATTTACTCAAGTAGTATTTTACAGGGTGACTTTCACTTTTACTTGAGTCATTTTCTATTAAGGTATCTTTACTTTTACTCAAGTATGACAATTGGGTACTTTTTCCACCACTGCAACTTAGTGCAGGAAATGCAGAAATTTGTAAAGTGCCTGAAATTTGTTTTGGTTGAAGTTGAATTGAACAGCATAAAACAATAACAAAGGAGAAAGACCAATTGAAATCACTTAGAATGTATGTGTTGCCACCCTAGAATCACTCACTACTCATAAAGCAAATGTTGAACATTTATTATTCAAAAACTAAAAATACCGTCATACTGTCCATTTTTTTTTTTAATAGTGTGATATAATATTTTGGCCATATCGCCAGGCCCTAGGTGGGCTTTAGACAGCTGTGAGCACATGCGCAGGTTTGACATTATTTTGTTTTGTTTTGCTGGGGGACATTAAGATCCTTGTCAGCACAATAGTCTGCTTTGTTGCATCTGAAGCCACATATATGTGGCTTTGTTTATCTGCTTAGCTGGCTTTAGTAATGGGAACCACTCAGGAAACAAATGCCTGTACCTTTTGATGACCACAAAGGCAACACAAGTACTCTCTTCCACTGCCAAGCGGAACCAGAGCAGATGGGGGGATGACAGGGGGATTCTAGGAAATAGAGGAGGCATGGAGAGTTAGGATAAAGGAGAAAAAGGCACACAACTGGGGAATGAGGGAGGAAAGAAGGATGAAAGAGAATGCATTGGAGAGTTTTACAATGTGGAGAGGTTGGATGTGCTGTACTCTACAGTATAGCAGTTTTGTGGTTGGGTTGCCACTGATGTTGCTGTCTTCTCCTCAAGGAATCTCACTGTTACTGACAGTTCTCTATGGCACAGTGAGGATGAGAAGGAAGCAGTACTGATGTTCTCCCTCTGCTTTTCCTCCTGCAGTGGTCCCGTTCATGGACGTGTATAACAAGAGCATGTGTCGGACACGGGAGATGCTGGTGGACATCTTCCAGGAGTATCCAGATGAGATTGAGCACACCTACATCCCCTCGTGCGTGGTGCTCATGCGCTGCGCCGGATGCTGCAACGACGAGGCGCTCGAGTGTGTCCCCACAGAAACAAAAAATGTTACCATGGAGGTAAGCGCTAACTCCAATTCTCGCCAGGACCGGTGAATGGGGGATTTGTTTAACACTCTCTCTCTCCCCTCTCACTCTCATTCCATCTCTCCTGTCACTTACAACCCCCTCTCTCTTCCGTATCTCTCGGTGTCCTTTCTCTCTTCCATTCCTCTTCTCACTGGTTATCTAGGTCTCTCTCTCTCTCTCTCTTGCTTTGCTTTTCTCTCTGTCCCATGGAAAAAGTGAATCAGCAGGGGCCTAGCATGTCAGCTATTTTTGTTTACCCTTGCACACCCTGTTTACGCCCCTGTTTATGTGGTTGAAGTCTCTCTTGGCCACGGTCAGGTGTCAGGACTTACTGTTGGCATGAGCCTAGGGTGGAAAGGAATAAGCTATAGGAATGTGATACAGCACCTGCCTGGCTATGGTGTCAGCCTATCTTCACCGACTGGTTAGCTTGTGGTCAGCTAGTAGTCAGACTGTGGCCACTATGTCAATGGTCAGAGCAATCACTCTCTAAGAATCTCTGAGGTAGTAATGTTTCAGCAGAGGAATTTGTTTTGGGGGATTGACCCTTTTTCAATGTGAATTTTAATGTTTCATGTCTTATGTTTCTCTACAGGTAATACAAGTGAAACAGAGAGTATCGCAGCATAATTTTCAGTTAAGTTTCACAGAACATCGAAAGTGTGAATGCAGGTAAGAATCTTTTCTCAGGTCTATAATGATTTCAGGCTTCACTGTTTTGCTTACTGGTTAAAGGTCCAATGCAGCTGTTTTTTATCTCAATATCAAATCATATCTGGATAATAATTAAGTACCTTACTGTGATTGTTTTCAATTTAAATGTTCAAAAAGAAACAAAAATAGCTTATTATTTTGCTATTACTCTCTGAGTAGGGAGGGGGAAACTGAAAATGAGCTATTATTGGCAGAGAGATTTGGAAATCTCTTTCTTATTGGTCTATTAACTAATTATTTAGGCCAAAACTCCATCCCACCAAAACAGGCTGACATTTCAGTCGGTCTTTTCAAACAGCTCTTACACTAAAAGGGCATTAATCATCATTTTTACAGTATTATTCCAACCTCATAGTGTGAAAATATATATAAAACATAGGAAATCATGTTTTCGACTGCACTGGGCCTTTAATAAAAAGCTAAATATAAAGCTAAAGGTTTTGTTCTCTATTTTCCTCTTAATTTCAGACCAAAGCCAGAAGTTAAGGCAAAGAAAGAAAAGTAAGTACATGTTTTGCATTGTTATTGTTATTGTTATGAGTTATTTGTGGGATGGGGGGAGGGAGCTGTCTGTGTTCAATTTGGCTTCCACTCTGATATTCAAACTGTCAAAACAACTCTATCTGCCAGCCCCAAAATATCTGAATATTTTGATTGACCAGTTTCCCAACTAATCATCATCCCGTTCCCACAGATGCTTTAACTTAACACAGAAGGCTGGGACCTAATCCTCCCGAACCAATAAGTATTAATGTATTCAGTATTCCTCATGTTGATTGGCAACATGCAGATGAGAAGAAGCCAGCTGGACACTGTGATACCAGCAACAATGTGGGGTAGCACTAATGCTAATGCTAATAGTAATGGTGAAGCTACAGTATATTTTACCCCTGCTGCACTGAGAAGTCAGCAGCTGCCATGCTCCTGCTGATAGGACTGAGTCGATCATTTTAAAGGGTGGTGAGAGGAAGTGTTAGGTTGCCTTCTACTAGTGATTGGGATTATCAGCACCTCATAGGCTCCTACACCACAGCCCTGTCTCTCTTTTTAACATAGCGAGGGAGGGGAGGTAGATGCCTAGTTCTCCATGTTCCCTTCACACCTTGTGGGAGTTAGAGGACTAGCAGCACACCTTATGGGGAAAAAAACAGCCTCTCTTCTCCATCTTTACTGGTGCTGATAAGATCTTTTTTTTTATGTACGGGGTTTGTTTCAGTTTGTCTTCCTCCCAGGGTCTATTTGTTTTATGGCGGTTGGTTTAGTGCTTTACTATGTGGCTGTAACAGTTGGGTTGAGATAGTTAGCTAGCGCCAGACCACCTGTCACTGACCGGGCTGTCCAGCAGCCTTCTTCTTAGCTCCAGTTGTTCATGCCTGACCCTCGGCCCTAGTGGCTACTTCCACACTGTAATCATTGCAACAGGTGTCATTCAGTTAACCCATTTTTATTTTTAAAGTTCTAAATAGTGGATGAGCCTGGAGACAGACGCAGTGGACGTGGTTAGTTACAGGCAGTGTGGAGGGAGGGAAACAGACTGACGGTCAGTGTTGATGCAGGGGTGTGTGTGTGAGACGTGTGTGTGTGTGTGTGTGTACATGTCTTTTGCCACCTCAGCTGCAGCTGGCACGTCAGAGGACCTCCCTTGTTTTAATTGTATAAGAACCACGCAGGGTTAAAGCCCCATGGATCAGTGGAGGAGAGATGGGATCATGTTAGCTACCTGAGAGGACTGAATCAAATCCATTTGTCATGAGGCTGAGCTGAGCCTTGTCCTCGCTTTGTGCCACACACACCTCTGCCTGCCACCCAGCACGTAGACAGACAGCTCACCCTAGCCAGGCCAGGGTGGAGTGCAGGGAAAAGACAGGCCATTCATGAGCTCAGACACACCCTCAGTCATTCACTCAAATGCATACTGTACATAATACTAAAGACCAGGGGGCACAACAAAGATGTTTTTTTTTAATGATTATTATTTTATTTGTTTTATTCTTCACATTTTCAAACAGTCCATTTATATTTTCCAATGGGGCTATACATTTGGGTAATGTTTTTTTTCTCGCCTGAGTAGCCTCGTTTCACTGTCAAAAATAAAATGAAACCATCTAGTGGTCAGCGAAATAACAACACAATGTCAAATATATGTAGCCTAGTCAAATAATGAACATCTAATCACATTAACCGTTACTCTCTCATGGGAATTCCACTAACGGTCCGTATGTAGCCAAACGTAGCTGCTGCTCATTCCATTTGCTCGAAAATTGATAAATGGTTAAAAAAGGTATGGCCCTCGTCCATAGAGACACATACCAGCTCTACTGGTAGTACTGCTACTACCAGCAGTACTACACCTGTCAATGACACAAGTTGTTCTGCTTCCACGAGCACATCCAATGCTAGCATCAGTAATTCTACATTTATTGTTAGCCCAGCTAGCATGGACACTGACAGTTTTACCCATCGAAGAGGTGCAAATATGATGAGAACTACATTGATTTGGGGTTCACTTATATTGGGAGTAGTGCCTTTCCTCAGCCACAGTGTGTTATATGTGCAAAAGTACTATCTCACAACTCAATGAAATCTTCACTCTTGCGCAGACATTTAGAAGCAAAATATGCAAAAAAAATTAGCGAGAATCTAGATTACTTTCGAGTAGTAAGACATGTATAAAAACAACAGATACCATTAATAAGAAGGGAATATATGGTGAGCTACCGAGTGGCTAGGACAGGCAAGTCCCATACTATTGTGGAGGACTTAATTCTTCCTATGGCTGGGACAATGCTGGAAAAACTATACAGACAATGTCTTCATCAAACAACACTGTTTCACGACGCATCAGTGACATGGCAGGAGATGTTTTGAAACAATTACTGCTTCACATACAAGCCAGTGAATTCTATGCGTTACAGCTGGATGAGTCAACAGACCTGGCACAGCTCCTGGTATATGTCCGTTATGTTTATGGGGGTCAATTAAAGGAGACATCCTCTTCTGCAAACCACTGGAAACCAGGACAACAGGAGATTATGTTCTTAAAGTACTGGACAGCTTTGTGGCATCAAATGGACTTCAAGATGTGTTGGTATCTGTACTGATGGTGCAAAAACCATGACAGGGAGACATAGTTGAGTGGTAACGTGCGTGCAAGCAGTTGCTCCCGATGTCACTTGGGTACACTGCAGCATCCACTGAGAGGCTCTTGCTGCCAAGGGAATTCCTGACAGCTTCAAATACATTTTGGACACTACAGTTAAAATTGTTAACTTTGTTAAAGCAAGGCCCCTGAATTCTTGTGTATTTTCTGCATTATCCAATGATATGGGCAGCGAGCATGTAATGCTTTTACAATATACAGAAGTGTGCTGGTTATCGAGGGGCAAAATATTGACACGTTTTTTAAATTGAGAGACGAGCTTAAAGATTTCTTTAGTGACCATCATTTTTACTTGTCTGACCGCTTGCATGATGACGAGTTTCTCACATGACTGGCCTATCTGGGTGATGTTTTTTCTCGCCTGAATGATCTGAATCTAGGATTACAGGGACTCTCCACAACTATATTCAAAGTGCGGGACAAAATTTATGCTATGATTATGAAGTTGGAGCTCTTCTCTGTCTACATTAACAAGGACAACACACAAGTCTTTCCATCATTGTATGATTTTTGTTGTGTGCAAATTAACTCAAGTTTTCAGACAATGTCAAATGTGATATAGCGAAGCACCTGAGTGAGTTGGGTGCGCAATTACGCAGGTACTTTCCCGAAACGGATGACACAAACAACTGGATTCGTTATCCCTTTCATGTCCTGCATCCAGTCCACTTACCAATATCTGAACAAGAGAGCCTCATCGAAATTGCAACAAGTAGTTCTGTGAATATTGAATTTAATCAGAAGCCACTGCCAGATTTCTGGATTGGGCTGTGCTCAGAGTATCCTGCCTTGGAAAATCACACTGTTAAGACACTGATGCCCTTTGCAACCACGTACCTATGTGAGAGTGGATTTTCGGCCCTCACTAGCATGAAAACTAAATGCAGGCACAGACTGTGTGTGGACAAGGATTTAAGACTGAGACCCCTTCCAATACAACCCAACATTGCAGAGTTATGAGCATCCTTTCAAGCACACCCTTCTCATTAACCTGTGGTGATTTTTTTCACAATTTTATATGAACAATTAAGGTTTTATATGTAAGATGGTTAAATAAAGAGCAAAATTATTGATTAATATTATATTATTATTTGTGCCCTAATCTTATAAGAGCTCTTTGTCATTTCCCACGAGCCGGGTTGTGACGACAGCTCACACTCATTCTTATGTTTATTAAATGTATCGTATAGCGTGTGTGTGGCAGGCTTACAATGATGACAAAAAACAACATTTGAGAGTGTGCTGACCCTGGTGCTAGAGGGGGTACGCAGCTGGAGGTAGAATGTTTGAAAGGGTACGGGACTATAAAAAGTTTGGGACCACTGCTCTAGACACATACTTGGGGCTCTATTTTAACAAACCTAACGCAATGGTAAATATAAGAGCAGGCGGTAGCGCTATAGGTTAAGTGGCTTAAATAACAAAATGAAGACCTATCTTTGCTAAATATGTTAACTTTAACCCATTTGCAGTCCACATTGTTCTAAGTAATTGTATGGCTTAATAGCGTTCACATTTAGGGGCTAGGCCTACTGTAAATTGCATTATAGCTGAGCATGGACATGCCAAACATTGTCAATAAGCAATATTAAATTAATTATTGATTTGGCCTACAAAGAGAATGAATAGTTATAATCAAATAAATAAAAAAATACAAATAAAACAAGGAAGGTGAATCATTCTAATAAGATTGCTTGTTTTTCTTTTAATGTTATTACAACCAATCTGTTTTTTTTTTTAAAACAACAATAAATAATTGTAAAATGTAGTGATATCATAAAATCGTCAGGATAAAAAGAAACGCATCGCTATTGAACCAGCCTTCATTATGGTACGCTTAAGAGAGGGCTTGGGTTTTGAACATATGAAACAGAAAACGGTCAACGTGTAGGCTGAGTTTCCTCTGTCAACATTCATGCCATAACCAACTGTGTTACCGCTAAAACCAGCTTTTGGTTGGTCTTAAATATCCCTATCAGCACTGCCTGAAATTAGCACTTTGGATCATGTTTTTAAGGACACGCCTAAAATATTTCCTCCCATCTGAACGCAAACGTGCTGATATAAAAAGGGTAAATTACCAAACCTGGCGTTAGGGCCGGAAAATGCAAGTGCTCTAGTTTTTACATGACAAAATTGCAAACTAAAGCGCATTTCACAGTAGTACCACCTTAATGCCAGCCGAAAATAGAACTCTCAATATGCATAGACTGATTTACAAAGGCAACAGTGGATGTATTTACATTGACACACGCATTTACATTGAGACACACACACACGCACACACGTTCAAACGGGCATCGATCCCACTGCTAATGAGGAGACTAGATTAGAAGGGAGATGCCCGACTTGATTGATTGTCTCCTCTTTGGCCTAACCTCTATTGATTGAACTCTGTACGATTGTCCCTGCCTCCACTTAGGTGTCTTTTCTCTTTTGCCCTGTTCTCTATTTTCTAGGGGCAATGACCAAAAGAGAAAGAGAAAGAAAGAGAGAGACACTGGCACGATGAGGTCTGAGGCCTATGCCAGCGCCTCTTCTGTGGCGTGTCTGCACATGGGCACTATGTCTCTCTTGACGGTTGGCTTAATTTTGGAGGAACTTGTTTGTATCTTGTAAAATGCAAACCTCTTTTTGTTTGGCATGAGCAGGCTCCATTTTTTTAAAGAAACCTTTTTTTGTCTGGCGTATGCACCACTTAAGTCCGTGGCGAGGGCAGTAATGTGAGTAACGTGAGTGAGAACTGTCAGGTAATGATGATGTCTGTATGAAGCATGGCTGTCTACCACCCCCTCACTAATCCATGGCAGCAGGGTCGATGCCATGTTGAGGCTACATGCTGCTAGGAGTTTGTTCTCTGTTTCTCTGTTGCCTTTTGTTTTAGCAGATAGGTGGATGAACCAACACTATTGTCTTACATTTCTACCACAATAGTGCCAATTGGTTTGGTTACTTTAAGTACAGACAGGCTTGGCTCAGTTTATGTTTGATAAGAGTTATTGTCACCATGAGTGGTAACCCCAAAAAGGGCTGCTTTGTTCATGCTTTTAGACGGGAAGGTCTTGAACGTGACGCAGACGTGATCTGACCTCACAGAGGTGCATCACAGCACTCCCCTGTCTCTGTCATTGTTTTGTCTCACATGTTCACCTCCATAAAAGATACTGCATCTTTAAGCACCAGCGATGGCATCTACTTTGACTTTAAACTAGGCCAGTGAAAATAATACGATTAGATTGTCTTTGATCTGTATTTTATAATCCTTACATTGTGCTTGAGCCTGCGCTTACTCAGCCAAGCCATCATTCTAATGTCATCATAACATCCCATTAATTTGTGGCAATCATGTGAGCATGTCTGTAGGGTAATTGTAGTGGGAAATATAGGCTGATTTAGGGAGGGATGGTTTTTAAAGATGGCTGCTCCCTTGTGAGCATGTCATTGGATGGATCGGGAAGCAAACGCTATGTGTTCTTTGTTTCTGCTGTGGACTTTCCCTTATCACATGCACCTGTTTTGTGTGTCTGTGTGTGTGGTTGTTAGTGTGTATGTGTGTGTGTGTGTGTGTGTGTGTGTACATGATCATGTATAAGTGCAAATGTTCTCATTCAATGTTGCTTTTCATATACCCAATCACACATGTGCTTGTCATGCCATTAGAGAGGATGAATGAAAGAGTGTGTGAGTGTATGCAAGCATGATGAGGCACGTGTGTAGAAAAGTCTTTACATGTGCTCTCTTTCTAACCCGATCACAATGCTCCACAACCTCAAACAACCTTCACACCACCCAGCGGCTGCAGAAGTATTGAGCTAATGTTGCTCAAATGTTCGTCCAATGTTGGTGTGTTGGGGCGGGGCTCTATAGCTGGATACGCTCTATAGCTTAGACCTCTCTCTCTCTCTCTCTCCCTTTTTGCTTCCCTTGCAGCCACTGTGAGCCTTGCTCAGAGAGAAGAAAGCGCTTGTTTGTGCAGGACCCTCTCACCTGTAAATGTTCCTGCAAATTCACACAATTAGACTGCAAGTCAAGACAA
Source organism: Oncorhynchus mykiss (assembly GCF_013265735.2). Classification (NCBI taxonomy): domain Eukaryota; kingdom Metazoa; phylum Chordata; class Actinopteri; order Salmoniformes; family Salmonidae; genus Oncorhynchus; species Oncorhynchus mykiss. The sequence goes on along the minus strand of NC_048566.1, from coordinate 43,377,292 downwards.
CTTGAGTTAAACGAAAGAACTTGCAGGTTTGTTTACAAAATATTATGATAAACAACGTGACTTGATCTCTACTCCATTCACCCACATCTACATCCATCCACCTGTTTGTACTTCTGTCATTTGCTTGATTTTCTTCTCCTGCTGAGAAATGCATGCTTCTCACTTGCTTATAGAATATGTTTTTGTTTGTATAGAGAATTGTGTGGGACTATGTTTGCTTGTAAGTGTGTTTATATTGTTTGTTGTCGTGCGTAATATTCTGATACTCTACTTAACATCATCCTTGATGTTAGAACTGTGACTCTATTATTGTATGTTCTATAAAGGTAGTATATTATAGCTAGCTAGTATAGTGTATTCCCTTTGCATGGTAGACACTTAAACTAGACAATACACAAAAAACAGCCCATTTCTCGCTTTAGATTCCCTTTATATTAATGCAGTATCTATATTATACAGTGGGTCAAAAAAGTATTTAGTCAGCCACCAATTGTGCAAGTTCTCCCACTTAAAAAGATGAGAGAGGCCTGTAATTTTCATCATAGGTACACTTCAACTATGACAGACAAAATGAGAAAAAAAATCCAGAAAATCACATTGTAGGATTTTTAATGGATTTATTTGCAAATTATGGTGGAAAATAAGTATTTGGTCAACAACAAAAGTTTATCTCAATACTTTGTTATATACTCTTTGTTGGCAATGACAGAGGTCAAACGTTTTCTGTAAGTCTTCACAAGGTTTTCTCACACTGTTGCTGGTATTTTGGCCCATTCTTCCATGCAGATCTCTTCTAGAGCAGTGATGTTTTGGGGCTGTTGCTGGGCAACACGGACTTTCAACTTCCTCCAAAGATTTTCTATGGGGTTGAGATCTGGAGACTGGCTAGGCCACTCCAGGACCTTGAAATGCTTCTTACGAAGCCACTCCTTCGTTGCCCAGGCGGTGTGTTTTGGATCATTGTCATGCTGAAAGACCCAGCCACGTTTAATCTTCAATGTCCTTGCTGATGGAAGGAGGTTTTCACTCAAAATCTCATGATACATGGCCCCATTCATTCTTTCCTTTACACGGATCAGTCGTCCTGGTCCCTTTGCAGAAAAACAGCCCCAAAGGGGCCATGCGTCACAGTAGGTATGGTGTTCTTTGGATGCAACTCCGCGTCCTTTGTCCTCCAAACACGACGAGTTGAGTTTTTACCAAAAAGTTATATTTTGGTTTCATCTGACCACATGACATTCTCCCAATCTTCTTCTGGATCATCCAAATGCTCTCTAGCAAACTTCAGACGGGCCTGGACATGTACTGGCTTAAGCAGGGGGACACGTCTGGCACTGCAGGATTTGAGTCCCTGGCGGCGTAGTGTGTTACTGATGGTAGGCTTTGTTATTTTGGTCCCAGCTCTCTGCAGGTCATTCACTAGGTCCCCCCGTGTGGTTCTGGGATTTTTGCTCACAGTTCTTGTGATAATTTTGACCCCATGGGGTGAGATCTTGCGTGGAGCCCCAGATCGAGGGAGATTATCAGTGGTCTTGTATGTCTTCCATTTCCTAATAATTGCTCCCACAGTTGATTTCTTCAAACCAAGCTGCTTACCTATTGCAGATTCAGTCTTCCCAGCCTGGTGCAGGTCTACAATTTTGTTTCTGGTGTCCTTTGACAGCTCTTTGGTCTTGGCCATAGTGGAGTTTGGAGTGTGACTGTTTGAGGTTGTGGACAGGTGTCTTTTATACTGATAACAAGTTCAGACAGGTGCCATTAAAACAGGTAACGAGTGGAGGACAGAGGAGTCTCTTAAAGAAGTTACAGGTCTGTGAGAGCCAGAAAGCTTGTTTGTAGGTGACCAAATACTTATTTTCCACCAAAATTTGCAAATCAATTCCTTAAAAATCCTACAATGTGATTTTCTGGATTTTTTTTCTAATTTTGTCTGTCATAGTTGAAGTGTACCTATGAGGAAAATTACAGGCCTCTCTCATCTTTTTAAGTGGGAGAACTTGCACAATTGGTGGCTGACTAAATACTTTTTTGCCCCCTGTATATACTAAATTCTAGCACCAAGCAAGATGTGTGTAGGGAGTTGGGTTTTATGTGTGTGAGACAGTCCGCACTATATTGGGTCAGTCTGTAGTAATGCCAATTTATTCTGACCCACACTTACCATCCTACTTATCATCTCCCAACATAGTCTCCTTATCTCTTTCCCATCACTACATGGATATATATATATATATATATATAATATATATATATATATATATATAACCACCTGCGTAGGAGGGGAATTTTAGCATCCATTGTTGTTTTTAACTTCGACCAGTCTTGATCACACAAATTGGACAGACATGTTTATAAGTCAGCACAGTACAGGACTCAAGACAGAACTAACTCATGCATGACACTAACACTCAAAGGGAAAGTGTTTCCCTTGGTTCGTAACTGTGAACGAACAGGCTCTTAATTGAGTGAATGTAGAGCTGGTGTCCATGCTGCTCGTTTCTAATGGTCCTACTCATAACTCCTACGAGGCGAAGCCCTAAACGCAATTACTAATCGGGGATTAAAACTCCATCTCCATTGGTTGCAAATAACGTCTGTATTCAGTCAGTGGTCCAATGGAGATCTGACTGCTTCCGGGGAAACTCCCACAAGGCCCTGTGTTGATGACCTCCCTTGACACTACTATATACATCCTGACCTTTGAACCTTAGGGCCCCCCCACACAGTGTGCTGGATTTAGAGAGCCACACATGAGTGGGGTGACCAGAGACATGATTCCAATTGGTCATGGGTCAGGGGAGGAAGAGGGAGGGGCTGCAGGAGTTTTCCACATTTGCAGTGATGTGATTTGCTCAAGGCTACACCCCTGCTGGGAGGAGGATTTGTTGCCCATCTTTTAACCTACTGTCTGTCATGTCTTGTCATCCACAGATGTGACAAACCAAGGAGATGAGATGAGGAGAGGGAGAGGGGGACAATGAAATGAAGGAATATTTTCTTGGCACAGCACTTTGAAACCTGAGGACGCATTCCCTGGATGGACAGAAAATTACAACGCAAGAAAGAACGAGCAAGAGAGAACGATGGAGAGAGACTGAGATAACAACATGCTGTTGTATATTTCTAAGATATATATATATATATATATATTCTAAAAGGACAATGACAATGTGTATTGCTGCTATGAAAAATGAAACATTATAAAGTGAACGAATGCGCCACTGTCTGGCGTGTGAATGGGACAAATGTTTAGTTGCCAGGGTGTTTGGGCCTGAACGTGGATAGGACTGAGAGTTTGTCAGAATACATTTTATTTGATTTAACACTTCACTGGATCTTGGTCTGCTGTGGATATGAGTATCTTAAATATATCTATATAAAAACTAAGCGAAATTGTGACCATAACTTCACTGAGAGGTGCAACGGGAACATGTTTCTCCTCGGACCTCTGAAGGTCTAGAGAACTGTCAGAAAGCAGAACTACTTCCTCTACGGGGTGAAGTTTTTTTCACCACTGTATCGACTAACACCAGATAGGACTCGGTGTGAGAATACTTCTAAAGGGATATTAAATGTAGGTATATATGGAGACAAGACATAAATTAGATCTTCCGCCAAGGAACAGTGGCATTTAACTCACCACTGTCAAAATCAATGATCTCTATTTGCTTTGTTTAATGTCTTCATTTGTTTTCCAAAGATATAATTGCACACACACATTAAAGAATAGTCCATTATAGAAAAAATAACGATCTGTATATACTTACCTAATATCCCTTTGTCTAGTACACTACATCTAATTTATAATGCTAGAATATTTTCAGTATTCTGTGCATTTAATTTATATATTTATATACAGTGTTATGGTTGATATTGATTTTACTTCTTCACCAGGCAATGTTATCACCAATCTGTTTGGCCATGGAAAACATTGAAAACTGTAGACATATTTCTTTCTTTTTTTAAAGAAGGAAAAAAAGAACAGAAAGATAAAACTTCAACATTCCTGAAAATGAGATATTGTATGTTTTGTTGGGCTAGAGGGGCTGGGAGCATGTGTCTTGATTTTGTTACAAACAAACCCCGCCACAAACATGTTTGTGAAAAGACGCACAGCCAACGTTGCAGTTTAAAGCTCGAGTCGGGACATGTGTTTTTGTACTTGAGTGACCGAAGACACGTCATGAGGAGGACTGAGGGCGTCTCACTGACCTTGGTCATCTTGGGCAAACTCCACAGTGAGAGACTGAGACTCTGGCCAGCCCAGTTTAGCCAGAACCGGACTTGGCATAGTGGGGAACCAGGAGCAGTAGAAGGAGATGATGCTCTCTACCCTTTTATGGAAAAAAGAAACATTCTATTTGTATTTCAGTGTCAGAAATACTTTTTTGTTTGTTGTATCATGTACAGACACATTTTTAGTATATTTTCACATTAATATATTTATTGGTGCTTTAAAATTATCCATTTTACAATAGTAACATCGTTTTTTGTTTTTAGTGTAACTATTAACTATATTTATTTAGAAAATATATTGTTTTTTATTAAACAGAAAATGCAGATCTCTTTGGAAGCCTATCTTCAACTGTTTTGAAATGACCTCTGACATTTTGATCAATCTAAAATAATTTGATCAAGTAACAATACAACACAATCCTACTTTATTAATCATTCCTAAGCCAATTGATAAGGCATCATAAGAGTACAAGACTACATTAAAATACATGCAATGCAACATACAAGGTATCTGACAAAATAAAGGAAACACCAACATAAAGTGTCTTAATAGGGCGTTGGGCCACCACAAGCCAGAACAGCTTCAATGCACCATGGCATAGATGCTACAGTTGTCTGGAACTCTATTGGAGGGATGCAACACCATTCTTACATGCAAAATTCCATAATTTGGTGTTTGGTTGATGGTGGTGGAAAACACTGTCTCAGGTGCCGCTCCAGAATCTCCCATAAGTATTCAATTGAGTTGAGACCTGGTGACTAAGACAACCATTACATCGTTTTCATGCTCATCAAACCATTCAGTGACCTGTGGATGGGGGCATTGTCATCCTATGGGGAGATAGCCATGGTTTCCAAAATAATGGCTGAAATGATGGTCTGCCCAGCATGACCCTAAGCATAACGCGATGCTAATTGCTTAATTAACTCAGAAACCACACCTGTGTGAAAGCACCTGCTTTCAATATACTTAGTATTCCTCATTTACTGTACTCAAGTGTTTCCATTATTTTGGCAGTTACCTGTATGTAGGCCTACATTCATAAAGATTCAGAAATCACATTACATTAAGCACTGATGCAATACAAAGTGCAGTACAAAGTGCAATACAGTTCCTGGAAGTTGACATTTTTCCCACAATGCCCCAAATGGAACCATAGGTCTCATGGTCCTTTGCATGATCAAAGTAGGTCCAACTGGTGCTTAAACCATAAAATTAACATTTAAACAAAAGAAGCCGCAAAAGGTTTTGATCTATTCATACTTAACAGTATGTACATAAAAAAGTGATAGATTCACTTGGGGTTCAATTCAATCCGTATCGCAGAAGTTCCGTGCTATAGCGTGATTGAAATGTAAAGGTAATTTCCGATTGAGCCAACATATGCAGTGTTTACCGTGAATGCAGTTCTTGTAAACATTACCTTCACATTTCAATCACGCTGTAGCACTTATAGCCCTTGGTTAAGTGGTCAACACCTCAACCCAACTTACAATGAACAACAGAGGAGAAGAAAATAAACTCCCTATTAATGTCAGAACCAAGCATTGACTTTGTGCCATATTTCAAATAATTTACCCAAATTGTTCACAAAGAATCTCTGAAACAGTGGAGTTTTTTTTTGTCATGAGTGGTTTGTGATTTTTAAACCGAACCTCTCTAATTAGAATCCAAAAGTACAAATTGCTATGTGGTTATGTAATTTCATGCATTCTACCTCCACTAAGAAAAGATTAGCAGTGGCTCTCTCTTAAAATAAACCTCAGAGAGAGCAGGAGGAAGGAGGAAGGAGGGAGCCTATTGTATTATATTTTATTTGACATCTTCCTCTTATTCATCCTCCTCCCTCCATCTCTTCCTTCTTCCTCTTGAGTTGGTCAGCGTCAGCATGCCTGTGTACTACTGTAGGTCATTAATCACGTTTAGTAAAGTAAACTGCACACTGGCACTAAGAAATTGCTTAGCCCTGGAACAACATGGAAACACTGACCCAACCACTCCAGGAAATGCCTAATGAGGCCAGTATTTGAATAACGTTCAAATAACATTCAGGTAATGACAAACCACAAGGTTCTGGATCATTTTCACTTTGTATACTTAAAAGGAAGTTTCAACTTGATTCTATAGAAAGTGTGGTTTCATCTATTGTTTCACAAGTGCCTCACTCGCCCTAGTATTGCATCATGGCCTACATGAAGGAAGTTTCTGTTGTTTGTGGCTGTTGTCTGCCAGGAACAAAAATATTCCCTTTTCCAGTGAAATGGACTTAACTGAAAAGAATATGGAGGAAGTACATGATACAGTGTAGGGGCATGTTTAATAAAGGTCCTGTACAGTCAGCGGTCAATAATGTTTCAGCTTTGCAGATTATCGATAAAGCCATGAGTGATTATTTGATCACATTTCTGTGGACTGTTCAGTGTTATCAATTTCATACAGGTTTGAATGTAATGGGTTGGGTCTTTTTATATGGATTCAGCCAGCTGGCTGTTTACCACTGATATATAGTCATTTTGTATGATCTGTTTTAGGAGGGTTGATTTGGATCAGGGATTTCATTATTTTAACACAACACTGGATTGGTTTGTTGTCTTTTCACAAATGTAATTCAGGTTCACTTGACATAGCTCAAATGATTTAGGGTCTAGTGAACCTTACTCCGGTTGTTGAATGAACAGGTGATTACAGGAGCGTGTTATCGCGCTGTAGTCCCAGTAACATTGACTTGAATTGCTGCCCTTATGAGGCAGAGATCATAATTTTTTTCAAAATTGTACCTTTATTTAACTAGGCAAGTCAGTTAAGAACAAATTCTTATTTTCAATGACAGCCTAGGAATAGTGGATTAACTGCCTTGCTCAGGGGCAGAACGACAGATTTGTACCTTGTCAGCTCGGGGATTACGAACTTGCAACCTTTCGGGTTACTAGTCCACTGTTCTAACCACTTGGCTACCCTTCCGCGCAGTGCCAATCTAGCTGTTTGACTGACATCCAGATCACAGTTACAAATTATAGTAACACCTAACAAAGAATAACCGAGATTAATGCCATAAAACAGGGCTGAAACACTTCTAAATATCAGATTTAGTACCATTAATGAGACAGAACACTTCCTCCAAAACCAGGGACGTTGTTGGGCTAAATTCTCAGAAGAATGTTGTAAATGATTTAATTTGTGATTAGAGAGGAATTAACTTCAAGGGCTAGTGTTGCGCTGGACTTAAAGTGCAGCTTTAGCAACTATGAGCTGCTGTTGCTAACATTAAACCTCTACCTCTCTCTTAATTTTTTAAAATGTGTGTGTGTGCGTGAGTGCATGTATGGCTGTTTGTGTGTGCGTGTGTGTGCATGTGTGTGTGCATGTGCGTGCATGAGTGTTTGTACGTGTGTGTGTTTGTGCCTGTGCGTGCATGCGTGATTGTGCTTGTATGCTTGTGTGTGTGTTCATCTCATGGAGTCCTCCTGAAATAATGTGAGGGAGGAACCCAAATGACCAAGCCTGTCAGACTGACCTGTGTGCACAGAAAGATTTTGAAAGGTTTTGGCAGTCTAATTAGGGAAATACCACTGGGAATTTGCTATTCAAAATACACATACAGGACAACATGAAGAAATTAGGTGGAATAAAAGTGTACCTTCTATAATGCAACACCAGCAACCTGCTCAAAAAGTTTGTGTTGAATTAATAGAGAAGAAGTATAGCTCGGGCTACCTTTCTAAATTCCCTTCTGTATTGTGAATGACTGTAGTGAGGACTATTGAAATGAATAGAAAATGAAGGGCAGATGAGCTGTGCGTGCATGTGTGCCAGGTTTGGTGGCTTGGTAAGAACTGGCTGTTATGAAAGCCAGATTTACTCAAAAATAAACCTTGATGAAGCCCAAATTCACCATACAACAGATAGCGCCAACAACCAATGTAAACACCAATGTAGCCAATAAACACATTTGACATATTTCATGTCATCTGACACACTGCTCAACTCAGCTCAGCCATAGACCAATGTAGTATCCACAGTTACAACTGATAGGTGGCACTAAAAGACCAATATATGGACACATTTAATCCGAATCATACATTTTCATTGTAGTTGGCGTTCCACTCTTTGCGCCCTCCAAAGTTCCAAACGGCGCATTACATTATTCTAACTAGGAAAATTGTTTGAGGTGCAGTATGCTATACTGTCAGGTTGTTTTTGCTAGCTAGCTAGCTTCAAGTTTGTTCAGTTCAAGGGATGCGAGCGCCAAATTAGGCAGACACGCCCAGATTTTGCACAACTTCCCCAGGCAATACCCACATAACACGGTTAGGCAATATGCATGTGCAAAATATGGAATTCACTCAATGCAACAAATGTCAGCTCGGCAAAGCAGAGGCCTATGCTGACCCTGTCCATTAACAGTCATTGGAGTCCGGATCGGCCGCGCGCTTCAACAATTTTAATGGATGAATGGACATTGGGAAGGCATGCATATCTTGGCATATCATATCATATCATGCATATCCTGATGATGCAGTTTCAGAAAATGTTTTGTATTTTGAGCATAGAAACTATCAGAATCATTTAGAAAAAAACATTAGATAACAAAAAAGGATGACAATTGTGTGTATATTTTTAAATGATTTGGGCTTTTCATAACAGTTTTTTAAAGTAGATTTTCACAGGCTAAGCACTCCCTCCTCTGAATACTTGTCACTGTGTACTGTAGCTTTAAGAGTCCCACTGTGCTGTATTCAGCTAACATGCTGTCACTAGGACTAGGACGATGTGCTTCTGATCAGGTAACCTTGGTCTTCTGCTACAGGCAGTGGATACTGCCCACACCACCAGATCCACACTACGTCACCAGTCTCACCTGCTACTACACTCAGATGTTGTGTGTGTGTGTGTGTGTGTGTGTGTGTGTGTGTGTGTGTGTGTGTGTGTGTGTGTGTGTGTGTGTGTGTGTGTGTGTGTGTGTGTGTGTGTGTGTGTGTGTGTGTGTGTGTGTGTGTGTGTGTTAGTGAGAACGAGAAACAGAAAGAGAGGTTATTGTGTGATAATGAGAGGCTTATAGCTATAAATGAGAGTGACTTTGAAGGATTGGAGTGAGAGATGATGCAATCAACAGCTGATTGCTGTTGTCAGTTAGTTAAAGCATAGGGTAGTTCAAGTTTCACGTTTGAATGTCACGTGCACAAGTACAGTCAAATCCTTTTCTTGTTACCTCTAAACCCAACAATTCAGAAATCAATAACAATGTCTTACTAAAAATAACATAAGGTAAAAATACACAATAAATAAAAAAATAAGAAGATCACGAGAAGAAAGTTACAGCGCCTTTAGAAAATGTTCATACCCCTTGACATTTTTAACATTTTGTTGTGTTACAGCCTGAATTATATTTTTTTCACACATATTTAACCCCTTTCTTTGGTTAGGCACAAAAGTACCTTCAAATCAAATCCAATGTTATTTGTCACGTATGCCGAATACAACAGGTGTAGGTAGACCTTACCGTGAAATGGTAACTTACAAGCCCTTAACCAACAATGCAGGTTAGTCAAGGTAATTTGTACATGTAGGTAGGGGTAAAGTAACAATGCATAGATAATAAAGTAATTCAATACTTTGCCAAGTTAAACAGCTCTGAGTCTTCTCCTGTAATGCGTAATGAGGTTGGAGAACACATGGCAAGGGATCTGAGACCATTCCTCCATACAGAATCTCTCCAGATCCATCAGATTCCAGGGTCCACACATGTGGACTCTCCTCTTCAGTGAACCATTTTTTGTGTTGATTTTTGAGGTGTGCTTTGGATCATTGTCCTGCTGGAAGATCCAACCACGGCCCAGTCTATGATACCATGTAACAAGTTGTCCAGGGACTTTGGTAGAAAAACAGCCCCACAACATCCAAGATCAAACACCATACTTCACAGTGGAGATTAGGTACTTTTCTGCATGGCTATCTTTCTGTCTATGCCAAACCCACCTTGTTTCCAAAAAGCTCTCTTTTGGTCTCATCTGACCATAGAACCCATTGAAAGTTCCAGTAACGTTTGGCGCTTGAGTTTGTTGTTTGATGACAGCAAAGGCTTTTGTATTGCAACCCTCCCAGACAACTTGTGGTTGTGTAGGTGGTGTCTGATCATAGTTTTGAAGACTTTATGATCCCAGGTCTGCAAATCTCCAGCTGTGATCATTGGAGATTTTTTTGCCACTCGAACCATCCTCCTCACTGTGCGTGGGGTTGATATAAACACACATCCTGTTCCAGGGCCGATTGTTAACATCTCCAGATGCTTTAAACTTCTTAATTAATGCCCTGATAGTCGAAATTGGCATTTTCGAACGTTATTTCAAACGCTATTTTCCTATAACCATTTCCTGACTTGTGCAGCTCAACAACCTTTGTCGCACATCATAATTGCATTCTCGGGTCTTTCCCATTGTGATGGATGACTATGGGAACTTGGCATGTGTGTCACCTCATATTTATACCCCAGTGAAACAGGAAGTCATGGCTTACCACTTGAGTATTCGTAATCACTCAGGTGACCTTAAAAATGTAAAAGAAAATATGAATGGGAATATACTTCAGTTAGATTTGACCCATAATCATTTCTAGGGGTGACAATAACTGTGCCACACTTGTTTCGGGGAATAATATTTATTTAATTTCTCCCACATTTATTTTTTTTCAATCATTTTACTTCAATTAAAGTTTTGGCTTTTAGGAATATTTTGAATGAAAGACCAAGAGGATAAATAGCAAAGACACTTTTTTCACAGCCGTTTTGCTCATATTTACCAAGGGTGCCAATATTAGCGGAGGGCACTGTAGGTCTTGGATGGCAAGAAGCTTGTTCCCAGTGATGTACTGGGCCATACGCATTACCATCTGTAGCACCTTACAGTCATGTGTCGAGCAGTTGCAATACCAGGCGGTGATTCAACTGGTCAGGATGCGCTAGCTGGTGCAGCTGTAGAACTTTTTGAGGATCTGGGGACCCATGCCAAATCTTTTCAGTCTCCTGAGGGGGTAAAGGCTTTGTCGTTCCCTCTTCATGGCTGTCTTGTTGTGTTTGGACCATGATAGTTTGTTGGTGATGTTGACACCAAGGAACTTTCTCGACCTGCTCCACTACAGCCCTGTCGATGTGAATGGGGACGTGCTCGGCCCTCCTTTTCCTGTAGTCCACGATCAGCTCCTTTGTCTTGCTCACATTGAGGGAAAGGTTCTTGTGCTGGCACCACACTGCCAGGTCTCTGACCTCCTCCCTATAAGCTGTCTCATCTTTGTCGGTGATCAGGCCCACCACCGTTGTGTCTTCAGGACACTTAAGGATGGTGTTGGAGTCATGCTTGGCCACGCAGTCGTGGGTGAAATGGGAGTACAGGAGGGGACTAAGCACGCACCACCTGGTAGCGGCCCGTAAGGAAGTCCAGGATCCAGTTACAAAGGGAGGTGTTTAGTCCCAGGGTCCTTAGCTTAGTTATGAGCTTTGTGGGCACTATGGTGTTGAATCCTGCACTAGTCAAGCAACAACATTCTCACATAGGTGTTCCTTTTGTTCAGGTGGGAAAGGGCAGTGTGGAGTGCGATTGAGATTGCGTCATCTGTGGATCTGTTTGGGTGGTATATGCGAATTGGATTCGGTCTAGGGTTTCTGCGATGATGGTATTGATGTGAGCCATGATAATAATTATCTGTAGGTTCCTCAGTCAAGCAGTGAAATTCATTCACAGATTCAACTACAAAGACCAGGAAGGTTTTCCAATGCATCGCAAAGAAGGGAACCTATTGTTAAATTAGTTTTTTTTAAACAAAATTACACATTGAATATCCCTTTGAGGATGGTGAAGTTATTAATTACACTTTGGATGGTGTATCAATACACCCAATTGCTACAAAGATACAGGCAACCTTCCTAACTCAGTGCTGGAGAGGAAGGAACAGCTCAGAGATTTCACCATGAGCCCAATGGTGACTTTAAAACAGTTGCAGAGTGTTTTGTCTGTGATAGGAGAAAACTGAAGATGGATCAACAACATTGTAGTTACTCCACAATACTCAGTGAAAAGAAGGAAACCTGTATAGAATACAAATATTACAAAACATACATCCCTGTTTACAACAAGGCAGGAAAGTAATACTGCAAAAACTGTGGCAAAGAAATTCACTTTTTGTCCTGAATGCAAAGTGTTATGTTTGGGGCAAATCCATTTCAACACATTACTGAGTACCACTATCCATATTTTCAAGCAAAATCCTAGAGCAAAACCTGGAAAAACTGACTTGCCTAGTTAAATAAATGTTAAGACCCTGCCAAAATTGTTGACTCAGGGGTATGAACACTTTCATAAATTCAATATTTCTGTGTTTCATTTTCAATACATTTGCTAAAATAACAAAAAACATGTTTTCACTTTGTTGTTATGGAATATTTTGTGTAGGTGAGATTTTTTTAAAATTTCATAAATTTTAAAAACAGGTTGTAACACAACAAAATGTGGAATAAATCAAGGGTCATGAATACTTTCTGAAGGTACTGTATATACAGGGTCAGTTCCAATACCATATTTTGAGGGCATCCTGGTAAACATGTCTGGGAGGACGGTCACACATGTTCAACTTTTACCCTTCATATGTCAGGCTGGCGCTGTCTCGCTATGAGGTTAATGTCTACCAGCTTCAAGGGTGCGCACACACCCTCACACACACACACACACACACACACACACACACACACACACACACACACACACACACACACACACACACACACACACACACACACACACACACACACACACACACACACACACACACACACACACACACACACACACACCTCCCAGGGAGAGAGCAAGAGTGTGAAAGAGATTACAGACGGCATTTTCCATTCCGTCCTGCCTGTGTGGTGTAACTCTGCCCCTGATTTGCGAGTAATTATTTAAGTGGAAAGTCACTGGTTGGGAAATTGCTGAGGTTTGGTATTGCAGTGTTGCTTCTTTCAGTCTGGATGCAGATGTCTGCCCTCTTTCAAATATCAAATGACATCTCCCAAATAGTTTATAATAGCTTATTCTATCTCACATGATGATTGTACAAGGGCCACTGTGGCAATGGTTTTCAAGTGTCACCCAGACCAGACAGTATACTGTATCTTGTTAACTACTTCCAAGTGTCTGGACAGTAAAGCACCTCTATTGACCACTGATCAGTTGTGCCCTTACTGACCCTAATTAGCTAAACCAATACTAGTATCCAAGAGTGCTAATGAAATCTGTTAACAGTTTCTCTTTAAAAACTTTGCCCTTTGTGTCTGAGTATCTGTATATGTGTTTGTGCCATTGACTAAAAAGATAAAGTGATGTATATTGGTTGTGAAGAATAAAATAATAGAATAGAAAGAATAATTGTGACAGATGAGGAGGCAGCCAGACAGCCAGACAGGGTACTATAGGTCCAGGGTGCACACGCACATTGTCCATCCTTTTCAATTTACCCACTCCAAAAAAAGAGGGCTCAGAAGTTTTACAAATGTTAAATCTGTATAATATAAGACAGTTAAAGAGTATAACCAACATTACGACCAGGAATATGACTTTCCCGAAACGGATCCTCTGTTTGGTCCATTACCCAGGACAATGGATCGGATCCCAGCCAGCGACCCAAAACAATGGCGCCGCAGAAGGGGCAGACAGAGCGGTCTTCTGGTCAGGCTCCGTAGACGGGCACATTGCGCACCGCTCCCGAGCATACTACTCGCCAATGTCCAGTCTCTTGACGAAATCCGAGCAAGGGTTGCCTTCCAGAGAGACATCAGAGACTGTAACGTTCTTTGTTTCACGGAAACATGGCTCACTCGAGACACGCTATCAGAGTCTGTACAGTCACCTGGTTTCTTCACGCATCGCTCCGACAGAAGCAAGCATCTCTCTGGTAAGAAGAAGGGCGGGGGTGTATGCCTTATGATTAACGAGACGTGGTGTGATCATAACAACATACAGGAACTCAAGTCTTTTGTTTACCTGACTTAGAATTCCTTAAAATCAGATGCCGACCGCAGTGTCTACCAAGATAATCATTTTTCATCATAATCACAGTCGTATATATTTCCCCCCATGCAGACACATCAACGGCCCTGTGTCACGCCCTGACCTTAGAGATCCTTATTTATTCTCTATGTTTGGTTAGGTCAGGGTGTGACTCGGGTGGGAAAATCTATGTTTTCTATTTCTTTGTTGTTTTGCCGAGTGTGGTTCCCAATCAGAGGCAGCTGTCTATCGTTGTCTCTGATTGGGGATCATTTATAAGGTGTGATTTTCCGTTTGGGTTTTGTGGGGTGTTATTTTCTGTTTAGTGTCTGTGCCTGAAGGAACTGTTCGCTTTTGTTTTTCTTGAAAATGAATATCATGAACACTTTCCACGCTGCGCTTTGGTCCAGTCTTCCTTCCACCGACGACGAGTGTTACACTCTGAAAGAACTTCATTTGACTATGTAAACTGGAAACAACGTATCCTGAGGCAACATTTATTGTAGCTGGGGATTTTAACAAGACTAATCTGAAAACAAGTCTCCCTGCATATCGATTGCGCGACTTGAACTGGCAAAACCCTGGATCATTGTTATTCTAACTTCCGCGATGCGTATAGAGCCCTCCCCCGCCCTCCTTTCGGAAAAGCTGACCACGACTCCATTTTGTTGCTCCCAGCCTATAGCCAGAAACTACAACAGGAAGCACCCGTGCTCAGGTCTGTTCAACGCTGGTCAGGCCAATTGGATTCCACGCTTCAACATTGCTTCGATCACATGGACTGGGATATGTTCCGCATAGCGTCGAACAACAACATTGATGAATACACTGATTCGGTGAGCGAGTTTATTAGCAAGTGCATCGGTGATGTTGTACCCACAGAGTCTATTAAAACATTCCCCAACCAGAAACTGTGGATTGATGGCAGCATTCGCGTAAAACTGAAAGTGCAAATCAAAGCAAGGTGACCGGAAAACATGACCGAATACAAACAGTGTAGCGATTCCCTCCGCAAGGCAATGAAAACAAGCTAGGTGTCAGTATAGAGACAAAGTAGAGTCACAATTCAACGGCTCAGACACGAGAGGTATGTGGCAGGGTCTACATTCGATCATGGACTACAAAAGAAAAACCAGAACCGTCGCGGACCACGATGTCTTGCTACCAGACAAACTAAACAACTTCTTTGCTCGCTTTGAGGACAATACAGTGCTACTGACACGGCCCGCTACCAAAACCTGCGGGCTCTCCTTCACTGCAGCCAACGTGAGTAAAACATGTTAACCCTCGCAAGGCTAAAGGCCCAGACGGCATCCCCGGGCCGCGTCCTCAGAGCATGCGCAGACCAGCTGGCTGGTGTGTTTACGGACATATTCAATCAATCCTTATCCCAGTCTGCTGTTCCCACATGCTTAAAGAGGACCACCATTGTTCCTGTTCCCAAGAAAGCTAAGGTAACTGAGCTACATGACTACCGCCCCGTAGCACTCACTTCCGTCATCATGAAGTGCTTTGAGAGACTAGTCAAGGACCATATCACCTCCACCCTACCTGACACCTTAGACCCACTCCAATTTGCTTACCGCCCCAATAGGTCCACAGACGACGCAATCACAATCACACTGCACACTGCCCTAACCCATCTGGACAAGAGGAAAACCTATGTAAGAATGTTGTTCATCGACTACAGCTCAGCATTTAACACCATAGTAACCTCCAAACTCGTAATTAAGCTCGAGACCCTGGGTCTCGACCCGTCCCTGTGCAACTGGGTCCTGGACTTCCTGACAGGCCGCCCCCAGGTGGTGAGGGTAGGTAACAACATCTCCACCCCGCTGATCCTCAAGACTGGGGCCCCACAGGGGTGCGTTCTCAGCCCTCTCCTGTACTCCTTGTTCACCCATGACTGCGTGGCCATGCACGGCTCCAACTCAATCATCAAGTTTGCAGACGACACTACAGTGGTAGGCTTGATTACCAACAATGACGAGACGGTCTACAGGGAGGAGGTGAGGGCCCTCTGAGTGTGGTGTCAGGAAAATAACCTCACACTCAATGTCAACAAAACAAAGGAGATGATCGTGGACTTCGGGAAACAGCAGAGGGAGCAGCCCCCTATCCACATCGACGGGACAGTAGTGGAGAAGGTGGAAAGTTTTAAGTTCCTCGGCATACACATCACGGACAAACTGAAATGGTCCTCCCACACAGACTGCGTGGTGTAGTAGTCGCAGCAGTGCTTCTTCAACCTCAGGAGGCTGAAGAAATTTGGCTTGTCACCAAAAACACTCACAAACTTTTACAGATGCACAATTGAAAGCATCCTGTTGGGCTGTATCACCGCCTGCTCCGCCCACAACCGTAAGGCTCTCCAGGGGGTAGTGAGGTCTGCACAACGCATCACCGGGGGAAAACTACCTGCCCTCCAGGACACCTACACCACTTTATGTCACAGGAAGGCCAAAAAGATCATCAAGGACAACAACCACCCGAGCCACTGCCTGTTCACCCTGCTATCATCCAGAAGGCGAGGTCAGTACAGGTGCATCAAAGTTGGGACCAAGAGACTGAAAAACAGCTTCTATCTCAAGGCCATCAGACTGTTAAACAGCCACCACTAACATTGAGTGGCTGCTGCCAACATACTGACTCACCTCTAGCTACTTTAATAATGGAAAAATTGATGTAATAAATGTATCACTAGCCACTTAAACAATGCCACTTTATATAATGTTTACATACCCTACATTACTAATCTCATATGTATATACTGTACTCTATACCATCTTTTGCATCTTGCCTATGCCGTTCGGCCATCACTCATTCATATATTTTTCTGTACATATTCTTATTCATTCCTTTACACTTGTGTGTATAATGTAGTTGTTGTGAAATTGTTAGGTTAGATTACTTGTTAGATATTACTGCATGGTTGGAACTAGAAGCTCAAGCATTTTGCTACACTCACATTAACATCTGCTATCCATGTGTATGTGACAAATAAAATTTGATTTGACCTAGTAGTCTATCTTTTTAATCTTTCTTACACTAATTTATCTTCCTTGCTCTGTTTCACCCAAGTATATCATGTTTAAGGTAAGACCCAAATGCAGACTGTCGAAGTAATAATGTTTATTACAACAGGGGCAGGCAAACGACAGGTCAAGGCAGGCAGGGGTCTATAATCCAGAGAGGGTGTAAGACACAGGAACAGCAGGCGGGCTCAGGGTCAGGTCAGGCAGAGGTCGGTAATCCAGAGTAGTGGGGCAAAGGTACAAGACGACAGGCAGGCTCAGGGACAGGGCAGGCAGAGAGGTCAACACCGGGAAAACTAGGAAACAGGAACAAAATGAGAGACAGGAGCAGAGGGAAAACCGCTGGTAGGCCTGACGAAACAAAACGAACTGGCCACAGACAAACAGAGAACACAGATATAAATAGACGGGATAATGGGGAAGATGGGTGACACCTGGAGGAGGGTGGAGACAAGCACAAAGAGACTGATCAGGGAGTGAAAAAAAAATCTTTGGCTCTCTCTCGCTCTCTCTCTCTCTCCTCTTGAATCTCTTTCTGGAACGGCTGAAATGCAGTAGACCCCTTGTTGAGTCAGGATGCCTGAGAATTATGGGCAGCTCAGCTACTTCATTTCTATTCCCAGCATGCCCCAGGGGCTCTGAGGGAAACATCCAGTGGGAAGAACAATACAAAGCAGGGTGCATTACGGCAAAGTGACCTCATCCCACAGTAAAGCATATTGTGATATATGGAGCATGGTAAGATTAGGGGTAGGCCACTGTGGGGGGTTAGGGTGACGTGACCGGTTTCTTTCTTAACTGGTGTCTCTTTGCTGCTCTCTGTCTGTGGCTTAGTTTGTCATGTACTGTCATGTTGTGTCTTGTCTCTGTCCTTTCCCTTCACCCTGTCTCCCTCTACTGGTCGTTGTTAGGTTACCTTTTCTCCCCCGCTTTCCCCCAGCTGTTCCTTGTCTCCTCTTGACTACCTCGTCACCCCTTCTCCCACCTGTTCCCCTTTTCCCTCTGATTAGTCCCCTATATCTCTCTCTGTTTTTGTTCCTGTCCTTGTCGGATTCTTGTTTGTTGTGTTTCATGCCTGAACCAGACTGTCGTCATGTTTGCTGTAACCTTGTCTTGTCCTGTCGGAATCTGCCGGTCCGTCTGAGCCTACCTATGTTTGGTAATTAAAGAAGCTCTGTTTAAGTTAATTCGCTTTTGGGTCCTCATTCACGCACCGTAACAGAAGAATCCGACCAAGAATGGACCCAGCGACTTCGGATCCTCTCCACTCAGCCGTCGGGATCCAGGGAGCGATGCTAGGCAGACACGAGCAGGAAGTGTCTGCTGCTCGACATGCCGTTGAGACCCTGGCCACCCAAGTCTCCAACCTCACAGAACAGGTTCACCATCTCCGCCTCGATCCACCGGCCACTTCCAGGGCTTTCGAATCTCCGGAGCCCAGAATCAATAACCCGCCGTGTTACTCTGGGGAGCCCACTGAATGCCGCTCGTTCCTCACCCAGTGTGATATTGTGTTTTCTCTCCAGCCCAACACTTACTCCAGGAGCACTGCTCGTGTCGCCTACGTCATATCTCTCCTTATTGGACGGGCTCGTGAGTGGGGCACGGCAATCTGGGAGGCAAGGGCTGAGTGTACTAACCAGTATCAGGACTTTAAGGAGGAGATGATACGGGTTTTTGATCGATCTGTTTTTGGGGAGGAGGCTTCCAGGGCCCTGTCTTCCCTATGTCAAGGCAATCGATCCATAACAGACTACTCTATTGAGTTTCGCACTCTTGCTGTCTCCAGTGGCTGGAACGAGCCGGCCTTGCTCGCTCGTCTTCTGGAGGGTCTCCGCGCAGAGGTAAAGGATGAGATTCTCTCCCGGGAGGTTCCTTCCAGCGTGGATTCCTTGATTGAACTCGCTATTCGCATTGAGCGACGGGTTGATCTTCGTCACCGAGCTCGTGGAAAGGAGCTCGCGCTCTCCGTCGCTCCCCTCTCCGCATCACTACCATCTTCCTCTGCCGGCTCGGGTGCTGAGCCCATGCAGCTGGGAGGTATCCGCATCTCGACTAAGGAGAGGGAACGGAGAATCACCAACCGCCTCTGTCTCTATTGCGGTTCCGCTGGTCATTTTGTCACTTCATGTCCAGTAAAAGGCCAGAGCTCGTCAGTAAGCGGAGGGCTACTGGTGAGCGCTACTACTCCTGTCTCTCCTTCAAGATCCTGCACTACCTTGTCGGTCCATCTACGCTGGACCGGTTCGTCAGCTTCCTGCAGTGCCTTAATAGACTCTGGGGCGGAGGGCTGTTTTATGGACGAGACCTGGGCTCGGGAACATGACATTCCTCTCAGACAGTTAAAGGAGCCCACGGCCTTGTTCGCCCTGGATGGTAGTCCTCTCCCCAGGATTCAGCGTGAGACGCTACCTTTAACCCTCACTGTTTCTGGTAATCATAGTGAAACCATTTCTTTTTTAATTTTTCGTTCACCTTTTACACCTGTTGTTTTGGGCCATCCCTGGCTAGTTTGTCATAATCCTTCCATTAATTGGTCTAGTAATTCTATCCTCTCCTGGAACGTCTCTTGTCATGTGAAATGTTTAATGTCTGCTATCCCTCCTGTTTCCTCTGTCTCTTCTTCACAGGAGGAGCCTGGTGATTTGACAGGGGTGCCGGAGGAATATCACGATCTGCGCACGGTGTTCAGTCGGTCCAGGGCCACCTCTCTTCCTCCACACCGGTCGTATGATTGTAGTATTGATCTCCTTCCGGGAACCACCCCCCCCCCGGGGTAGACTATACTCTCTGTCGGCTCCCGAACGTAAGGCTCTCGAAGATTATTTGTCTGTAGCTCTTGACGCCGGTACCATAGTCCCCTCCTCCTCTCCCGCCGGAGCGGGGTTTTTTTTTGTCAAGAAGAAGGACGGGTCTCTGCGCCCCTGCATAGATTATCGAGGGCTGAATGACATAACAGTGAAGAATCGTTATCCGCTTCCTCTTATGTCTTCAGCCTTCGAGATCCTGCAGGGAGCCAGGTTTTTCACTAAGTTGGACCTTCGTAACGCTTACCATCTCGTGCGCATCAGGGAGGGGGACGAGTGGAAGACGGCGTTTAACACTCCGTTAGGGCACTTTGAATACCGGGTCCTTCCTTTCGGCCTCGCTAACGCTCCAGCTGTCTTTCAGGCATTAGTCAATGATGTCCTGAGAGACATGCTGAACATCTTTGTTTTCGTTTACCTTGACGATATCCTGATTTTTTTCACCGTCACTCCAGATTCATGTTCAGCACGTTCGACGTGTCCTCCAGCGCCTTTTAGAGAATTGTCTTTTTGTGAAGGCTGAGAAGTGCACTTTTCATGCCTCCTCCGTCACATTTCTCGGTTCTGTTATTTCCGCTGAAGGCATTAAGATGGATCCCGCTAAGGTCCAAGCTGTCATTGATTGGCCCGTCCCTAAGTCACGCGTCGAGCTGCAGCGCTTTCTCGGCTTCGCAAACTTCTATCGTCGTTTCATCCGTAATTTCGGTCAGGTGGCAGCTCCTCTCACAGCCCTTACTTCTGTCAAGACGTGCTTTAAGTGGTCCGTTTCCGCCCAGGGAGCTTTTGATCTCCTCAAGAATCGTTTTACATCCGCTCCTATCCTTGTTACACCTGACGTCTCTAGACAGTTCGTTGTCGAGGTTGACGCGTCAGAGGTGGGCGTGGGAGCCATTCTTTCTCAGCGCTCCCTCTCTGACGACAAGGTCCACCCATGCGCGTATTTTTCTCATCGCCTGTCGCCGTCGGAACGTAACTATGATGTGGGTAACCGCGAACTGCTCGCCATCCGGTTAGCCCTAGGCGAATGGCGACAGTGGTTGGAGGGGGCGACCGTTCCTTTTGTCGTTTGGACTGACCATAGGAACCTTGAGTACATCCGTTCTGCCAAACGACTTAATGCGCGTCAGGCGCGTTGGGCGCTGTTTTTCGCTCGTTTCGAGTTCGTGATTTGTTATCGTCCGGGCTCTAAGAACACCAAGCCTGATGCTTTGTCTCGTCTCTTCAGTTCTTCAGTAGCCTCCACTGACCCCGAGGGGATTCTCCCTGAGGGGCGTGTTGTCGGGTTGACTGTCTGGGGAATTGAGAGGCAGGTAAAACAAGCGCTCACTCACACTCCGTCGCCGCGCGCTTGTCCTAGGAACCTTCTTTTCGTTCCCGTTCCTACTCGTCTGGCCGTTCTTCAGTGGGCTCACTCTGCCAAGTTAGCCGGCCACCCTGGCGTTCGGGGTACGCTTGCTTCCATTCGCCAGCGTTTTTGGTGGCCCACCCGGGAGCATGACACGCGTCGTTTCGTGGCTGCTTGTTCGGTCTGCGCGCAGACTAAGTCCGGTAACTCTCCTCCTGCCGGCCGTCTCAGGCCGCTTCCTATTCCCTCTCGACCGTGGTCTCACATCGCCTTAGATTTTGTCACCGGACTGCCTTCGTCAGCGGGGAAGACTGTTATTCTTACGGTTGTCGATAGGTTCTCTAAGGCGGCTCATTTCATTCCCCTTGCTAAGCTTCCTTCTGCTAAAGAGACGGCACAAATCATCATCGAGAATGTTTTCAGAATTCATGGCCTTCCGTCAGACGTCGTTTCGGACAGAGGTCCGCAATTCACGTCTCAATTTTGGAGGGAGTTTTGCCGTTTGATTGGGGCGTCCGTCAGTCTCTCTTCCGGCTTTCACCCCCAGTCTAACGGTCAAGCAGAACGGGCCAATCAGACTATTGGTCGCATCTTACGCAGTCTTTCTTTTCGCAACCCTGCGTCTTGGTCAGAACAGCTCCCCTGGGCAGAATACGCCCACAACTCGCTTCCTTCGTCTGCGACCGGGCTATCTCCTTTTCAGAGTAGCCTCGGGTACCAGCCTCCGCTGTTCTCATCTCAGTTCGCCGAGTCCAGCGTCCCCTCCGCTCAGGCTTTTGTCCAACGTTGCGAGCGCACCTGGAAGAGGGTCAGGTCTGCACTTTGCCGTTATAGGACGCAGACTGTGAGGGCTGCTAATAAGCGTAGAACTAAGAGTCCTAGATATTGTCGCGGTCAGAGAGTTTGGCTCTCCACTCAGAACCTTCCCCTTAAGACGGCTTCTCGCAAGTTGACCCCGCGGTTCATTGGTCCGTTCCTTATTTCTCGGGTCATTAATCCTGTCGCAGTTCGACTTCTTCTTCCGCGATACCTTCGTCGCGTCCACCCGGTCTTCCATGTCTCCTGCATCAAGCCCGTCCTTCGCGCCCCCGCTCGTCTTCCCCCCCCCCCCATCCTTGTCGAGGGCGCACCCATCTACAGGGTCCGTAGAATTTTGGACATGCGTCCTCGGGGCCGTGGTCACCAGTACCTCGTAGATTGGGAGGGGTACGGTCCTGAGGAGAGGAGTTGGGTTCCCTCTCGGGACGTGCTGGACCGTGCGCTGATCGAGGATTTCCTCCGTTGCCGCCAGGTTTCCTCCTCGAGTGCGCCAGGAGGCGCTCGGTGAGTGGGGGGGTACTGTCATGTACTGTCATGTTGTGTCTTGTCTCTGTCCTTTCCCTTCACCCTGTCTCCCTCTACTGGTCGTTGTTAGGTTACCTTTTCTCCCCCGCTTTCCCCCAGCTGTTCCTTGTCTCCTCTTGACTACCTCGTCACCCCTTCTCCCACCTGTTCCCCTTTTCCCTCTGATTAGTCCCCTATATCTCTCTCTGTTTTTGTTCCTGTCCTTGTCGGATTCTTGTTTGTTGTGTTTCATGCCTGAACCAGACTGTCGTCATGTTTGCTGTAACCTTGTCTTGTCCTGTCGGAATCTGCCGGTCCGTCTGAGCCTACCTATGTTTGGTAATTAAAGAAGCTCTGTTTAAGTTAATTCGCTTTTGGGTCCTCATTCACGCACCGTAACATAGTTCCCCTAGAACATCAACACATCTGATGTATTTATGATCATGAGAAGTATGAGGCTGGGCCCTGAACAGTGTTGCTGTAAAAAATGTTTGAACATTAATGGCTACCTGTGTATTCCCACTGGAACTGTTGTTTAAATACATGTGGGATGAGAGGTGTTTAGGGGGTTAGCGTGGCGGGGAGGTGGGCGTCTTGTATCTGTTCATGTGAACACACTCATCTTATGTCAAGCTCTCTGCTGGAGTTGTTTATACATTTGACCCAGTTCTATTTTTTTGTGTGGGCAATTTTACACGATGCGTTTGCAATTTCACACGCACAGACAGATAAAGTCGCAGACAAAGAGGAATATGCAAATGTGCAATTTACCAAATAGAAATATGAAAGTAAACACATGGATGTATGTAGATCCTCTGTGTGTGTGTGTGTGTGTGTGTGTGTGTGTGTGTATGTGTATTCCTACACATGCATTTGTGTCCACCTGTTTTCAAGTGTGTGTATATGTGTGTGTACATGTACATGCATGCTTGTGTCTGCGTGTGCATATAAATGGGAGTAGGTGTACATTCCAATGGGAGCCCAGACTTGTTTGCTGCATTCCAGACTCCTGCTTCAGGAAACAATCTCCTTTGAGAATCCCTTGGGGATTTCCACCGAAAAGAGTCTCTTTCTGTTGGGACAGGACACAACGTAGCGAGTGAATGGAAAAAGTGTAGTATAAATACTGTAGTATGGGGAAAAAAACTGTAGTATCTATATACTATAGTAATTACTGTAGTGTTTTTGCAGACTGTAGTATATTGTAGTATTTACTGTAGTGTTTATTATCTTTGACATAGCAGTGAGAACTTTGTCCTTGAGGAGACCTACTGGGTAAAATATTCAAAGAGCATTTAGGATATGTAGGACTGTGGTCTGAATGGACACGTCAGAGCTTCTGCTCTTTTAATATCCTGTAGGGAGCACAATATATGGTCTATACTTGGCATGTAGGTTTCTCACTTATGGGTGGCACAAATTGTAATATAGAGAGGGGAATGGGCAGGGTATATCCACATTAAATACTGTAGTATTTTTTGCAGACTAGTGATCTTGCAAACATTACTGTAGTATTTACTGTAGTGTTTTTTTGCAATGCAGTATACTGTATCATTTACTATAGTGTTATACAGTATACTACAACATTCTATAGTAAGTACTACACATGATTGAGGTATACTACAGCGTATACTATAGTATTCTTCAGTATACTACAGTTTGCTACAGAATTCTACAGTAAGTACAATAGTATTCTATAGTAAACTGTAGTATTTGTTCATGTGGGCTGTTTACATACAGTATTGACAAATGTCTTGGTCTGCTCACTATAGTTATTGGAACTGCCTGGCTGTAAGGGACTGTACTACGAATACACAGGGGAGAAAATAGCCATTAGCTCAAAGTTTCTTCACAAAGACCCTTTGCACTGGACCTCCGAAACAGACCTTGAGACTTAGGACATTCTCATTTGGCTAAGCCCAAGGAAAGTCACCATCTAAGTTAGGGCATAATAGCACTGTAACAAAGTAAATGTTTGCGCAAATGTGAATCTTAATGATGACTAGTTTTGCCAGTATGTTAGTCATTCATTTATTTACCGCTTCCCATTTTGATCACGTTTACATTGGCTTAGGGCTGGATTCAATCTGTATCACGCAAGTATCGTGGAAGATATGCAGCATTTACCGTGAATGCAGTCTCTGCGAATGCTGGAACATTGCCTTTAAATTTAAATGTAGCTATAACATAGATCTTCTGCGATACTTCCACAATACAGATTGAATCCAGCCCTAGTATAGCAATAAACTACTTCTAGGCTTGCCTAACACACCTATCCACTTAGAAAACAGATGAATGGACAGACAGAAAGAGACAGACAAACAGACAGACTCACATGCATGCAGGCATGGTGGTTTAGAAATAGAAAGTAAGAATGCATGACTCTCCAACAACATCCTGTGCCAGAAATGAGACGGATTCTCACGTCTGTGTGTCTGTCTCCCTGTCATTCCACTACCAACTAGCCTACAGCAGTTACATCCAGGTTCTAAAATGTAATCAGCCAATAATAATGACAGTAACTCTAGAGCCACGCCTCATCTGAAAGTGACTAAATAGCTAAATAGCTCTGTAAATGATGTCATGATGATCGCGCCACCGATAAAAACATAGAAATCGAAACCAGTTTACAGTAATGACTCTGGAATCATACCCATGTCAATGACCTCAGTGATCAACCCATTCAAGGTGTCATTGACACCACACACCAACGTTTACTGGAAACACCATAACCCTCAAAAAACACCCCTAATTGCGGTCTGCAGTTACACCATATTGCTTATAGCAAGCACCTAAACTATTTCACCACATGGGTTTATAGCTTTTCCGGGTTATATACTGTACATCAACATCTGCCCTGTAATTTCAAAAGGTTAAGTGATACTACAGTATCATGCAGGTCCAATCAGATAGGTTTGTAATTTGTTTATCACCAACCAATTAAATTGTATGAGTAAATAGTTAGTTATAATCCCAGAGTCACAGAAAGGCTTTATCTGTTCTTGGTTTCTGGTTGCTTTTCTCTGAAGATAACATACTGTCCTCTTTACACAGATATACTGAACTCCATCGCTAGGCATTCCTCTATCCTCCCTCCTTCGGATACGTTTTAAATTAGCAGTATTATTTTTTTGCAGAAAACATTCAGTGACCTTGTGGTTAAACAGTCTGCCCTGAAATTGGAAGGTTAGGGGTTCGATCCCAGGTCATGTCATTGCAAACCACCACACAAGTCATATAAAGGTCAAAACATTGACACATTGGACTGGTCTCCTGACTCATGGTATCCTTGTGGGCGTGTCTGGCCTGGCGCTTATTCACAGGACTTGGGCATGGCCAGTGCCTGTCAGTGCTCATCTCTGCCCACCCTTCAAACGGTAGCATTGTTTCAACCAAGTCAGTCCTTTGGCTCTCTCCTCCCCCCCCCCCCCCCCCCCCACCCTTTAGGAAAAACAATAAAATCTTCCCATGTGTCACACTTGTGTATTGGATCAAACAGCCGGCTATGCAAACAAGTGGTGTGTGGAGATACACAAGCAGAACCTCCGTAATGAAGGACAGCCATTGAGTAATAGGGTAAAAGTCAGTGAAAATGGTTAAGCACAGCTGTCGTGGTTTATGTAAGCAGGAGCAGGTGATGATGACAGAGCAGAGGGGGAGTTACAAGGCTAGATGTGGACTGATAACACAGCATAAATGTTGGCAATGACTCCATGAATCAGGCCCAAAGACATAAGATAGACATCTGTCCCATTATGGCGTCTGTGAGAGCATGAGCAGCGCCATTAAGGCCATCTCCATTTTGAAATAGTCAATTTTCTTCTTCTTCTACTACATTTATGAGTTGGCAAACAAACTGAAAGGGTGCACACTGCCACCTAGATTGTGTTGTTTGAACAGGCATAATGCCCAAGTTGGCGATGTACTGCCACCTGCAGTTATGGAATGTTTCCTCGCAAGTTTAATTAATTGGCTGATACCTCCTGGTGACCTGGATGGAATTATGTGATCTTTCCTTAATCCATAGGAAGTCCCATCTAGTTGACTACTTCAAAATGGTGAAAGTCCTCAATGGCGCTGCCCATGCTAAAACAGGCTTTTGGTCACTAGAGTCCTCTATCTATCTATGATCAGTTCCCACTCCCAAATGACCAAACAAATTATGTGCCCCGTCCATGCTTCATATTCATGACTCCCATGCTACTCGAAACACCCAAAAAGTTATGTCATACTACACTCTTAAAAAAAAGTGTTCCAAAAGGTTTTTTTGGCTTGCCCCTTAGGACAGGGGTCCGCAACTAGCGGCCCGCTTTCGAATTTGGCCCCCTAAGTTTTCTGATCCCCAAAATGTATATTTTTTTGGGAGTTAAAAGATTGTCAAAATCAGCTCCAAGTGATTTTAATTTTGTAAATCTGTTCCCAAGTATTCCCAGGCGTAAAAGAGAGATATATGTGATCGTACACAAATAATAATAATTAATAATAATTGATTGGATTTATATAGCGCTTTTCTACTAAACGAGGTACTCGGTGCTTTACATCATATGGGGAAACTCACCTCATCCACCGTCAATGTGTAGCACCCACCTCAGTGATGCACAGAGACCATTTTTGGGCCAGAACGCTCACCACACATCAGCTATCAGGTGGAGAGGTGAGGAATGATATACAGTACCAGTCAAAAGTTTGGACACACCTACTCATTCAAGGGTTTTTATTTGTTTTACAATTTTCTACATTGTACTAACCAACAAAGTGTCAAACAAATCAAAATATATTTTAGATTCTTCAAAGTAGTTTTGAAGATTGAGTTGGAGTTCTAAAAGTTGACAGGTAGTGTATGTAGGATCTTAATTTGACTCGGTTCGTCGCAGAAAAATAATCCTGCAGCAGAAGGATTTGATGTTTAGTCCATAATGTTGCTTGATCAGTGGTCAGGCTATTAGCTGGCTACATGAAAAGTGTAATATTGTTAATATAACCATGTGTTAATGCAGGTTTTCAGTGAACTTATGTAATCACGACACTCACCTGCATTTCCTGTGGCTCAGGAAGATTCTCAGCAACAACAGAGTGATCAATTTAAGATCCCACATCTGTATTACTATGAAGCTGCTGCTGCATCTTTTACAGGGCAATGAAAGCATTGCACGTGAGTGCTGTGACGGTGAGCCAGTGTTTCAAGGAGCGATCAGCTACCCCTGTCTGCTCAGCTGCTGCCCTGTAGCCTAGACAGCTCTGCCAATCTGTCCCCCCATGGATGCCGTGGATCAGCCTGATAACAAACAGCCAGACGGTTAGTCACAGAGAGAAAGAGAGAGAGAGAGAGAGAGAGAGAGAGAGAGAAAGAGAGAGAGAGAGAGAGAGAGAGAGAGAGAGAGAGAGAGAGAAGGAGAGAGAGAAGGAGAGAGAGAAGGAGAGGAGAGGAGAGGAGGAAAGACCAGTGGTGGGAAAAGTACTAAATTATCATTCTTCAGTAAAAGTAAAGATACTGTATCTTGTGGTTTTAAATATATTAAAGCATTAAAAGTAAATGTAATTGCTAAAATATACTTAAGTATCAAAAGTAAAAAGTTTAAATAATTTCTTATTCCTTAGATCAAACCAACCAGATGGCACAATTTTCTTGTTTTTTACATTTATGGATAGCCAAGGGCACACTCCAATGCTCAGACATAATTTACAAATAAAGCATTTGTCTTTAGAGAGTCCGCCAGATCAGAGGCAGTGGGGATGACCAGGGATGTTCTCTTGAAAAGTGTATGATTTGGACCATTTCCCTGTTCTGCTAAACATTCAAAATGTAACGAGTGCTTCTGGGTGTCAGAGAAAATGTATGGAGTAAAAAGTACATTATTTTCTTTAGGAATGTAGTGAAGTAAAAGTAAAAATGGTCAAAAACATAGACAGTAAAGTACAGATACTCAAAAAAATTACTTAAGTAGTACTTTACACAACTGTACATTTGAGACACAGTGAGGAGGGGAAAAATATAATCAGAATTTTTGACTCTACTACTGAAAGGGTGTGGGGAACGTGGATAGAGAGAGAGAGATAGATAGAAAGATAGAGAAAGTGAATACCTAGTTAATTGCACATCTGAATGCATTCAACCAAAATATGTCTTCTAGATTAAACCCAATCCATGTGAACAGAGACGTGGGAAGTAGTTTGGGGGTGCTGTGATTTTTTTGGCAAGAGGGAGGGGGGTGCACAAAAAAATATAATTTGCCCGCGCTGAAGACTTCTATATCGGTCCGCTAATACAGGACTAGTAGAGGTCAATTGCACTACTTTTGTGAACTAAATGTGTTGACCAGCATTTGTAACTTGAATCTGATAATTATCTGTACAAAACAATTAGTCTGATTATACTTGGGAATATAAAACACTTGCTTGATGTATGTTTTCCAGTTTCTTTAAATACTTTGCAAATGCAACTTATTTCTATGTAAAAACTGAAATGGTCTATTCATTGATTTTCCATTTTAGTAGACGCACTTATCCAAAGCAACGTACAGTGGTATACATTTTTTTCTCATACGGGTCCCCAGTGGGAATCAAACCCACAACCGTAGCATTGCAACACCATGCTCTACCAAATGAACCACATCATCAAAAACCACTTGACATCTCAATGTACTCAATTACTGTATTGTGCATTGTTTTTCTTTATGGTGATGGAAAGTCTACAGGTACAAACCTAGATGACCAGTAATGTACATTTATATTAAATGGTTTGTAAGGATGGTATATTAATACAACAATGTTATTTGATCAAGAAACATATTTGATGTGGATGTTTTGTGTCTGC
The DNA here is from genome assembly GCF_013265735.2 of Oncorhynchus mykiss. Classification (NCBI taxonomy): domain Eukaryota; kingdom Metazoa; phylum Chordata; class Actinopteri; order Salmoniformes; family Salmonidae; genus Oncorhynchus; species Oncorhynchus mykiss. The sequence continues at coordinate 43,347,703 of NC_048566.1, read as the reverse complement.
CCATAACTTTGCACCAATTTATTTTAATATTTGAGGACAAGGTTTTGTTCTTTCTGGACTCCATTAGAATGACAATCACAGAAAAGGGGACAGGGCAACAACTCTTACAATTCCAATTATTGAATCTTGCAAGATACTGTTCTTAATTATACTTTACTAATTATACTTTTCTTAACTACCTTTTATACCAAAACTGGGATGCTGAAAAAAAAGGTTGCTGGCATTACAGACATCTATATTGGTCTGCTAATGCTAGTAAAGGCCCAGTGCACTACTTTTGTGAAAAAAAGTTTGTTTGATTGATTTGATTATTAATATATTTTTAATCAGATTTTTCAGCACCCCTACTTCCCACAGCTACAGTAACTTGAGAAAGTATTCACCCCCGTGGCATTTTTTCTATTGTGTTGCCTTACAACCTGGAATTAAAATATATTTTTTTGGGGGGTTGTATCATTTAATTTACATAGCATGCTACCACTTTGAAGATGTAAAATATTTTTTATTGGGAACAAACAAGATATAAGCAAAAGTCAATACTTTGTAGAGCCACCTTCTGTAGCAATTACAGCTGCAAGTCTCTTGGTATGTCTCTATAAGCTTGGCACATCTAGCTACTGGGATTTTTGCCCATTCTCCAAGGATAAACTGTTCCAGCTCCTTCAAGTTGGATGGGTTCTGCAAGTATACAGCAATATTTAAGTCATACCACAGATTCTCAATTGGATTGAGGTCTGAGCTTTGACTAGGCCATTCCAAGACATTTATATGTTTCCCCTTAAACCACTCAAGTGTTGCATTAGCAGTATGCTTAGGATCATTATCCTGCTGGAAGGTGAACCTCCGTCCCCGTCTCAAATCTCTGGAAGACTGAAACAGGTTTCCCTCAAGGATTTCCCTGTATTTAGCCCCATCCATCATTCCTTCAATTCTAACCAGTTTCCCAGTCCCTGCCGATGAACAACATCCCCACAGCATGCTGCCACCACCATGCTTCACTGTGGGGATGGGGTGTTCTCGGGGGGTGATGAGAGGTGTTGGGTTTGTGCCAGACCTAGCGTTTTCCCAAAAGCTCAATTTTAGTCTCATCTGACCAGAGTACCTTCTTCCATATGTTTGGGGAGTCTCCCACATGCATTTTGGCAAACACCAAACATGCTTGTTTATTTTTTTCTTTAAGCAATGTCTTTTTTCTGGACACTCTTCTGTAAAGCCCAGCTCTGTAGAGTGTACAGCTTAAAATTGTCCTATGGACAGATATTCCAATCCCCGCTGTGGAGCTTTGCAGCTCCTTCAGCGTTGTCTTTGGTCTCTTTGTTGCCTCTCTGATTAATGCCCTCCTTGCCTGGTCCGTGAGTTTTGGTGGGCAGCCCTCTCTCGGCAGGTTTGTTGTGGTGCCATATTCTTTCCATTTTTTAATAACGGATTTAATGGTGCACTGTGGGATGTTCAAAGTTTCAGATATTTTTTTGTAATCTGATCTGTACTTCTCCATGACTTTGTCCCTGACCTGTTTGGAGAGCTCCTTGGTCTTCATAGTGCTGCTTCCTTGGCGGTGCCGCTTCCTTGGTGATGTTGCAGACTCTGGGGCCTTTCAGAACAGGTGCATATATACTGAGATCATGTGACAGATCATGTGACACTTAGATCTCACAAAGGTGGACTTTATTTAACTATTTATGTGAATTCGGAAGGTAATTGGTTGCACCAGATCAGGCAGGCAGGAATGGAGTCCAGAAAAACATGCAAAGGTAGAAACTGGGAGGACTAGTAAAAGAGAATAGAACAGCAGGCGCATGGGAAAAACACACTGGTTGACTTGAACATACAAGACAAACTGGCACAGAGAGACAGGAAACACAGGGATAAATACACTGGGGAAAATAAACGACACCTGGGGGGGTGAAGACAATCACAAGAACAGGAAAAACAGATCAGGGCGTGACAATTAGAAACATGTTTGGACATTTTCACAGTTGTCTATTTCCTTACAATCGGTCAAACTGATATAATTTCAATATTTTGCACAGAAAATCTTAGCCGTTTCTGGGGGGGGGGGGTGGGGGGGGGTTAATGCATTTTCTCCCTGGTACCTGAACGTCTTTTCTCCACGAAAAGAACTTTGCAGATGTCAACTGCCTTACATTGAAGCATTCATTCTATCGAATTAGGCCATTCTTCTGGTGAGCAACGCTTTACTTAGTCTTCCAGAGCAGTGGTTCTCAATCCTGGTCCTGGGGACCCAAAGGGCTGCACATTTTTATTTTTACTCTAGCACTACACACCTGATTCAAATCATCAAAGCCTCATTATGAGTTGATCATATGAATCAGCTGTGTGGTGCTAGGGCAAAAACCAAAAATGTGCAGCCCTTTGGGTCCCCAGGACCAGGATTGAGAACTAGTGTTTTAGAGCAACATATAATGACTGAAGAGAAGCTTCATGTATCTAATTATAGACAAGTTGACTGACAAATAGCCCTACTAAAATGACAGAAATTATAAGCAGAAACCTATCTAAATCAGGGAAAAAAATCCTGCATCCCCTGTCAAAAAGTAATTCCGCCGTCGCTGACTGTAGCCTATAGCACATATTATATTAGCTGGTTAAAGCCAATTTATGCTTGATCTGGTCATTCAAAGGTTCCGTACTGTGTGTGACTCAATTGCTTAGCCTCCAGAGGCTTGCGGAGGCACAATCGAGCTCCTTACAGCTAAGCTGTGCGCCTCCCAAATTTTGTAAAATACTCTGTGTTGTCACTCTGCAGTAGCGGTACAGTATTTACTGCAATGCGGCCTCCACAGAAGACAGAGCATTCATTCTTGCGCTTTGGGTAACTGTAATAGGCATCCAATAAATTGGTCTGCACCACTGGTAATGATTTAGGGCTAATGTCTATAGCCATCCAGCTAATTACACTGAACAAAAATATAAACGCAACATACGACAATTTCACAGATTATACTGACTTACAGTTCATGTAAGGAAATCAGTCAATTGAAATAAATTAATTAGGCCCTAATCTATGACTTTCACATGATTGGGAATACAGATATGGATCTGTTCACAGATACCTTAAAAAATGTAGGTGGGGTGGATCAGAAAACCAGTCAGTTTCTGGTGTGACCACCATTTGCCTCATGTAGCACGACACATCTCCTTCACATAAAGTTGATCAGGCAGTTGATTGTGACCTGTGGAATGTTGTCCCACTCCTCTGCAATGGCTGTGCGAAGTTGCTGGACATTGGCGGGAACTGGAACACGCTGCCATACATGTCAATCCAGAGCATCCCAAAAATGCTAAATGGGTGACGTCTGGTTAGTATGCAGGCCATGAAATAACTGGGACATTTTCAGCTTCCAATAACTGTGTACAGACCCGTGTGACATGAGACCATAAACTATCATGCTGAACCATGAGGAGACGACGGCAGATGAATGGCACGACAATGGGCCTCAGGATCTCGTCACGGTATCTCTGTGCATTCAAATTGCAATAGAGAGAATGCAATTGTGTTCGTTGTTCATAGCTTATGCCTGCCCATACCATAACCCCATTGCCAAATACAAATCAAAACTGGATGGTGTTCAGAGATCAATGGGATGGGCTGAGTGGAGCTGAAGGGTGGGATTAAAAATAACAAGATAACTAATGTAAAATATACTGTTTTGTAAAATATACATAGGTTCAGAACTTTTGTGAAACAGCACATTTGAAAAATATATGGTAATATAGTAATTAACCCTTAATTAGGGTAGGTGTTGCAGGGGGACTCATATGACAGGCACTAATTTGCATTATAAACTGGGTGGTTCGAGACCCTGAATGCTGATTGGCTGAAAGCTGTGCTATATCAGACCGTTTACCACAGGTATGGCAAAATATGTATTTTTACTGCTCTAATTACATTGGTAAACAGTTTATAATAGCAGTAAGGCACTTCAGGGGTTTGTGTTACATTGCGAATATTCCACGGCTAAGGGTTGTATCTGTCACGCCCTGATCTGTTTCACCTGTCCTTGTGCTTGTCTTCACCCACCTCCAGGTGTCACCCATCTTCACAATTATCCCCTGTGTATTTATATCTGTGTTCTCTGTCAGTTTGTTGCCAGTTCGTCTTGTTTGTTCTAGCTTACCAGCGTTTGACCTGTCAGCACCTTTCCCAGCCCAAGCATCGTTTCCCAGCCCTTCTTTGCTCTTTGTTTTAACCTTTGCCTGTCACTACCCCGTTACCCGCCCACCTGACCTCTCTCCCTGAGCCTGCCTGCCATGCTCCACCTCTTGATTACTGAACCCTGCTTGTCCCTGACCCTGAGTCCGCCTGCCCTCCTGTACCTTTGCCTTGAATTTTCGACCCATGCCTGCCTTGACCTGTCCTTGCCTGCCCCTGTTGCTACAATAAACCATGTTAATTTGACAGTCTGCGCCTGGGAAGGCGGACTCATTTAACTGAGTTTAGTTGTCAATTAAGCCCCATTTCCACTAGCACTTAAAATAAGGGCCAGTTTCACAACTGGTGCCAGCTCGATTAGAATGGTGACGCCGTTATTATGCAAATACCAGCTGATCACGTTTAGCTAGCTTGTCTGGGCTTGTTGCTGTTAGCTAGCACATTGACAAGCAATACTGCTGTAGTCAGATTTACATGAATTACCACTGTCGTGTCTTTACTATCATTAACTGAAGACTTAGTTTTTATCAAAGATGCTCTGTAATTATTATTACGCGATTAAACTGATTAATCATGTAACTCTAATTAACTAGGAAGTCGGGGCACCAAGGAAAATATTCAGATTACAAAGTTATAATTTCCTAATATAACTTCTCAGATATTTTATATCTGATCAATTAGTCTTTGAATTAATTAATTAATTATTTTACCACACATCAGTCTAATTCCAAACGTTGTAAATTGTTGGTTATCTTCACAAACCCAGTCTTCACTATGAGTCATCCACATCAATTGTCTTAAATCATTTATTTATTAACTAACTAAACAATCACAGAAATGCACAAATAAACAAACAAAGTAAATATGGTTACAAGAAATGATCGGGGAATGTGCCCTAGTGGGCTAAACCGGCATGGCGGCTTGTTGTACAACAGGGAAGTGGGGGTCGACTGAGAAGTCACTACAGAGTTGATAATTATAACAATTGAAATGCTAATCCTTTGCACATGAACGCTCACTCATTCGGGAACAATTGCAATCAATATATATATTTTCTTTCAGTGTGTTGTCTTGATCGCTGTTGAAATGTTAGTTTCTGTTGGAGAGTTTCCGTCCTCTCTCTCTCTCTGTCGTGGGTAGTTCAGAGTGACATTCATTCATGTTGTTGTAGAATGGATGTTTCGGCGGTTGTCGTTCTTCGCGTTCAATGATACCGAATTCCTATCTGCAAACTAGTAATTAATATCAAAGACTTGTTCTTATTCTGTCGGTATCGATAGTCTAAGAGTTTAACAACGTGGTATGGTTAAAAGATTTAGCAATGGTCTGCAACCTTTGTCCTCTCATAATGGAGAAAAACCTGGTCTAGTGAGAATTTCTCAAAGTTGGGGTTTTATTCAGGAGTTGCAGAAAAGGGCCTGTCCCAGGATTCCCAACCCTAACTGGGCTCATGGGCGGTCCTCTGATTTAGTTAAAGTTTGCATCATTAAAACAGTCCAAAATCATATTACACAATTTTACAAACAGTATCTTCCTCACTCATTCATCTTATACAACAATTAGATGTAAACCTCATATCTGAGGCTATTATATAAACAGCGTTATGGTAATGTGGCCGCACCATCTCCCATGAGCTTCACCAAAATGTAACAAACGGACCAGTTCATAGCTGGATTCTTCACCGATCTTTTATACCTTCTCCGGAACATAAATGTTGTTCGGATCTCAAGTTCTGTGAGGTGGAAGAAATTATTTTGTTCTATGAAACTTCACTCTGTCTCTGTACTGTGTGGCCATGAGGCAGGGTCTTCCCTGGGAATTTACGACCTCTCTGACCACAGCAGCCTGGTTGTAGGAGCAGAGAGGGGGGGATGGTGCTCGCTGTACCCAAAGAGGGCAACGTCATGACACCACCATAGCTGGATCCTTAATTTATTTTTGCACTACACAAACTTTTATGAGAACAGTCAGCCCTTGAATTGCTAAGTAGCTATCTAAACTTAGTTTGCAAATCAGAGATGAAACAAACCCTTATAGAATCATACACAGCATTGGAGTGAAGTATGCATGTTTCCACTTGTGAAAGTAATTCATATATATGTATCCCCACAAGTCTCGATATCACATGAAAGTAGAGAGAGTGAAAAGCTCTTATGAGTCAGATCAAACTTAATGAGATTTTTTGGTTCCCATACTCAACTTTCTGCATTTGCAGCTATTCATGCTGTCAAGGATCCAGCTGATGATATGCCAACAATTCAGGGTGGATAGGATTAACTCTTCATGCATTTAATAGGGAGATATCGCCCCTAGGGTCCGACTTGCATGAACAGCCCTGGACTCAATGTGTGCACAGTGTCTTGGCTGTGTGTTCAGTACAGTACGTCACAGTCTCTGGATCATTTTGAAACTGTTCCATGTGTCCGATTTTCTTCAGTGTGGAATTTGACACTATAGAATATAACACAATAAAATGTGGTTTAATGCACAATAACAAAATACATTACTGAAAGAACTGAACAGATTATTTGTTCCCTATCCATCTGCCTTGTGCATAAACAACTGAAGGCAACACAAATGGAAAGAGACCCCACGCACACTTTCGACATAAGAATTCTCATATCCCAGTTACGAAATGACAAATTGAGAAAAAAATCCACCTTGATTTCATGATGCCAAGTACTAGTAAAGGCCATAGAGAAAGTATTATTCTACACACTGTAACTAATGCTTTTTGGAAAAATACACTGTTATAATGATTTATTCTAAATGGAGGTAGTATAAAGTAGACACCCTTCACACAAAGTCTCCTCCCCTTATCTGTAGACTTGACGCCTGTAGACTTGACAGGCGTCAACATTCTAATGGTTTCAGGCTGAGACAGGACATTCGAATGATTGGTGATTGAGTTCTTATGACACGAGAAAGTAACCTACATCACACGAGTATAGCACTGTGGGCTTTGAGACATCCTGTGTGAAAAGCAGCTTTGTTCATCCAGCTATCTGAACTTAACCCAGTGACCGGAAGTGCCACCCGCCTTTTAGGATCCAAGTCCAAGTCAATGCGTCTGGCTACAGAAGGAGAGAACGACAACAGACTGTACAGCCTATTTGTTAATGTGTTGTTTAGCCTGCTCTGCCTAGGTGTGTGAAATGAGCTATGTGGTTCTGTCATGTTTTCCATTAATAGTTTTCCCTTAAATATTCACAACATAGAAGCAGAAAATCACATGGATATTTATGTTCTTCGGAGCAAGGGCAGATAGGCACATTACACATTGGCCCATTGTGCATGGAAACACATTGTCATTGAACACATTGGCATTTGAGGTCTGTGTCAATCATGGTAAAATAAAATATATTTTGCAGTGCCAACCTATGATTGCTCCAGATAAGGTAACATTAAGGGCTCTATTCAATCTTTAGAAATGTAAAGGTAATTTCCAATTGAGCCAACATATGCATCGTTTACCATGAATGCAGTCTCTGCTAAAGCAAGAACATTGCCTTTAAATCACACTAACTTCTGCGATGCAAATTGAATATAGCCGCAACTTAATGTTAAAGGCTATGCATCTTACATATCATGATGATATGCTAAATATCCACTGAAGAAGTTAACAAGTTCAGGGTAAGACAGCTCAAATTAACCAGAGAGGCAGTCCCTTCCTCTCAAAGTCATTTTCAAACATTAACAAGTTCTTGGTATTGGATGGCTTCTTTTGGTGCCACCGTGTGTCATTGCTGATGGCTTTTGAGCTAATGTCCTGAGTTGTCATGGGAACTGGTAAACAAGTCAACACAATTCGGTATTACTTTTAATCAACCATGGAAACAATCTCAAGGTATTCAGTAATGTGACATTTGATTGAAAAGAAGCTTTAATATACAGTTGAAGTCGAAAGTTTACATACTACTTGGCCAAAAACATTTAAACTCAGTTTATCACAATTCCTGACATTTAATCCTAGTAAAAATTCCCTGTTTTAGGTCAGTTAAGATCACCACTTTATTTTAAGAATGTGAAATGTCAGAAAAATAGTAGAGAGAATTATGTAATTCAGCTTTTATTTCTTTCATCACATTCCCAGCGGGTCAGACATTTACATACACTCAATTAATATTTGGTAGCATTGCCTTTAAATTGTTTAACTTGGGTCAAACGTTTTGGGAAGCCTTCCACAAGCTTCCACACAATATGTTGGGTGAATTTTGGACCATTCCTCCTGACAGAGCTGGTGTAACTAGGTCAGGTTTGTAGGCCTCCTTGCTTGCACACACTTTTTCAGTTCTGACCACACATTTTCTTTATGGGATTGAGGTCAGGGCTTTGTGATGGCCACTCCAATACCTTAACTTTGTTGTCCTTAAGCCATTTTGCCACAACTTTGGAAGTATGTTTGGGGTCATTGTCCATTTGGAAGACTCATTTGTGACCTAGCTTTAACTTCCTGACTGATGTCTTGAGATGTTGCTTCCGTATATCCACATCATTTTCCATACTCAATGTCATCTATTTTGTGAAGTGCACCAGTCCCTCCTGCAGCAAAGCACCCCCACAACATGATGCTGCCACCCCCGTGCTTCACGGTTGGGATAGTGTTCTTCAGTTTGAAAGCCTCCCCCTTTTTCCTCCAAACATAACAATGGTCATTATGGCAAAACATTTCTATTTTTGTTTCATCAGCCCAGATGACATTTCTCCAAAAAGTACGATCTTTGTCCCCATGTGCAGTTGCAAAACATAGTCTGGCTTTTTCATGGCGGTTTTGGAGCAGTGGCTTCTTCGTTGCTGAGTGGCTTTTCAGGTTATGTCAATATAGGACTCGTTTTACTGTGGATATAGATACTTTTTTACCTGTTTCCTCCAGCATCTTCACAAGGTCCTTTGCTGTTGTTCTGGGATTGATTTGCACTTTTCGCACCAAAGTACGTTCATCTCTAGGGGTATGATGGCTGTGTGTTCCCATGGTGTTTATACTTGTGTACTATTGTTTGTACAGATGAACGTGGTACCTTCAGGTGTTTGGAAATTGCTCCCAAGGATGAACCAGAGTTGTGGACGTCTATAATTTTTTTTCTGAGGTCTTGGCTGATTTCTTTTGATTTTCCAAAAATGTCAAGCAAAGAGGCACTGAGTGTGAAGGTAGGCCTTGAAATACATCCACAGGTACACCTCCAATTGACTCAAATGATGTCAATTAGCCAATCAGAAGCTTCTAAAGCCATGACATCATTTTATGGACTTTTCCAAGCTGTTTAAAGGCACAGCCAACTTAGTGTATGTAAACTTCTGACCCACTGGAAATGTGATAGAGTGGAATATAAGTTAAATAATCTGTCTGGGAACAATTGTCACAAAGTAGATGTCCTAACCGACTTGCCAAAACTATAGTTTGTTAACAATAAATTTGTGGAGTGGTTGAAATACAAGTTTTAATGACTCCAACCAAAGTGTATGTGAACTTCCGACTTGAACTGTAACTAACCCCTGTAAACGACATTTTTTTTGCCAGAAAAGAGACAACATATTGCAACTCGCTAGTAGCGTTTCAATCATGACGTCACTCGTCTGAGACCTTGAAGTTGTTGTTTCCTTTGCTCTGCAAGGGCCACGGCTTTTGTGGAGAAATATGTAACGATACTTCGAGGGAGGCAGTTGTTGATGGTTTCAGGGTGTCACTGGTTCCAGCCCAGATTGGGGTGAGGAGAGAGACGAAAGCAACACGAAAGCAACATGCATTTATGCTGCCAAGTCTAAACAGGATAAAAAGGAAACCAAACAAATGTGATAGCCGGGGTAAAGAATGGTTTTATAACAAATAGATAAGAGACATGGCAAAATATCAAACTGGATTTTCTCTTCCTGATGGACTGACCTACTTATCAGAGTTGCTTCCCAATAAACACAAGCAGACTTTGTTGCAAATGTATGAAAAGCTTTGGATGGTTAATAAGGGGCAGGGATGGCAATGAGTTATGGGGGAACTTACCGTATATCCTGCATTAGGGAGCCGTACTACAGACACATGAGAAATATTTGTCAAACTAAAACTAAAATGTGTAATTCAGAAACTTCTGACTACACAGGTTGTCTCACTCCCCCTCTATCTCATTCTCTACCTGTCTACCTCTATATCCCGCTCTCTTTATCTCACTCCCTCTCTCACTTAGGCATACTCACTCTCTAAGTCTAATCTCCCACACATAACTCTAGAAGAGTCTCTCTTGGTGTGAAATGTGAGATAACTGCATAAGGAGGCTCTGACTAGTTGACCCTCTATCAATGTTCTCTGGCAGGTCTAAATTAAGCCCCACGGAGCGGAGGACCAAGCATAGGAACGTCTTATTAATAGCCATCTTCACCTGGTGCAGGCAAAGAGCAGCAGTCACAAGATGCACTCACCACCACCCAACCTCCCCCAGAACTGACACCCTGCCTGGCTGTCCTGGAGCACCAGCAGGACACAGGAGGAATCACATTTGCACTGCTGGTGATTAAGGTTGACATTGAGAGTCCTGGGCCTCTGGCCACAGTAGGGGTTGGATGGATGTGATAACCTGAATATGCTTTGATCGTCAAGGGCTTATTTTGTTCCATGTGTTGACATGACGAATGGGAGTAGGGGTGTCTTGAAGGATACCCCCCTCTTAACTTACTCCCCTTGCGACCTCCCTGTCTACCCATTACGCAATGGCAGGATATTTCCAACCCAATGAGAGAGTACAGATGTAGGATCTTAATTTGAGCCAGTTTAATACAGCAGGAAAATAATCATTCAGCAACAGGAAATGTGAATTATTATGTGGATTATACTTAATGGACATTTTTGTAGTGGTTTGTATATTTTTCATAATGGAAAATTAAGTCTGAAATTTCAAAGTGTAAATTACAAACTTCAGAATCCTTTTTAGACCTCCTGCATTATTCCTACATGAGCCACACGTTAAGACATAACTAAGTCACTTCGTATACAGTCAATTGAAGCAAATTATAAATGACTACACTGTATGAAGTTGTATATATTGTGAACACTGGCCACTCTGCATCTCTGGCACCATGAGAGGTGCTTTTGGGCAAGGTTGGGTTTTTGCAGCTGTATTGTGGGAGTGTACCTTATCAGAGCGGGAGGCAGAGCAGTCCAAGCGCTCCCGCTGGTGTGGTCTGACCTCAAGATACCCTCCCAGAGATGGTTATAGACAATAAGGGCAAGGTCACCTTCTCAATACAGCATGGAACTGACATACCCTGTGAGGTCACTGGTCAGCTGATCATGGAAAACATCTCTGACGTGTGCAAATAAGCACAGGGAAGCCACATCACATGTTTGCCAACTTAGCGGCTCTATCTCACAAGAGCGAGCGCACTCAGACACACAGCTCATAAACATGTACTGTACGCTCCCCTCACTCTGTTTCTATCTCTTACATAAACATTCTCAAACGCACGTAAGATACTTTTCTCAAACATACCCTATTTGCAAACAGACTCGCCGTATCTTCCAAATTACACATGCATGCACACACACAAATGCATATGCACAAAAACACAAACATACAATCCCCCTCCTCTCATTTCCATAAGCATAGGCCCATTCTGCTTGTTCTGTATCGATCCAAGGGAATGTCACTTGGATAAGGCCTGGTTGAGGTGCAGCCAGTTCCCCATGGAAGTGCCAAGTATCCAGCAGAGCACAGGTTCTAAACTCCCCTTACTCACCCTGAAGGTTATACACTATTATAAGCAATCAGGAAAATCAATAGAGGGGGTGAAAAGGGGGTTCTTTGGGGGTGTTTATTCCCCAGAAGCAGCCAAGGCAGGTGGTGTTGGCTTTGCTGATTTGCCATTACACCTTGGCCGGGATCTGGTCTGTCAACTGAAAAGCTGGTCAGCTGGCCATTTATAGCAAGCGTCTCTGCTGATGCAGCCGAGAGGAATCTAATATGGTAGTGATAGTTATCTATTAGAGAGCTTCAAGGCAGAGGACTCTTTTTCAAATGCGTCCTGTATCATACAACACAAATATACACTGACTATACAAAACATTAGGAACACGTGCTCTTTCCATGACATAGACTGACCAGGTGAATGCAGGTGAAAGTTATGATCCCTTATTGACGTGTCACGTGTTAAATCCATTTCAATCCGTGTAGATGAAGGGGAGGAGACAGGTTAAAGAAGGATTTTTAAGCCTTGAGACAGTTGAGACATGGATTGTGTATGTGTGCCATTCAAAGGGTAAATGGACAAGACAAAACATTTAAGTGCCTTTGAACGGGGTATGGTAATAGGTGCCAGGCGTTTCCATGCTTCGCCCCTGACCTGTGCACAACAGAAAAAGAGAATCGTTGAAGGGACAAGAACCACCTGGTAACCTGATCGTTTGTGTTATTTACCCTGGCCATCCAGACCAGGGGAGCATGGTCCGTGACCAGGGTGAAGTGGGTACCCAACAGGTAATACTTGAGAGTGTTTAGCGCCCACTTCACCGCTAGACACTCTTTCTCAACAATGGAGTACTTTTTGTCTCTAGGAACCAACTTTCTGCTAATGTACATGATGGGGTGCTCCTCCCCATCGTGTATCTGGGACAGAACGGCGCCTTGTCCCGTATCACAGGGATCTGTCTGGACCACCACCGGCACCTGGAAATTGGGCATTATGAGAATCGGATGGGAGCACAGAGCTTCTTTCAGACGGCTGAACGCCGATTCTGTCTCAGTCGTCCATTTCACTGTTTTCAGGAGGCGGGCCCTGGTTAGATCGGTGAGGGGGGAAGCTATAGCCGCAAAGTTGGGGATAAATCAGTTGTAGTATCCTGCCAGTCCCAGGAAGGAATTGACCTGTGTCTTGGTGCGTGGAACGGGTCAGTCACGTACCGCGTGAACCTTCCTCTCCTGGGGCTTGATGTTCCCCCGTCCAATCAAATACCCCAGGTACTCCACCTCCTCGAAAACTAGTTTGCACTTCTTGGGGTTCGCGGTCAACCCGGCTTGACTGAGCGCGTCCAGCACCGTGTCAAGTGCTCTTCCCAAACTTGATAATGATGTCATCCAAATAGGCCGCTGTGTACTGCTGGTGGGGTCGAAGTACTTTGTTCATCAGCCGCTGAAATGTGGGCGGGGCTCCGTGGAGACCAAACGGGAGCACCCGGTACTGATACAACCCGTCTGGTGTGGAAAACGCCGTCTTTTCCAGGGAGGAGGCTGCCAACGGTACCTGCCAATATCCTTTGGTCAGGTCAAGGGTGCTGATGTACCGGGCCTTTACCAAACGGTCGATGAGCTTGTCCACCATCGGCATGTAATATACGTCGAACAAGCTGATCTCGTTCACCCCCCGGAGATCGTTAGAGAAGCGGAGGCTACCGTCCGGTTTGGGCACCTGCATCATGATGGGGCTGCATCATGCACTGTGGGACTCTTCAACGACCCCCATCCTCAGCATAGCCTCCACTTCCTGTTTCACGGCCTTCCTCCGGAATCCGATATGGCCTCTTTCTTAACATTTCGCCGGCTTCTCGGAGAACACCGCCGTGTTCCAATCGACAAGTTCCCTGAGCTCTTGCTTCTGGGCCGGGGCGAGGTCCTCATTGCTCGGGACCACCACTGGTCCCGTTGGCATCCTGGGTCCCGACCATAACACGGCCAAGACTGTCCTCTCATGCCACTTCTTCAACAGGTTCACGTGGTAAATCTGTTGAGGTTTCTGTCTCCCCGGTTGCCGTACGCGGTAATTGACAGGTCCCTTCTTCTCGACCACCTCGTATGGTCCGTGCCATGTTGCCAGGAACTTACTTTCGGCCGTGGGGATTAAGACCAGCACCCTGTCTCCCACCTGGATTTCTCGGGGCTGGGCTCCCCGATTGTAGACCTGGGCTTGGGCGCGTTGGACCTTCTCCATATGTTTCCTCACAACGGGCCATATTGCTGTCATCAGCTCCCTCATCGTCTCCACGTGCTCTACCATGCTGCGTAATGGAGTCAGTTGGGCTTCCTACACCTCCTTTGTGAGGTCCAGTAGGCTGCGTGGCCTCCTCCAATAGAGGAGTTCGAACAGGGAAAATCCAGTGGAGGTTTGGGGTACTTCTCAGATTAAAAACATTAGGTGGGGTAGTAGCTGGTCCCAGTTCTTCCTGTCCTGCTCGATGACCTTCCACAGTATCTATTTGAGCTTTTTATTAAAGCTCGATGAGACCATCCGTCTGTGGATGAAAAACGGGGGTCCGGATATGCTTGATCTGCAGGAGGGCACACAACTCTTTCATGAGGCGGGACATAAACTCCGTACCTTGGTCTGTCAAGATCTCATTCGGGATGCCCACCCGGCTAAAGAGGTGGAACAGCTCCAGGGCAATTCCCTTGGATACCGCCGCCTGTAGGGGAATGGCCTCGGGACACCGGGTGACATAATCTACTATCACCAGCATGTACCAGTGTCCTCGTGCTGTTTTCACCAGGGGTCCCACTATGTCCATGGCGATGCGTTCAAAGGGCACCCCGATGATCATAGGGTGACCAATGGGCTTTGGAAGTGGGCTTTCGGGGCCGTGATTTGACACTCCTGGCAGCTGCGACAGTAGTCTTCTCCATTCCCAGGTGTGCCCCCAACAGTTGGGTGTGGGCCAACTGAAGAATGGTTCCCACGTACCGTCAGGGCAGCAACAATACCTCTCGAAGTTCCCCCTGTTGGCGCGACACTTGATACAAAAGGTTATTTGGATTTGGAAATGGGGGTATCGCCTGTCACTCACCCCCGGAAGTAGCTGTCCATCCACCACTATCACTTGGGCTGTGGCGGCTTTCAAGTTCGGACCCTCCCACTGGGCCGTCCCAAATTGTCCCCTCAGTTGGCCCCCAGCGGGGGTCTCGACTGGCCCCTCAAAATCGAGGATGGGGAGGCTGGGCTCCTCCTCCAGGGGTTCCCCAGGGGGTTCGGGTTCCTGCGCCCTCTCCGAATCCGACTCCAGAGCCGTAGACACATGCCGGTTAACCGGTTGCTTCTGGGCCGCACATGCTATTGGTCGTCCTCGCTCTCTTCGTCAGCCAGCTCGTACCTTCTTCCTCAACTCGTGCCCCCATTGGGCCGTGAACAGCGGAAAATCTCTGGCACTGCATCCACCGTCATCTGGCAGCTCCCTTGTGGCGTCACGATGTTGGTCCATACGGTTAGATAGCGCTTTGTGTCACCGTGAACACAGGAAATGAAAATCTCCCTACCCCTTTCGGTCTCCTGGTTCAGCAGGCTCGTGGTTACGAGCGTAATCATACTTCCGAAGTCCAATAGCGCTTCTGTGTCGTGTACATCAACCTTCACCGGGACCATGGGTGCAGTTGATTCGGGTGCGCCCAACAGGAGGTGACATAGTTCACGGCGTGACCCACCTTGCCTCCGGGCCTAGCTGATGGCTAGCTGATCGACTACTCTCGAGCAATTCCAGGCAATGTGCCCCCGGGCGCCACACTCAAAACACCTCCTTTGGTGTCCATCTACCTGGGGTTGTCGGTGACGAGTCGGCCCTACCCCAGCTGTTTCTCCACGGGTTTTTGGTCCTTTGGCCCTGCCGACTGTCGGTTCGGGGTACATCGCGGTAGGGCTATCCTTCCGTCCCCTCGGACGGGTCGCCGACTCATCCCGGCTCCCACTCAGCAGGGCCTGCGTGTTATGATACATCTCCACTGCTTCCAGGAGGCCCTCCAATGTCTGGGGCGCGCATAGACTCGCTGCCCTCTTCATGTTGTCGGGTAGCGCCCGTAAGAAGCGATCCAGGACCACTTTGTCGAGGATGGAGAGGGTGGATACGTCGGTTAGGAGTCATGCCCTGGTGATGCACAGTAGGTCGCTCATCTGTGTTCGGGGGGATGCATCGGCTACGAACCTCCAGTCATGGAACTGTTGAGCCTGATGGGCCAGGCTGTACACTTGGCGGCTGAGTATCTCCAGTTTGAGTCCGTCGTAATTAGCTGCCTGTTCGTTATTCAGGTCCCAATACACCTTTGGGCATTCCCCGACGAACGGGGCCAGCAGACTGGCCCAATTCGGCCTAGGCCATCCTTCCCGTAGAGCTTTCCGTTCAAACGTACAGAGGTAGGTTTCGACGTCATTGTCTTCCGTTACTTTGAGTAAAAACTGGTTGGGATGTGATTCAGGAGACGCTCCTCCTTGCAGCTCCTGATTTCCTCAACGAGGTGGACATTTTGTAATCGCTGTTCCTCCAGCGTTCATTCCTGAATCGCCTGTTGTGCTTATGCCTGAACCGCCTGTCGAGCTATCTACTCGTCCACGCTGATGCTACGTAAACATCAACCCTGATCTGACCACGTTATCAGATTGCCCATATTCTCCACCACTTGTGGCAGACCAGGGGGTTTGGTCAAGACGTTTACACAGATCAGACACAGACAGAGTATGATTAGCTCAGTTTCAAGGGTGATTATTAAATAATAAATCGAAAGGAAAGGATAGGTCTCCCCCATTAGATAGGTATACCGTCTTCTGGGCTCCGGGTCTTGCTGTATCCTGTCAGGCACACAAAAGTCACCTTACTTCCCCAGTCCTCTCCTGTGTGCTGCCCTTCTGGCAGATTTATGGGGCTTGTACAGCTGGTGATTAATCAGCCATTGATTACTCACAAACTCCACAATCAGCCCCAATTAGTCCTGGGCGGAGAGCCCGTCAAGATCTGTCACGTCCAGCAGATGGAGCCATCGCCTCGTGATGTATAGTCCGTCTGTCACCAAGCCTCGACCAGTCTCCCCCTGGTGGCTGACCTGCTGTACGCCATAATATATATGACTGGCCTGCACTGTGCAGGCCAGTCAAGTTCTTCCACAATGATCTCAACAAACCATTTCTGTATGGACCTCGCTTTGTGCATGGGGGAATTGTCATACTGAAACAGGAAAGGGCCTTCCACAAACTGTTGCCACAAAGTTGGAAGCACAGAATAGTCTAGAATGTAATTTTATGTTGTAGCACAGTGGTTCCCATCCAGGGGTGCTAGGCCTATCCACAAGGGGTACTTGAGAAGAATCATGAGACCATAGATCTACCGGTAAAATGCATATACTTTGGATAGTCTGGGCAGAGCACAATTCAGTTGATGGTACAGGAACCGAAAAAGGTTGTGAATCACTGCTGTAGCGTTAAGATTTCCCTTCACTGGAACTTAAGGGCCTAGCCCGAACCATGAAAAACAGCCCCAGATCATTATTCCTCCTGCACTAGACTTTAAGGTTGGCACTATTATGCATTGCGTTCTCCTGGCAAACTCAGATTGGTCTGTCAGACTGTCAGATGGTGAAGCGTGATTCATCACTACAGAGAATGTGTTTCCACTGCTCCAGAGTCCAATGGCAACGAGCTTAACACCACTTAAGTCAACTCTTGGCATTGCGCATGAGGATCTTAGCTGTGGAAACCCATTTGCTGAAGCTCCCGGTGAACAATTATTGTGCTGATTTTGCTTCCAGAGACAGTTTGAAACTATGTAGTGAGTTTTGCAAAAGAGGATAGCCTATTTTTTACGCGTTACGTGCTTCAGCACTCAACGCTCCCATTCTGTGAGCTTGTGGGGCGTTCAGTAGGGTCGTTAAACTGCCAATATTTGTCTATGGAGATTGTATGTCTGTGTGCTCGATTTAATATACCTCTCAGGAACAGGTGTGGCTGAAATAGCCGAATTCACTCATTTGAATTGGTGTCCACATACTTTTGTATATACAGTATATATATATATATATATATATATATATATATATATATATATATATATATATATATATATATATATATTTACACAGTGGGGCAAAAAAGTATTTAGTCAGACACCAATTGTGCAAGGTCTCCCACTTAAACTTAAAAAGATGAGAGAGGCCTGTAATTTTCATCATAGGTACACTTCAACTATGACAGACAAAATGAGAAAAAAAATCCAGAAAATCACATTGTAGGCTTTTTAATGAATTTATTTGCAAATTATGGTGGAAAATAAGTATTTGGTCAATAACAAAAGTTTATCTCAATACTTTTGTTATATACCCTTTGTTGGCAATGACAGAGGTCAAACGTTTTCTGTAAGTCTTCACAAGGTTTTCACACTGTTGCTGGTATTTTGGCCCATTCCTCCATGCAGATCTCCTCTAGAGCAGTGATGTTTTGGGGCTGTTGCTGGGCAACACGGACTTTCAACTCCCTCCAAAGATTTTCTATGGGGTTGAGATCTGGAGACTGGCTAGGCCACTCCAGGACCTTGAAATGCTTCTTACGACGCCACTCTTTCGTTGCCCGGGCGGTGTGTTTGGGATCATTGTCATGCTGAAAGACCCAGCCACGTTTCATCTTCAATGCCCTTGCTGATGGAAGGAGGTTTTCACTCTAAATCTCACGATACATGGCCCCATTCATTCTTTCCTTTACACGGATCAGTCGTCCTGGTCCCTTTGCAGAAAAACAGCCCAAAAGCATGATGTTTCCATCCCCATGCTTCACAGTAGGTATGGTGTTCTTTGGATGCAACTCAGCATTCTTTGTCCTCCAAACACGACGAGTTGAGTTTTTACCAAAAAGTTATATTTTGGTTTCATCTGACCATATGACATTATCCCAATCTTCTTCTGGATCATCCAAATGCTCTTTATCAAATTCAGACGGGCCTGGACATGTACTGGCTTAAGCAGGGGGACACGTCTGGCACTGCAGGATTTGAGTCCCTGGCGGCGTAGTGTGTTACTGATGGTAGGCTTTGTTACTTTGGTCCCAGCTCTTTGCAGGTCATTCACTAGGTCCCCCCGTGTGGTTCTGGGATTTTTGCTCACCGTTCTTGTGATCATTTTGACCCCACGGGGTGAGATCTTGCTTGAAGCCCCAGATCGAGGGAGATTATCAGTGGTCTTGTATGTCTTCCATTTCCTAATAATTGCTCCCACAGTTGATTTCTTCAAACCAAGCTGCTTACCTATTGCAGATTCAGTCTTCCCAGCCTGGTGCAGGTCTACAATTTTGTTTCTGGTGTCCTTTGACAGCTCTTTGGTCTTGGCCATAGTGGAGTTTGGAGTGTGACTGTTTGAGGTTGTGGACAGGTGTCTTTTATACAGATAACAAGTTCAAACAGGTGCCATTAAAACAGGTAACGAGTGGAGGACAAAGGAGCCTCTTAAAGAAGAAGTTACAGGTCTGTGAGAGCCAAAAATCTTGCTTGTTTGTAGGTGACCAAATACTTATTTTCCACCATAACTTGCAAATAAATTCATTAAAAATCCTACAATGTGATTTTCTGGATTTTTTTTTCAAATTTTGTCCGTCATAGTTGAAGTGTACCTATGATAAAAATTACAGGCCTCTCTCATCCTTTTAAGTGGGAGAACTTGCACAATTTTCGGCTGACTAAATACTTTTTTGCCCCACTGTAAATATATATATATATATATATATATATATATATATATATATATATATATATATATATATATATATATAATTTAACATTTTTAACAGACTGACCAATAATGTTTATACAAATAGTGAAGAGAACAGGTCCCAAAATCAACCCCTGTGGTACACCTTTATGTACTTCAAGAAATTCAGACTTAACCCCCTCAATCACGATGACCTGAGTTCTGTCTCTAAGATCATCATAAAACCATGAACAGGCATCAGAGCTCAGGCCTATCGAGGACAACTTGTAAAAAAAAAATAGCATGATCAACAGTATCAAAAGCTTTTGACAGGTCCACAAACAAAGCAGCACAGTTCATTTTAGTGTCATTTTAGTGTCTAAAGGATTGACAAGGTCATGAACAACAGGTACAGAGTCATAGCATGGTATAGCATGGTTCGTTCTGCGTTGTGTACTTTTAATTAGGACACTGCCACAACTGGATGTTACGGTGCGTGAATGAGGACCCAAAAGCGAATCAACTTAAACAGAGCTTCTTTAATTACCAAACATAGGTAGGCTCAGATGGACCGGCAGATTCCGACAGGACAGGACAAGGTTACAACAAACATGACGACAGTCTGGTTCAGGCATGAATGACACAAACAAACAAGAATCCGACAAGGGCAGGAGCAGAAACAGAGAGAGATATTGGGACCTAATCAGAGGGAAAAAAGGGAACAGGTGGGGAACGGGGTGAATGGGTAGTTAGAGGAGACAAGGGACAGCTGGGGGAAAGCGGGGGAGAAAAGGTAACCTAACACGACCAGCAGAGGGAGACAGGGTGAAGGGAAAGGACAGAGACAAGACAACATGACAGTACATGACACTGGAGGTCTGCTGGTTGAATTATTTTTATTTGCCCTGCACACAAAGAGACAACACACAATATTTTAGCCCTTGGCACAGTCATAGCTCTCAGACACCTTGCTATGCCGAAGGTCAGGCAAAGAGGAAGCTAAAAATAAATAACAGGTGCTGCGTGCACACATTTAGTGCACAACAGCACACCATACAATACAAGTAAAATGATATAGAACATAATTCGGACAAAATAAAAGACATACCTGCACACAAAGAGACAACACACAATATTTTAGCCCTTGGCGCAGTCATAGCTCTCAGGCACCTGCGCAAGCACATGAACACTCACTCAAACACTGTCCCAAGTACTCACAAGTTACAATAGATACCATAGCGAGCTCGGTGAAACTTGTTAACATAAATCTTTATATGGTCCACATTGTAACAAACATATGGTTGCATAACAGCACATTGTGTAACATTACCATGGTTTTATATTGAACGATTTCGGAGCCAAGGACAACATACCTTGCTATGCAGAAGGTCAGGCAAAAGAGAACAATAAGGGGGTACGGAAATACAGATAACCCGCGATGGACAAAACCAAAATATACCAAACTTTTACAATCCCGTGTATGTACAATATTGATATGAAAAAGTGTTTGTACACCAAAGAATAACATTAGCTATGCAGCTGTAATTAAATTTAAAAAACACACTGAATTATGATTATTATTATCAAATTATTAACATCCCCTCGACCTGGCCTATTTGAATTGGTCCTTGTGTGCAACTTGGTGCATAATCTAGGGGAACAACATCACACTGCTACAGGGGCACCGGTTAGTCGAGGTAATCGAGGTAATATGTAAATGTACAGTTGAAGTCGGAAGTTTACATAAACTTTAGCCAACTACATTTAAACTCAGTTTTTCACAATTCCTGACATTTAATCCTAGTAAAAATTCCCTGTCTTTGGTCAGTTAGGATCAACACTTCATTTTAAGAATTTGAAATGTCAGAATAATAGTAGAGATAATGATTTATTTCAGCTTTTAATTCTTTCATCACATTCCCAGTGGGTCAGACGTTTACATACACTCAATTAATATTTGGTAGCATTGCCTTTACATTTTTTTACTTGGGTCATACGTTTCGGGTAGCCACAAGCTTCCACACAATATGGGTGAATTTTGGTCCATTCCTCCTGACAGAGCTGGTGTAACTGAGTCAGGATTGTAGGCCTCCTTGCTCGCACACACTTTTTCAGTTCTGCCCACACATTTTTTATGGGATTGAGGTCAGGGCTTTGTGATGGCCACTCCAATACCTTGACTTTGTTGTCCTTAAGCCATTTTGCCACAACTTTGGAAGTATGTTTGGGGTCATTGTCCATTTGGAAGACCCGTTTGTGACCAAGCTTGAACTTTCTGACTTATGTCTTGAGATGTTGCTTCAATATATCCACATAATTTTCTTTCCTCGTGATGCCATCTATTTTGTGCACTAGTCCCTCCTGCAGCAAAGCACCCCCATAACATGATGCTGTCACCCCTCTGCTTCACGGTTGGGATGGTATTCTTCAGCTTGTCTCCTTCCTGAGCGGTATGACAGCTTCGTGGTTCCATGGTGTTTATACTTGCGTACTATTGTTTGTGCAGATGAACATGGTACCTTCAGGCCTTTGGAAATTGCTCCCAATGATTACCCAGACTTGTGGAGGTCTACAAAACATTTTCTGAGGTCTTAGCTGAATTATTTAAATTTTCCCATGATGTCAAGCAAAGAGGCACTGAGTTTGAAGGTAGGCCTTGAAATACATCCACACGTACACTTCCAATTGACTCAAATGATGTCCATTAGAAGCGTCTAAAGCAATTACATCATTTTCTGGAATTTTCCAAGCTGTTTAAAGGCACAGTCAACTTAGTTTTTGTAAACTTCTGACCAACTGGAATTGTGGTACAGTGAATTATAAGTGAAATAATCTGTCTGTAAACAATTGTTTGAAAAATTACTTGTGTCATGCACAAAGCAGATGTCCTAACCGACTTGTGGAGTGGTTGAAAAACTAGTTTTAATGACTCCAACCTAAGTGTATGTAAACTTCCAACTTCAACTGTAAGTGGAGTTATTAAAGTGACTATGCATAGATAATAACAGAGAGTAGGACCAAGCACGCCCCCATTCTCACCAACGGGGATGTAGTGGAGCTGTCACGACCTGACCTTAGAGAGCCTTTTAATTTCTCTATTTGGGTAGGTCAGGGTGTGATTTGGGTGGGCATTCTAGTTTGTCTATTTCTTTGTTGGCCGGGTATGGTTCCCAATCAGAGGCAGCTGTCTATCGCTGTCTCTGATTGGGGATCATACTTAGGCAGCCCTTTTTCCCACCTTCAGTTGTGGGATCTTGTTTGTGTGTAGTTGCTTTCTGCACTGCATATAGCTTTACGTTCGTTTTGCATTTTTTTGTTGTTTGATGTCATTTAAAATAAAAGTATAATGTACGCCTACCATGCTGCACCTTGGACTCCTAACAACAGGAGCAGGTTGAGAGCCTCAAGATCCTTGGTGTCCATATCACCAACAAACAAAAATTGTCCAAGCACACCTAGAAAGAGGCATGTGGAGGCCCCGGTGCACAACTGAGCAAGAGGACAAGTACATTAGAGTGTCTAGTTTAAGAAACAGATGGCCCACGAGTCCTAAACTGGCAGCTTCATTCAATTGTACCCCCAAAACACCAGTCTCAATGTCAAAAGTGAAGAGGCGACTCTGGGATGCTGGCCTTCTAGGCAGAGTTACAAAGAAAAAACCTGGCCAATAAAAAGAAAAGATCAAGATGGGCAAAAGAACACAGACATTGGACAGAGGAACTCTACCTATAGAAGGCCAGCACCCCAGAGTTGCCTCTTCACTGTTAATGTTGAGACTGTTGTTTCTCCCTCCGATCCTCTGTGTCATGCACCCGGGACAACGCATCGGTCTTGACGTTCTTAGATCCCGGCCGGTAGGAGAGGGTAAGCTGGAGGAGGCCGGAGAGGTGGACGGACTTATATATATATATATATATAAGCGGGGCGAAACCCAAAGTGCAAAATAATTTCCTCCAGACGTGAATCTTGGCATTCAGGCCAAATAGTTCAATCTTGGTTTCATCAGACCAAAGAATCTTGTTTCTCATGGTCTGAGAGTCATTTAGGTGCCTTTTGGCAAAGTCCATGCAGGCTGTCATGTACCTTTTACTGACGAATGGCTTCTGTCTGACCACTTTGCCATGAATCCTGATTGGTGGAGTGCTGCAGAGGTGGTTGTCCTTCTAGAAGATTATCCCTTCTATACAGAGGAACTCTAGAGCTCTGTCAGGGTGACGAGTGGGTTCTTGGTCACCTACCTGACCAAGGCCCTTCTCCCCCGATTGCTCAGTTTGGCACGGCTGCCAGCTCTAGGAAGAGCCTTGGTGGTTCCAAACTTCTTCCATTTAAGAATGATGGAGGCCACTGTTATCTGGGGGACCTTCAATGCTGCAGACATTTTTTTGGTACCCTTCCCCAAGTCTGTGCCTCTAAACAATCCTGTCTCAGAGCTCTACGGACAATTCCTTCAACCTCATGGCTTGGCTTTTGCTCTGACATGCACTGTCATCTGTGGGACCTTATATAGACAGGTGTGCATTTCCAAATAATGTCCAATCAATTGAATTTACCACAGGTGGACTACAAGGGTCTAAATACTTATGTAAATAAGGTATTTCTATTTTACATTTTTTATACATTTGCAAACATTTCTAAAAACCTGTTTTTGCTTTGTCATTATGGGGTATTGTGTGTAGATTGATGAGAGAAACATTTAACTTAATCAATTTTAGAATAAGGCTATAACGTAACAAAATGTGGAAAAAGTCAACTGTTCTGACAGTTCTCACATTGGAAATGTGTCCAGTTAATATTACCCAGGAACTGTGCAAAGTAGGTGCAGCTCCTACATGGGAGGAAATTAAATGTTCACCATAGTCTCTGAAGGTGGTAGAAGTCAATCTGGAAAACGTCAGTTTTCCCATATGGCAGAAAGTGGTGGAAGTCATTTTGGAATAAGTCAATTAAAATCCACACAAATAAAATGGGTTGGCTAGAAATCAGCTAAAAGTCAATCAATCCACACAGTGCTATAGTTAGATTAAATCACAGAGTTTGCAGGATCACCACAGTTATAGGCAGCAAGCCAGATCCCAAACACAGTCTAGAAAGTAGCCAGCACTAGGACCCACAATAAACACAACCAAGGCATAAAACTTGCCAGTATAACAACAGCAAGGAGAGAGCTGGGGCCCATCAAAAACAGCAACTCAACAGAGGCCATGTTACCATGATAGCCAGGAGTATAGCACTTTGGAGGGGATTTAGTTTCCAGTATAGGCCAGTGGAGGCTGGTGGAGACCAGGAGGGAGGCAAGCGCTTCATCGGGCCGTGGGAGAGTCAAAAATAGTACATCCAAGTAGACTAAACCAAGCGGAGGTCAAGTTTGGCAGTAGTCCAAAACAGGCAGGAAACTCAAGCCTCTCTCACCCTATTCTCCCCCTCCTTTCTCTCTTACCCCACTCTCATGTTCTCCCATTCTCTTTGCCCTCTCCTTCTTTCTCTCTCAACCCCCCTTTATAATGTTCATCCTTAACCTTTCTTATTTTCACAAGTACACTAACCTCTGTGTGATATTCATTGGCCAGTCATCACCTTGCCGCGTCCATCTCTGGGGAGGACGTGACAAATGGTTGCACTTTTAACTGAAATCCTGTTCCCTGTGTGACCTGCATGTTCTGTTCATGACCTGTGATACGTCTCACAGCTGCTGCAGCTTTGCCTGCAGGTGTTTCCGAAGTCACAGGAGCTGAAGGGGCAGCCGTCTGATCAAGCTAAAGTATGTGAGTAAGTTCTAAGACATGTTTCAGTTGATTGAGGTTTAACTGATTCACGGTCTGAAAAGCACTTGGAAAGCCTTTCAAACTCCCTTAAAAATAGACCTCTATCAGATGTTCAGACTTTATGTCACTCTTAGCTTATATGCTGTCTTCTCCTGTGCTTTCACTCAGCACGTACATTCCATCTTCCATATTTCTATGAAACTATATGTGCATATGAAACGATACATGCATGCATACAGTGGGGCAAAAAAGTATTTTGTCTCCCACTTAAAAAGATGAGATGAGAGGCCTGTAATTTTCATCATAGGTACACTTCAACTAAGAAAAAAAAATCCTGAAAATAACATCGTAGGATTTTTAATGAATTTATTTGCAAATTATGGTGGTAAGCAGCTTGGTTTGAAGAAATCAACTGTGGGAGCAATTATTAGGAAATGGAAGACATACAATACCACTGATAATCTCCCTCGTTCTGGGGCTC
This sequence comes from Oncorhynchus mykiss, assembly GCF_013265735.2. Classification (NCBI taxonomy): domain Eukaryota; kingdom Metazoa; phylum Chordata; class Actinopteri; order Salmoniformes; family Salmonidae; genus Oncorhynchus; species Oncorhynchus mykiss. The sequence goes on along the minus strand of NC_048566.1, from coordinate 43,321,888 downwards.
CACGCAAGATCTCACCCCATTGGGGTCAAAATGATCACAAGAACGGTGAGCAAAAATCCCAGAACCACACGGGGGGACCTAGTGAATGACCTGCAGAGAGCTGGGACCAAAGTAACAAAGCCTACCATCAGTAACACACTATGCCGCCAGGGACTCAAATCCTGCAGTCCCCCTGCTTAAGCCAGTACATGTCCAGGCCCGTCTGAAGTTTGCTAGAGAGCATTTGGATGATCCAGAAGAAGATTGGGAGAATGTCATATGGTCAGATGAAAACAAAATATAACTTTTTGGTAAAAACTCAACTCGTCGTGTTTGGAGGACAAAGAATGCTGAGTTGCATCCAAAGAACACCATACCTACTGTGAAAAATGGGGGTGGAAACATCATGCTTTGGGGCTGTTTTTCTGCAAAGGGACCAGGACGACTGATCCGTGTAAAGGAAAGAATGAATGGGGCCATGTATCGTGAGATTTAGAGTGAAAACCTCCTTCCATCAGCAAGGGCATTGAAGATGAAACGTGGCTGGGTCTTTCAGCATGACAATGATCCCAAACACACCGCCCGGCCAACGAAGGAGTGGCTTCGTAATAAGCATTTCAAGGTCCTGGAGTGGCCTAGCCAGTCTCCAGATCTCAACCCCATAGAAAATCTTTGGAGGGAGTTGAAAGTCCGTGTTGCCCAGCAACAGCCCCAAAACATCACTGCTCTAGAGGAGATCTGCATGGAGGAATGGGCCAAAATACCAGCAACAGTGTGTGAAAACCTTGTGAAGACTTACAGAAAAAGGATTGAAAACAATTGGTGGCTGACTAAATACTTTTTTTGCCCCACTGTATGATGCTATGTTCCATGAAACACCTGATGATGAAATGGACAACCTGACTGGAGTGGGTGTGGAAGGGCGGAGGGATGGTGTAAATGTCATCAGGTGGGGTACATTTTCAGGCCTGAGGCCGAATTGCCAAAGAGAGATAAACTATCCTTCCCCGATCACTTGTATGTCCTCTGTGCATCGGGCCGTCAGCCACCAGCCAACACTGCCACCCCCCTTGTGTCCCCTGGGTAGATTTGTCCCACATAGACACACCCAGAGGCCTCATATGCTCTCTAGGGATAGGCGTCCCACTAGCGGGACACCAGCCAACAACATCCAGTGAAATTGGAGGGTGCGCAATTCAAATAAAGAATCGTAATATTAAACATTCATGAACATTCTTATATACAGTGCCCTGCGAAAGTATTCGGCCCCCTTGAACTTTGCGACCTTTTGCCACATTTCAGGCTTCAAACATAAAGATATAAAACTGTATTGTTTTGTGAAGAATCAACAACAAGTGGGACACAATCATGAAGTGGAAAGACATTTATTGGATATTTCAAACTTTTTTAACAAATCAAAAACTGAAAAATTGGGCGTGCAAAATTATTCAGCCCCCTTAAGTTAATACTTTGTAGCGCCACCTTTTGCTGCGATTACAGTTGTAAGTCACTTGGGGTATGTCTCTATCAGTTTTGCACATCGAGAGACTGACATTTTTTCCCATTCCTCCTTGCAAAACAGGTCGAGCTCAGTGAGGTTGGATGGAGAGCATTTGTGAACAGCAGTTTCCAGTTCTTTCCACAGATTCTCGATTGGATTCAGGTCTGGACTTTGACTTGGCCATTCTAACACCTGGATATGTTTATTTTTGAACCATTCCATTGTAGATTTTGCTTTATGTTTTGGATCATTGTCTTGTTGGAAGACAAATCTCCGTCCCAGTCTCAGGTCTTTTGCAGACTCCATCAGGTTTTCTTCCAGAATGGTCCTGTATTTGGCTCATCCATCTTCCCATCAATTTTAACCATCTTCCCTGTCCTTGCTGAAGAAAAGCAGGCCCAAACCATGATGCTGCCACCACCATGTTTGACAGTGGGGATGGTGTGTTCAGCTGTGTTGCTTTTACGACAAACATAACATTTTGCATTGTTGCCAAAAAGTTTCATCTGACCAGAGCACCTTCTTCCATATGTTTGGTGTGTCTCCCAGGTGGCTTGTGGCAAACTTTAAACAACACTTTTTATGGATATCTTTAAGAAATGGCTTTCTTCTTGCCACTCTTCCATAAAGGCTAGATTTGTGCAATATACGACTGATTGTTGTCCTATGGACAGAGTCTCCCACCTCAGCTGTAGATCTCTGCAGTTCATCCAGAGTGATCATGGGCCTCTTGGCTGCATCTCTGATCAGTCTTCTCCTTGTATGAGCTGAAAGTTTAGAGGGACGGCCAGGTCTTGGTAGATTTGCAGTGGTCTGATACTCCTTCCATTTCAATATTATCGCTTGCACAGTGCTCATTGGGATGTTTAAAGCTTGGGAAATCTGTTTGTATCCAAATCCGGCTTTAAACTTCTTCACAACAGTATCTCGGACCTGCCTGGTGTGTTCCTTGTTCTTCATGATGCTCTCTGCGCTTTTGACGGACCTCTGAGACTATCACAGTGCAGGTGCATTTATACGGAGACTTGATTACACACAGGTGGATTGTATTTATCATCATTAGTCATTTAGGTCAACATTGGATCATTCAGAGATCCTCACTGAACTTCTGGAGAGAGTTTACTGCACTGAAAGTAAAGGGGCTGAATAATTTTGCACGCCCAATTTTTCAGTTTTTGATTTGTTAAAAAAGTTTGAAATATCCAATAAATGTCGTTCCACTTCATGATTGTGTCCCACTTGTTGTTGATTCTTCACAAAAAAATACAGTTTTATATCTTTATGTTTGAAGCCTGAAATGTGGCAAAAGGTCGCAAAGTTCAAGGGGGCCGAATAATTTCGCAAGGCACTGTAATTTAAAAGCTTAAAGTCTTGTCGCCAGTCTCTAACTAGCCCCATATCAACAGATTTTTCAACCAGCACAGGCTTCATAAATTTACAAATTGTGATTAAATAAATCACTTACTTTTGAAGATCTTCCTCTTTTTGCAATCCCAAGGGTCCCATCTACAACATGAATGGTCGTTTTGTTAGATAAATCCTTCTTTATATCCCAAAAAGTCAGTTTAGTTGGCGCCATCGATTTCAGTAATCCACTCATTCAACGTGCAGACAAAGGAGTCCAAAAAGCTACCGCTAAACTTTGTCAAAACAAGTCAAACGACGTTTCTATACAATCCTCAGGTACTCTAAAATGAAAATAAACTATAATAGTTCATACGGAAAGTAGTATGTCTAATAGGAAAGGAAAATTAGTAAGCGTGTTTCCTCTCTCTCGCACGCCGAAAGACTGATATTGTTCCGGTGCTCACCAAAACTCAAAATATTTGCTTGTTTTTCAAAAAACAAACCTGAAACCTTGAATAAAGACTGACATCTAATGGAAGCCATAGGAATTGCAATCTGGGAGCGGACCAAAATGCAGTGTGGTATGTGTTCATGATGATTTTTTAATTAAAGAAAGCACTGAACACTGAATACAAACTATACAAAACAATAAACTAATAACGACCGTGAAGCTATAATGAGAACTGTGCTGACACAAGCAACTAACATAGACAATCACCCACAAACAAACAGTGAAACCCAGGCTACCTAAGTATGATTCTCAATCAGAGACAACTAATGACACCTGCTTCTGATTGAGAACCATACTAGGCGAAACATAGAAATCCCATAATCATAGAAAAACAAACAGACTGCCCACCCCAACTCACACCCTGACCATACTAAATAACAACAAAACAAAGGAAATAAAGGTCAGAACGTGACAGGGAGACAGAGAAACAATAGACAATAACAATAAATAGAAACAATAGGTTTCCATTATAAGAGCCTGGGACCTCAAAAAATAATAATTTCTGGTTGGATTTTCTTGGAATCTTCGCCTGCCATATCAATTCTGTTATAGTCTCAGACATTATGTTAACAGTTTTAGAAACGTCAAAGTCTTTTCGATCCAATGCAACCAATTATATGCATATCCTGGCTTCTGGGCCTGAGTAACAGGCAGTAGATCCACTGTAGATTATTTCACATTGAAAATCACAGTAGCAGGGGGTTTAGAAACCATCACACCTACTCCATACCAGTCAGTCAGGCGGAAATTCAGGAAACTAGACCCTATCCCTAACAAATAATTTATTTTACGCTAAGGCAGACACTCCCTTACATCACAGTCTATAGGTCTCAGGAAAGGACCTCTTTTTCAATCAGCGTTTTTGGGGACATGACCGTTCTACACTATGGTATTCATTGTAGTGTTTTTGCAGACATGACTGTAGTATACTATAGTATTCACTGTAGTATTTTTGCGGACTTTACTGTAGTGTTTGTACAGAATTTGCTTTAGTCTACTGTAATGCTTTTGCGTACATGACTATAGTAAAATATAGTATTTACAGTAGTGTTTTTGTGAGCATGACTATAGTACACCATAGTATTCAATGTTGTGTTTTCGCAGACATGAGTGTAGTATACTATAATATTTGCTTTTTTTTTTTTTCTTGTTTTTGCGGACTTTACTGCAGTATTCATTGTAATGTTTTTGCGAACATGACTGAAGAATACTAGAATACTCACTGTAGTGTTTTTGCGGACTTTGCTGTAGTATACTGTAATGTTTTTGTGTACATTACTATAGTATAATATAGTATTCGCTGTAGATTTTTTGCGAACATGACTGTAGTATACTTTAGTATTCACTGTAGTGTTTTTCCAGACATGGGTGTAGTCAACTATAATATTCGCTTTAGTGTTTTTGCGGACATGACCGTACTACACTATAGTATTCACTTTAGTGTTTTTGCAGACATGACCATAGTATACAGTATTCACTCTAGTATTTTTGCAGACATGAATGTAGTATATTATAATAATCGCTGTAGTGTTTTTGCAGACATGACTGGAGTGTACTGTCGTATTCGCTGTAGTGTTTTTGCAGACATGACTGGAGTGTACTGTCGTATTCACTGTAGTGTTTTTGCAGACTTTGCTGCAGTATACTGTAATGTTTTTGTGTACATGACTATAGTATACTGTCGTATTCACTGCAGTGTTTTGGCGGACATGACTATAGTATACAGTATTCACTCTAGTGTTTTTGCCGATATAACTTTAGTATACTATAGTATTCACTGTAAAAAAAAAACGGATATTACTGTAGTATACTATAATATTTACTGTAGTTTGTTTGCAGAACAGGACTGTAGTATACTGCAGTATTCACTGTATTGTTTTTGCAGAATATTACTGTGGTATACTATAATACTCACTGTAGTGTTTTTGTGGACATAACTGTACTACACTATAGTATTCACTGTAGAGTTTTTGTGGACTTTACTGTTGTTATCACTTTTGTGTTTTGCTGCCAGGACTGTAGTATACTGTAGTATTCACTTTTGTGTTTTTGCGGACTTTACTGTAGATTTCACTGTAGTGTTTCTGCGGACATGGCTGTAGTTTACAGTAGTCACTGTAGTGTTTTTGAGGACATTGCTTTAGTATAATATAGCATTCACTGTAGTGTTTTTGCAGACATAAATGTAGTATACTATAATATTCACTCAAGCGTTTTTGCAGACATGATCATACTACGCTATAGCATTCACTGTTGTGTTTTTGCAGACCTTTCTGTCATATTCACTGTAGTGTTTCGGTGGACATGACTATACTATACAGTATTCACTGTAGTGTTTTTGCGGAAATTACTTTGGTATACTATAGTATTCACTGTAATTATTTTGCGGACATTTACTGTAATATACTATAATATTCACCATAGTGTTTTTGCAGAACATGACTGTAGTATTCACTGTAGTGCTTTTGCAGAACATTACTGTAGTATACTATAATATTCAACGTAGTGTTTCTGTGGTCATGACTGTACTACACTATAGTATTCACTGTAGTGTGTTTGCAGACTTTATTGTAGTATTCACTGTAGTGTTTCTGCAGACATGACTGTAGTGTACAGTATTCACTGTAGTTGTTTTACGGACATAACTGTAGTATTCACTGTAGTGTTTTTGCGGCCATGACTATGATATACTATGGTATTCACTGTAGTGCTTTTGCGGACTTTACTGTAGTATTCACTGTAGTGTTTTTTAGGATATAACTGCAGTATACTGCAGTATTTACTGAAATGTTTTTGCGGATTTTACTGTGAATACTACAGTAAAGTCTGCAAAAACACTACAGTGAATACTATAATAATGTTTACATATCTTGCATTACTCATCTCATATGTATATACTGTATTCTATACTATCTACTGTATCTTAGTCTATGTCACTCTGACATCGCTCATCCATATATCCATATATATATATATTCTTAATTCCATTGCTTAACTTAGATTTGTGTTTATTAGGTATTTCTTGTGAAATTGTTAGATATTACTTATATAGATATTTAGATATTGCTGCACCGTCGGAACTAAAACCAGCTAAAAAAGAAAAGTCCCTTTTTCATGACCCTGTCTTTCAAAAATAATTTGTAAAAATCGAAATAACTTCACAGATCTTCATTGTAAAGGGTTTAAACACTGTTTTACATGCTTGTTCAATGACCCACTAACAATTAATGAACATGCACCTGTGGAACGGTCATTAAGACATTAACAGCTTACATACGGTAGGCAATTAAGGTCACAGTTATGAAAAACTTAGGACACTAAAGAGGCCTTTCTACTGACTATGAAAAACACCAAATGAAAGATGCCCAGGGTCCCTGCTCATCTGCGTGAACGTGCCTTAGGCATGCTGCAAGGAGGCATGAGGACTGCAGATGTGGCCAAGGCAATAAGTTGCAATGTCCTTACTGTGAGACGCCTAAGACAGTGCTACTGGGAGACAGGACAGACAGCTGATTGTCCTCACAGTGGCAGACCACGTGTAACCACACCTGCACAGGATCGGAACATGCGAACATCACACCTGCGGGACAGGTACAGGATGGCAACAACAACTGCCCGAGTTACACCAGGAACGACAATCCCTTCATCAGTGCTCAGACTGTCTACAATAGGCTGAGAGAAGCTGGACAGAGGGCTTGTAGTAAGGCAGGTCCTCACCAGACGTCACCGGCAACAATGTTGCCTATGGGCACAAACCCACCATCGCTGGACCAGACAGGGCTGGCAAAAAGTGCTCTTCACTGACAAGTTGCGGTTCTGTTGAGATTGAGATCGTAGGCAATCTCAACCCTATGCGTTACAGGGAAGACATCCTCCTCCCTCATGTGGTACCCTTCCTCATGTGACCCTCCAGAATGACAATGCCACCAGCCATACTGATCGTTCTGAGCGTGATTTCCTGCAAGACAGGAATGTCAGTGTTCTGCCATGGGCAGCGAAGAGCCCGGATCTCAATCCCATTGAGCACACCTGGGACCTGTTGGAATCGAGGGTGAGGGCTAGGGCCATTCCCCCCAGAAATGTCTGGGAACTTGCTGGTGCCTTGGTGTAAGAGTGGGGTAACATCTCACAGAAAGAACTGGCTAATCTGGTGAGGAGGAGATGCACTGCAGTACTTAATGCAGCTGGTGGCCACACCAGATACTGACTGTTACTTTTGATTCTGACCTCCCTTTGTTATTCCATTTATGTTAGTCACATGTCTGTGGAACTTGTTCAGTTTATGTCTCAGTTGTTGAATCTTGTTATGATCATAAAAATATTTACACGTTAAGTTTGCTGAAAATAAACGCAGTTGACAGTGAGAGGACGTTTATTTTTTTTGCTGAGTTTATAGGCACAAGCACACTCGCAATAACATCTGCTAAACACATATATGTGACCAATACAATTTGATTTGATTGATAGTGTAGTGCGGTCATGTCCGCAAAAATACTACAGTATACTACAGTAAAGTCCACATAAACACTACAGTGAATATTATAGTATACTACAGTCATGTCTGCAAAAACATTACAGTGAATACTGTAGTGTAGTACTGTCATGCCCACAAAAACACTACAGTGAATTCTATAGTATACACAGTACAGTACAGCATTCATTGTAGTGAATACTACAGAAGAAAATTTGAATTCCCAGTGAATGCAAGCTAAACAATATGTTAGCAAGAGTTGAAATCAAATGTAAAAACAAAGGGGCAATACTGCAGGTGACTCAATGTCTCACTGCTCTCCATGCTGTTTGTTTCTGTGGAGAATAGTCTTTATGCAGTGACCTGCTCACCAAAGTCAGCAGAGATCCTTTAGCAACAAACACTTATGGCACCATGTCTTTCGTGCTTGGTGTTTGTTTACAGAAACATTATCACTTTCAAATGTGTTGCTTTGTTTATTTTTCTGTCTGGGTGATTGTGTGTATATGTTACAAAGTTTCCTTGAGAAATTTACTTGGCAATTAATCAAAAATAAACTCCTGCATACTAGCAAGGAGTGCCCTATGGCGCTAATGATTAAAATGTCCAATAAATGCATTAGTCAACAAAGTGTGTGCCTTTAAGATGGAAAAAGTAAGATTAATTACTATCCTTTGATGTATGAACATCCTGTAAAGTTGAGCCAATGATGCACTTGAGACAGACGTATCACAGACCCCAAAAATAGATAACAGGACACTGAAAACAAACCGTCATACCCCAGACTCCACTCTCTCTCTGGGTAAGCTGCTGAACATGTGAAGGAGGAGTGGTAGGGGTAATGCTCCCTTTATCCCTATCTGCAATAGCGTAGAGACGGCCTGTCTCCAGAATCAACCACGTCTCATTTACTCCTGATTATGGCCGAGGTCCGGCGAGACAGGAAATGTTGTCAGGGACGATGTGAAGATAGATGTGCACCTCATGTTGATCCAGGAAGACTAATGGTTCCTATTAAAGATGAGTCCTGTTTGCTCCATGGGATGACACTGCTAGAGTACACAACACTGTTACTTTTGGGACAGATGGAGAGATGGAGAGAAAAAAGGGTAGGAGTAATTCAGATGCAAAGTGGTGTCACACTGAATGGTGAGATTGGGAGCTGAGAAAGATGACCATACATGGGTTCCATATTGTGGTTGCTAAAATGAGAGGAATCTCAATATGGGGAGGTGTGGCTGGCAGGACATAGATTATTGGATTCGATTTTTTTCATAAATTGTGCTAATTAAATGTAGTGTACACCACAATGTTTTTTTTATCACTATGGACATTTTCTGTGGTAGATTCTCTGGCAATTATTTATTATACAGCATTCACTGGATATGTCTGGTCATGAGTACTGTTCGAGGAACATGAAGAGATTAAATGGTGATCACTGAAAAACATACCCGTCAGGCATATGAGTAAATTTCAGCCATGAACCTATAATAGCATTTAGTGAAGCCTAGTTTGACCCCTGACAAGCCCCAGTCAAAACCACTCTCATCACATCCCCCTAGGGAGTGTAAAATGTGAGCTGTGATGTAAAGTCTTTGTTTTCACCACTGGAGTTTTACACAGTTATCAATCTTCTCTCTCTGTGCAGTATCATCATTGGGATCACTAGCCACACTGTACAAAATGGGGGGAATTGGAATCATTGTTCTTCCTCTGTAAACCATGGTTACCTGCAAGGAAACACGTGCCACATCAATATATTCCACATCAAGTAACTCATGCCAGCAGTAAAATTAGTTTAAAAAACAGATAAAAACACCTTATGGAACAGCGGGGACAGTGAAGCAACACAAACATTGGCACAGACACATGCATACACACGATAACATACGCACTATACATACACGTGGATATAGTACTGTAGTTACAGTATGTGGAAGTGGTGGAGTATGGGCCTGAGGGCACACAGTGTGTTGTGAAATCTGTGAATGTATTGAAATTTGTTTTTAATTTTATAAACTGCCTTAATTTTGCTCTACCCCAGGAAGAGTAGCTGCTGCTAAATACAAATACAAATAGCGAGACAATATACAGGGGGTACCGGTACAGAGTCAATGTGCGGGGGCACCGGTTAGTCGAGGTAATTGAGGTAATATGTACATGTAGGTAGAATTATTAAAGTGACTATACATAGATAATAACAGAGATTAGCAGCGGCGTAAAAAGGGGGGGCAGATGCAAATAGTCTGGGTAGCCATTTGATTAGATGTTTAGAAGTCTTATGGCTTGGGGGTAGAAGCTGTTTAGAAGCCTCTTGGACCTAGACTTGGTGCTCCGGTACCGCTTGCAATGCGGTAGCAGAGAGAACAGTCTACGAAGAGGGTGGCTGGAGTCTTTGACCATTGTTAGGGCCTTCCTCTGACACTGCCTGGTATAGAGGTCCTGGATGGCAGGAAGCTTGGCCCCAGCGATGCACTGGGCCTTACGCACTACCCTCTGTAGTGCCTTGGGGTCGGAGGACGAGCAGTTTCCATACCAGGCAGTGATGCAACCAGTCAGGATGCTCTCGATGGTGCAGCTGTAGAACCTTTTGAGGATCTGAGGACCCATGCCAAATCTTTTCAGTCTCCTGAGGGGGAATAGGTCTTGTCATGCCCTCTTCACTACTGTCTTGGTATGCTTGGACCATGTTAGTTTGTTGGTGATGTGGACACCAAGGAATTTGAAGCTCTCAACTTGCTCCACTACAGCCCCGTCGATGAGAATGGGGGCGTGCTCGTTCCTCCTTTTCCTATAGTCCACAATCATCTCCTTTGTCTTGATCACGTTGAGGGAGAGGTTGTTGTCCTGGCACCACATGGCCAGGTCTCTGACCTCCTTCCTATAGGCTGTCTCGTTGTTGCCGGGGATCAGGCCTACCACTGTTGTGTCATCGGCAAACTTAATGATGGTGTTGGAGTCGTGACTGGCCATGCAGTCATGAATGAACAGGGAGTACAGGAGGGGACTGAGCATGCACCCCGAGGGGCACACATGTTGTGGGTCAGCTTGGCGAATATGTTGGGTGGCCCGTCAGGATGTCCAGTATCCAGTCATGTCATTGGAGGAGTGGGTGAGTGAGTGAGTGAGTGACTGACTTTTACCCCTCATGTCATTTTTTGGTGGCTATAAACAGCTAGATGCAGGTGTCATTTGGTTAGCTAGCAAGAACTTAAACAACTGTTATCTGTTAGCTAGCATATCTCTTTCGCTTTGGCAAATTCACTCTGGCTATCTAGCTAGCTACTCTGATTTCAAAGCAGAATATCTGAGGAATTTACGAACGCACAACACTCACTGAATATGACTGGTGTCAGTAAACGTAGGCAAAAAAGTTTTAGTTAGTCATGAACGCTCTAGATAACATGTAAACAGTCTAACCAACTCTGCTAGTGTGAGTAAAATTGTCAGAGTGAGGTGTTCTCTCATTTGTGTCTGGAAGTAGCTAGCTATCAAGCTTGCCAACTTTAACCAGTTAGCTTGGGTGCTTGGTTGGGACAAGCATACATTGGCAGTCAAGCTGCAGAAGGATGAGTAGGCTACAGTACAATTCCCAATCGTTTATCAGTGCAATTTTGATGGACAACTAGCTGGAAAAGTTTGAGAGGGTTTATCTAATGTTCCTTTGTTAGATTTCAGCACATCTTGCTCTGGCTAGCATTAGTTATTGATCTTGTTGTTGTTGGTGTGCATAACTAAGGGAGAGAAAGCCTACCTTTTCATGGTTGTTTGACCAATAGGACTGTAAAGTTCCCAAATGCAAGAGACTCCTGTGGTATTTGTAGAAATCCGTTCAGCTGTATTTTGTGGCTTTTGGCGAAATGCATTCTGATAAGCTAAAATCCCGCTGTTGCAACTACCTGTAAACACACAGTCCAGTTCAAAGTGAATGATGGCAGGCCTTTGTGGCAAATGGCTTGTTTGCATAAAGGTCTACTGTAGTTCTGATTGGCTATGGTGCAGTGGTCTGCGTGGACTCTGGTCCTGGACAAAGGAGATGTTTTTATTAGGTTTTATAATATACTGCAATTTGTCCAAACACATTGCTATAGAATTTTCACAAATGCCTTAGTATACGTAAATCCCAAACATTCTAGGAATTTATGAAAATGTAAAAATGACCATATCCAAGTGCTCACTTGTCAGAATTTTTTTTTAAGTTTCATATTCTTCCTGTGAGTGTACTGTATATGAACAGATTTTTAAAAGATTTCATGTTGCTAAGATGCTGCCAGTTCCACTTTAAAAGCCCATGCACACATAACTCAAACACACATAAAACATGCATACTGTTGTGCACAAATGATATAGATTGTCATGTTGAATGTGGTATAGTCTTAGGTTTTATTGGTCTCTGGTGTCTGCCTGTATTTCTCTCTCTGTCCCTCACAGCTCCCCACGATCTCAGAGACTATGTCTAAAGTAGGACCCATGAATCGCTAAAAGTGCAAACATGTAGTTAAGTCTAAATATGTCTGCGTGCATTTACGTGGGCGACACGTTTTATTACAAGAAAAAAAAATGAAAGCATGGATTTGGGGAAAATGCCTGTTTTCCAGAAAAGGGTAATGACAGACCGCTCAGCTAGAAGAGGTGGGAGCTGTCACCCGTGTCGCACGCCAACCTCAGCCAGGCACCATCCGAGCCAGCCAAATCTTCTTGGTCAAATATATGAGCCACGTAACATTACTTCTTGGTCAGATATATGAGCCACGTAACATTACTTCTTGGTCAGATATATGAGCCACGTAACATTACTTCTTGGTCAGATATATGAGCCACGTAACATTACTTCTTGGTCAGATATATGAGCCACGTAACATTACTTCTTGGTCAGATATATGAGCCACGTAACATTACTTCTTGGTCAGATATATGAGCCACGTAACATTACTTCTTGGTCAGATATATGAGCCACGTAACATTACTTCTTGGTCAGATATATGAGCCACGTAACAATACTTCTTGGTCAGATATATGAGCCACGTAAAATTACTTCTTGGTCAGATATATGAGCCACGTAACATTACTTCTTGGTCAGATATATGAGCCACGTAACATTACTTCTTGGTCAGATATATGAGCCACGTAACATTACTTCTTGGTCAGATATATGAGCCACGTAACATTACTTCTTGGTCAGATATATGAGCCACGTAACATTACTTCTTGGTCAGATATATGAGTCACGTAACATTACTTCTTGGTCAGATATATGAGTCACGTAACATTACTTCTTGGTCAGATATATGAGCCACGCAACAAAGCTGTAACAAGCTTTTTTCTTAACATAAAAGTATAGGCATTCAGAGGGGGATTGCTTGCATTGAAGCACTTGCGAATGGTGCCTTTTTGGGGGGACTCATACCATTTGACTGCTCTACACTTTTGTCTTTCCTCTCCTACTATTCCAAGCTGGGAAATGGTATTTTTGCATATGGAGTGTGACAAATGGCTTGACTGCAACATTTAGCCTTTTTGTGCAGTATAGAGGAAAGGCAGGAGAAAATACATTGTGCATATGTTGGCATGGTATAGTACATGATGTGATGTGTGAGGTAAAACCTGTTTCCTGTGTCTTGCTGAGGGGGTTTGACACCTTACGTATGTGCTACATATCCCCACTGGATGGATAGGGGGACAAATAAATCAAAAATAAAAATGTATTTTCTTTTACCAAAGTTTTTTTTTTGCTTTGGCTTTTTGGGCCTTTTTGTGCAGCTTTTATAATTGGGCCTTGCTGCACATGTTGCAAGGCAGATCCTGACTGTGACAGATCTGGAAGTCCCTCAGGGGGGTTTGCCAGTTGTCATTGTACTCAGCGTAATACATTACAATCAAACACCAACCTTTGTCGGTTATGTTATTTAATGTAGTCATCTTTTGACCTTGGCACCACGGGGTATTAGGTGCCGTTTTTAATCAATCAAAAGATGAAAATGGACTCATACAATACCATTCTTACCAGGAAGGAGCATGGCTCAGTAAATCATTGCTGGTTCATTTATAAATAGAACATTTGATTTAACTCACAAAGTTAACCATTTATTGTTTCCAACTTTACAAAAATAATTTAGGTAAAGCAGCATTCAATATGTGCTTCACTTTGTGAGTCTAGGTTGATATGAGTACTGTCATTCACCTGGCTACTGCTCTCATGAGTTTGTTAAAAGTGCTGGTTATTATGGTGAAGTTTACATTCTATGGGTGTGTCACTGCATGGTGGGAGGAGGATCGGAATGTGTACTTTCCATCAACCTACCAACACCAACCACACCCCCTGTCTATGTCCTCATATGACCCAATGACCTCACGTTGTCGTCTTCACAATCACCCATTTGCACGCTCGCACACACGTACGTACACACAAACACACACTAGCACACACAAGCACTAGCACAAACCCATCAAAGTCAAATGCCTCAGACCTCACACCATGCCACAAGGGAACTCACACACACATGCACGCACACCCACCCACAACCTCTCTGGAAGAGTCACAATGTAACACACACCCACTGACCCCACAGCAGTTGTCCACGTCAGTCCAGCAGAAGTCATGTGAACTCTGAATCCAGTCCAGTGTAGGGGAGACTGGGGTTGGTTGTTGCACGGGTTGGTTGTTGTGTAATAAATGTCAAGATAAAAATGTGTGTCCTCCGTATGAGAGGTCATCCATGTGGTCAATTATAGGTCAAGATCACAAAACATTGAGAGGAATATTATCATCCCCATTGGAACAAAGTAAGTTAATGACGTTGAAAAGACGCCTATGTTTTACAAGTTTGGACAGCACAGTACAGCACAGTACAGCACAACACAGTTAGTACAGAATACTGTAAAGTGTACAGTACAGTGCAGTACAGTAGGACAAAGTACAGTACATTGCAGTACAGTGCGGTAAGGTAAGGTTGAATTCAGTAGATTATAGTTACTATATATATATATACCTTTTATGCCCTATAAATCAAAAAGGCAGTAACTGCTCATTGCGTGGAACAGAGAAAAATGGCTTTTATTTACCTTGGTTAAACAGTAACTTTATGCAGTTACTGCTAACATGACCCCCCATTTTCTCCAAAACACAATACAATATAGGCAGGATACTTGTCCACATGAGTAAGCATGCATACGCTGTAGCAAAAACGACATTAACTCATTTTCGACCAAATGAGCAGTTTTTTTGCTTTTTGCTTGGTAGAGCTTAGAGCATAGTAGAGTGCAGTACATTGTACTCTGCCCTACAGTGCTGTACTCTACTCTACTGTGCAGTACTGAACTGAACGATACTCTACTTTACTGTATCATACTGTGCTTTACTGTACTATACTGTATTGAACTGAACTATACTCTACTTTACTGTACTCTACTCCACTCTACTCTACTGAATACACAGTACTTTTCTTTAATTTACTTTACTGAACTATACCATATACTGTGCTGTCCAAACTTGTGAAACATAGACATCTATAATTGATTCAGATTTGGTCTGGTCCGGACCTGCTTGTCAAAACTGTGAGTCATGCAACTCTGAGAGTCAGCCACATACACACACACACACACACACACACACACACACACGTGCGCACACACCTGTTCCTGTTTGAAAAAGCATTCATTGTCCCCCCCTCCAAAAAAAATATGGTTAACACAAATGTTTACAGATTTACTTTTTTCCACTTTATCAAAACATTTAATTTTCATCCAAATATCAGATGATTACTGTTTTTGTTTTATTAAGCATTTATATGTCAATTTTAGTGGCGTAAGAATGGCATCAAAGCAAATATGTTTAATTTATTTTGACTTATTTATTCTTTATTATGTTAGATATAAATACTGTTCAATAAATAAAGGTTTTACTTTTTTCTCAAATAAAGGCTTTACTTTTTCAAAAACTTTGTAAATTGTTTAAATTGTTGCTGAAAAACAAATGGCAAACACTGTGACAACCAACCCCATACTTAAGTGATAATTCCCTCTAAGCCGGTGTTTGGAGGACATATTGGCAGCGGTGTTGTTCGTCTCTACACACAATACCTTGATGACAAAGCGAAAATAGGTTTTTAAATGTTTGCAATGAGACTCCAAATTGAGCTCAGGTGCATCCTGTTTCCATTGATCATCCTTGAGATTTTTCTACAACTTGATTGGAGTCCACTTGTGGTCAATTCAATTGATTTAACATGATTTGGAAAGGCAAATACCTGTCTATATAAGGTTCCACAGTTGACAGTGCATGTCAGAGCAAAAACCAAGCCATGAGGTCAAAGGAATTGTCTGTCAAGGTCCGAGACAGGATTGTGTCGAGCCACAGATCTGGGGAAGGGTACCAAAACATTTTTGCAGTATTGAAGGTCCCCAAGAACACAGTGGCCTTCATCATTCTTAAATGGAAGAATTTAGGAACCACCAAGACTCTTCCTAGAGCTGACCGCCCGGCCAAACTGAGCATTCGGGGGAGAAGGACCTTGGTCAGGAAGGTGACCAAGAACCCATTGGTCACTCTGACAGAGCTCTAGAGTTCCTCCGTTGAGATAGGAGAACCTTCCAGAAGGACAATCTCCGCAGCACTCCACCAATCAGGTCTTTATGGTAGAGTGGCCAGACGGAAGCCACTCCTCATTAAAAGGCGCATAACAGCCCGCTTGGAGTTTTCCAAACGGTACCTAAAGACGCTCAGACCATAAGAAACAAGATTCTCTGGTCCGATGAAACCAAGATTCAACTGTTTAGCCTGAATGCCAAGTATCACGTCTGGAGGAAACCTGGCACCATCCCTACGGTGAAGCATGGTGGTGGCAGCATCATCCTTTGGGGATGTTTTTCAGCTAAAGGGACTGGGAGACTAGTCAGGATGGAGGAAAGAGGAACAGATCAATGTACAGAGAGATCATTGATGAAAACCTGCTCCAGAGTGCTCAGGACCTCAGACTGGAGTGAAGGTTCACCATCCAACAGGACAATGACCCTTATCCCACAGCCAAGACAATGCAGGAGTGACTTTGGGACAAGTCTCTGAATGTCCTTGAACCCGATCGAACATCTCTGGAGAGATACAGGTGTGCCAAGCTTGTAGCGTCTTACCCAAGAAGACTCAAGGCTATACTCCCTGCCAAATGTGCTTCAACAAAGTATTGAGTAAAGGGTCTGAATACGTATGTAAATGTGATATTTCATTTTTTTGTTTTTTTTTATAAATTTGCAAAAATGTCTCAAAACCTCTTTTTGCTCTGTAATTACGGGGTATTGTGTGTAGATTGATGAGGGGGGGAAACAATTGAATCAATTTTAGAATAAGTCTATAACGTAACAAAATGTGGAAAAGTCAATTAGTCTGAATACTTTCCGAATGCACTGTATCCATAAAAAGGATGCTGATTCATGATTTCGACTGGCTGAGTAAAGCTGTCTGCCTGTCTGTCTCATCCCGACTCCCGACACGTTCATTACTATGCGACAGCTGGAGAATGATTTTGAATATTGAAACAAGGTTGCAAATGTCGGAGAGACAGACAGCAAGGTTTATGCAAATGTCCACTGTCAAAAACTAAATGTTAGTCTAAAGAAATGTGAGATAATGTCTAGATGCTTTTTATAATGGAGGTCAAGTTCATAAATTGCCTGGCTGTGCTGATGAGACAATGGGTTGCACAGTCAGATGAAACAGAGTAAATATGCATTTTAACATCAAAGATTTAGTCGGTGGTAACTTGTGGAATAGACAGGGGATGGGGCTGGTTGTCTTAAGTTGACAGAATGTGTTTAATGGCTTATAACTCGATATTGGAATTATATATGAAGATTTAAAGGGTCCCTATTTCAACCTCAGATCTTCTTCTCCTAATATTGAAAATAGTCTTGTAAGATATACTGGTACTGAAAACTACACTAATTTGTCAAAAGTGTGACAACCAACTCCCCTATGTGTATGTGCCCGAAAATAATATTTCTACAAGGCCACTATTTTAATGCATGGGCAAATTAAGCCATTCTATGAATTAGTGCATACATTATAACACAATGCATATGATATTTATCTCATGAGGCTAAAAATGTGGACACTACACAACACTTGACGAAAATGGTATTTTAAACTTGCCATATTTGGGCCAATTGGCACCCCTCCATTGGCATCGTTTTCTCGCTTCTGTGGAAACCAATGACCCAGTGCACAGATAGAGCCCTTGTGGGGCAGAGGCTCTGACCTTTAAATAGGACCTGAGTTAAAAGTCCTATCAGCACCTGATCGTTATGGCTGCTATTTAAAAGCACTGACAATAACATCATTGGCCATTAACAGTGGTATCCCGGAAAGCATTCAAATCTACCTTACAAGATATGTCCGCCAACAGTGCAAACTAAGTCCCATATTGTTTTTTCATATACAGTGCATTCGGAAAGTATTCAGACCCTTTGACTTTTTCCACATTTTGTTACATTACAGCCATATTCTAAAATAGATTAAATTTAAAAAATCCTCATCAATCTACACACAATACTCCATGATGACCAAGTGAAAACAGGATTTTAAATTTTCTTGCTAATTTATAAAAAAAAATTAAACTCAAATAACTTATTTACATAAGTATTCAGACCCTTTGCCATGAGACTCGAAAATTGAGCTCAGGTGCATCCTGTTTCCACTGATCATCCTTGAGATGTTCCTACAACTTGATTGGAGTCCACCTGTGGTAAATTCAATTGATTGGACATGATTTGGAAAGACACACACCTGTCTATAAAAGGTCCCACAGTTGAAAGTGAATTCACAGCAAACGGTGGAGAAGGTTCACCTTCCAACAGGACAAAGACCCTAAGCACACAGTCAAGACAATGCAGGAGTGGCTTCGGGACGTCCTTGAGTGGCCCAGACAGAGCCCGGACTTGAACCCGATCGAACATCTCTGGAGAGACCTGAAAATAGCTGTGCAGCAACGCTCTCATCCAACCTGACAGAGCTTGAGAGGATCTGCAGAGAAGAATGGGAGAAACTCCCCAAATACAGGTGTGGCAAGCTTGTAGGGTCATACCCGAGAAGTCTCAAGGCTGTAATCACTACTAAAAGTGCTTCAACAAAGTACTGAGTAAAGGGTCTGAATACTTATGTAAATGTGATATTATATTTTTTTATTTTTAATACATTTGTAAAAATGTCTAAATTCCCTTTATTGATTTGTCATTTTGGGGTATTGTGTGTAGATTGATGAGGGAACAAAACAATATAATCAATTTTAGAATAAGTGTAATAAGTTTTAGAATAATGTAACAAACTGTTGAAAATGTGAAGGGGTCTGAATACTTTCCGAATGCACCTGTACAATTACAAAAGATTCCAGGTGGCACCTACATTTTACGATCAGACTGACCTACTTTCTTTAAGAAGTTCCTATGGAATGGTTGGTGTCATACAGCATTTCACTACAGTCATAGAGTTTAAGCCTTTTTTGGCCAGTCCCTCGAGGGCCACAACTAAGTGCATAGCAGTGGGAACTATGGTGACTACAGCCACAACATTCAGTGGGACCACAGCTCCTCCTACTGGTCCCGAGGTTAACTCACTCTGGGAAAAAAATAAGGATTTACCTTTAGAACCTTAATTGATTTAATTGATGACACACGTAGCAGGTTTAACCCCATCATATGAATGCTGTAAAGAAGTATTCTCTGTTGCTGTGACCAGTCTGGTTAAGGTGTTTGGTCTGCTCCAGAACCAGAGTCAATGTTTTAGTTGGACAGATTTATCAGTGCAATGTCGCGACATGCAATGGAACACTGGCAAATAACCAGAACTCATTGAAAACCACTGTTATATTGTTTCACTCCAATCATGGCCCTTACAGTGGCTAAAGAAAAAAGTATGTACAATAACATATTGTCATATCTAAGGACAGCATGGCAACAAAGCTCTCTTGGGAGTTGGCTGACAATACTACAAAGACAGAGCCATGATGAGAAACACAAAGCCTTCATTCAGTCTCTAAGAAGAAACATACATAAAACGTCAACTCCAGACAGATAATATGGTTGGTGTGAATTCTGTATGTATATAAGATAACTAATAAGAACCATGATGGCAGACTTTTCGGTGGGCTTGTGAGAAAACGAGCAGCAACTGGAGGAGAGTCGAATCCCAATGATATGAGTGAGTTTACAGTCCAGACAGGGAGATCTGAGGGATAAAGGATGGGGGGGGGGGGGGGTAATTGTCCAGAGATCATGTGTATGTGGGGGTCGTCTGCAGGATTTTGGAGTATGAACACACTTTCATCAGCAGGTAATCCAGCACAGGCTATAGTTTCGTCCAAATAACTGACAAACCATTCACACAGATACAGTGAAGCTTTGCTTCAGTTTCACAGAGGAGAGAGCAGAGAGAGCACAAAGAGAGAGCGAGAATAAGAGATACAGTTGAAGTTGGAAGTTTACATACACCTTAGCCAAATACATTTAAACTCTGTTTTTCACAATTCCTGACATTTAATCATCGTAAAAATTCCCTGTCTTAGGTCAGTTTATCACCACTTTATTTTAAGAATGTGAAATTTCATAATAATAGTAGAGAGAATGATTTATTTCAGCTTTTATTTCTTTCATGACATTCCCAGTAGGTCAGAAGTTTGCATACACTCAATTAGTACTTGGTAGCATTGCCTTTATATTGTTTAACTTGGGTCAAATGTTTCAGGTAGCATTCTACAACCTTCCCACAATAAGTTGGGTGAATTTTAGCCCATTCCTCCTGACAGAGCTGGTGTAACTGAGTCAGGTTTGTAGGCCTCCTTACTAACACACGCTTTTTCAGTTCTGCCCACACATTTTCTATAACTTCCTGACTGATGTCTTGAGATGTTGCTTCAATATATCCACATAATTTTTCTTCCTCATGATGCCATCTAGTTTGTGAAGTGCACCAGTCCCTCCTTCAGCAAAGCACCCCCACGACATGATGTTGCCACCCCCGTGCTTCACAGTTGGGATAGTGTTCTTCGGCTTGCAAGCCTCCCCCTTTTTCCTCCAAACATAACGATGGTCATCAGGGCCAAACACTTCTATTTTTGTTTCATCAGACCAGGGGATATTTCTCCAAACAGTACAATCTTTGTCCCCGTGTGCAGTTGCAACCATAGTCTGTCTTTTTTGTGTGGCGGTTTTGCTGCAGTGGCTTCTTCCTTGCTGAGTGGCCTTTCAGGTTATGTTGAAATAGGACTCTTTTACTTTGGATATAGATTATTTTGTACCTGTTTCCTCCAGCATCTTCACAAGGTCCTTTGCTGTTGTTCTGGGATTGATTTGCACTTTTCGCACCAAAGTACGTTCATCTCTAGGAGACACTACGTGTCTCCTTCCTGAGCAGTATGACGGCTGCGTGGTCCCATGGTGTTTATACTTGCGTACTATTGTTTGTACAGATGAACGTTGTACCTTCAGGCGTTTGGAATTTTTTCTGATTTCTTTTGATTTTCCCATAATGTCAAGCAAAGAGGCACTGAGTTTGAAGGTAGGCCTTGAAATACATCCACAGGTACACCTCCAATTGACTCAAATTATGTCAATTAGCCTATCAGAAGCTTCTAAAGCCATTACATCATTTTCTGGAATTTTCCAAGCTGTTTAAAGGCACAGTCAATTTAGTGTTTGTAAACTTCTGACCCACTGGAATTGATGCAGTGAATTATAAGTGAAATAATCTGTCTGTAAACAATTGTTTGAAAAATTACTTGTGTCATGCACAAAGTAGATGTCCTAACCGACTTGCCAAAACTATAGTTTGTTACCAAGAAATTTGCGGAGTGGTTGAAAGTTTTAATGACTCCAACCTAAGTGTATGTAAACTTCTGACTTCAATTGAATATTCAATCAAATTTCCCTAAATCTCATGAAATCCACATAAGAACTTATTTGGCATGAGTTTGTTAGTACAGATCAAGTGTCTAACATTTGTTCTTCAAGTTGGGCCCATTATCCTTGAAATTAAGTTTAAAAGCAGAAATCTTTTCTCAAACAGACTTATTCTCAATCTTTCCAGTGGAACATGGGATGACCAATGTGTTATACACCATGGATGGGTTAACTTGCATCTTCTCAAGGCTAAATTCCTCAGTGTGCAGTATCGCATCAATAATGTTTCAACAACCTTGAAATGTTCCCTTTCAGAGCTATTTCTTCCACTAACAGCCTCTATAATTTGCCAGAGCAGATCGCTGCAGTTCCCTTATCAAGTGTCTGGAGAGAAACGGCAAACATGAAAGGAAAACTGAATAAAAATGATTTGACATTTCTGAACATGTCAAAGTTTTCCCCCATTTTTTTCCCCATTTGACCTGCAAGTCAAGAGGTCTTGTTGTGTCATCTGCTCCGCCTCATGATCTCATGATTCAACCTCATCCTCAGTGTGACTCAGGTTCAAATCATGGTAAACATCTGGGTTGGTGTTAACTTTTTGGTTCATGAGGAAAATACAACATTTCCAAATATATTCATTTCTAATATTAAAAAAGGGTTTAGTAGAGGCCTCTTGTTTGCCAGTGAAAGTGTTTAGACAGTGAATAGAATAAAGGTCTGACTACCTCATTCATTCATTACATTCTACAGTCAGATTCCACACGTTTAGTGAAACACTAGATAGACATAGTTTGAAATAAAGGTTTAATGTACAGTTTCCCCAAAATATGTAACATAGATAAAGTAAATATTAAACTAAGGGTTCGATTAGCGCAGTTGACATTTAAAAGTCATTTCCGATTGAGCCAACATATGCAGAGTTTATCGTGAATGCAGTCTCCGCGGTAAAGGTGCCTTTAAATGTCAATCGGGCTGCAACAGCAGATCTTCCACGCTACCGATTGAATCTAGCTCTAAATGTAAAGTAAATTACTTGTATTGAGGCAGAAGTTGACTCGGGTTGAATTGTAGGTGGGTTTGGAGTTTCAGTTATGGCTAGACACCACCTTCTCACAGATCTAGTTACACGCTGCCCTTCTGCAAGATGGTATCTAGAATGGG
The DNA here is from genome assembly GCF_013265735.2 of Oncorhynchus mykiss. Classification (NCBI taxonomy): domain Eukaryota; kingdom Metazoa; phylum Chordata; class Actinopteri; order Salmoniformes; family Salmonidae; genus Oncorhynchus; species Oncorhynchus mykiss. Next base: position 43,299,034 of record NC_048566.1, on the reverse strand, counting down.
GCTGACCAATTGTGCTATTTTGTGTGGTTATTTTGCGCTGGTATGAACTTTTCTTCTACATAATGTTTCCGGCATCATTTCATATGACCGAAAAGAGCTTCTGGATATCAGAACAGTGATCACTAACCTCGATTTGGATGGGGATTTCTACTTCAATGAGTCGGCAGCGAAGGACACACTCCTCATCCCGGACCAGGCCCAAATTCCCCTCTATAACGGAGCCTCTTCCTTTTTCGAGGTTGGCGTGCAGCATACCTGACGAGACTACACTGGAGAGTGGATAAACTGCCTCTACCCTCCGTTCTATTGGAGAACGTGCACTGGGCGAAAATAGTTAATATCAGGGGATATCTTTATCTTCAGTGCATTTGGAAAATATTCAGACCCTTAACTTTTTCCACATTTTCTTACGTGGATTAAATAAAAACATTTTCCTCATCAATCTACACACAGTACCCCATAATGACTAAGCAAAAATCGGTTTTTCAAAATGTTTGCAAATGTATAATGAAATAAAAATATATATACACTACTGTTCAAAAGTTTGGGGTGACTTAGAAATGTCCTTGTTTTGAAAGAAAAGCACATTTTTCTGTCCATTAAAATAACGTCAAAATTATCAGAAATACAGTGTAGACATTGTTCATGTTGTAAATGACTATTGTAGCTGGAAACGGCCAATTTTTTTTATGGAATATCTACATAGGCGTACACAGGCCCATTATCAGCAACCATCACTCCCATTTTCCAATGGCACATTGTGTTAGCTAATCCAAGTTTATCATTTTAAAAGGCTAATTGATCATTAGAAACCCCTTTTGCAATTATGTTAGCTCAGCTTAAAACTGTTGTTCTGATTAAAGAAGCAATAAAACTGGACTTCTTTAGACTAGTTGAGTATCTGGAGCATCAGCATTTGTGGGTTCGATTACACGCTCAAAATGGCCAGAAACAAAGAACTTTCTTCTGAAACTCATCAGTCAATTCTTGTTCTGAGAAATTAAGGCTATTCCATGTGATAAACTGCCAAGAAACTGAAAATCTCTTACAATGCTGTGTATTACTCCCGGATCGTGGCCTTGCAAAGAAAAAGCCATGTCTCAGACTGGTCAATAAGAAGAAAAGATTAAGATGGGCAAAAGAACAGACACTGGACAGAGGAACTCTGCCTAGAAGGCCAGCATCCCGGAGTCGCCTCTTCACTGTTGACATTGAGACGGGTGTTTTGCGGGTACTATCTAATTAAGCTGCCAGTTGCCAATTTCTCAAAGTAGACACTCCAACGTACTTGTCCTCTTGCTCAGTTGTGCACCGGGGCCTCCCACTCCTCTTTCTATTCTGGTTAGAGCCAATTTGCGCTGTTCTGTTATTACTTTTTTTGACAGCCATGGGCACACTCCAACACTCAGACATAATTTACAAAGGAAGCATTCATGTTTAGTGAGTCCACCAGATCAGAGGCAGTAGGGATGACCAGGGACGTTCTATTGATAAATGTGTGAATTTGAACTTTTTCCTTTACTGCTGGGCATTCAAATTGTAACTAGTACTTTTGGTTGTCAGGGAAATGTATGGAGTAAAAAGTACATAACTATCTTTAGGAATGTTGTGAAGTAAAAGTAGTCAAAAATATAAATAGTAAAGTATAGATTCTCCAAAAAACTACTTAAGTATTTTTTTACTTATGTACTTTACACCACTGGGTATTGTGTGTAGATTGATGGGGAGAGAATAATAGAATAAGGCTGTAACATAACAAATTGTGGAAAAAGTCAAGGGGTCTGAATACTTTCTGAATGCACTGTATATACACTGTATATATGAAAGTATGTGGACATCCCTTCAAATGAATGGATTTGGCTATTTCAGCCACATCCGTTGCTGACAGGTGTATAAAATCGAGCACACAGCCATGTAATCTCCATAGACAAATATTTGCAGTAGAATATGATTACTGAAGAGCTCAGTGACTTTCAATGTGGCACCTTTATAGGATGCCACCTTTCCAACAAGTCAGTTCATCAAATTTCTGCCCTGCTAGAGCTGCCCCAGTCAACTGTAAGTGCTGTTATTGTGACGTGGGAACATCTAGGAGCAACAACAGTTCAGCTGCGAAGTGGTTGGCCACACAAGCTCACACGCTCACAGAACAGGATCACTGAGTGCTAAAGCGCATAGTGCGTAATAATAGTCTGTCCTCGGTTGCAACACCCAGTTCCAAACTTCCAAACTGACTCTGGAAGCAACGTCAGCACAATAACTGTTCGTCAGCAGCTTCATGAGATGGGTTTCCATGTCCGAGCAGACGAACAAAGATCTGAAGAATCTGGGTTTGGCGGATCCCAGGAGAACGCTACCTGCGCCAAGGCATAGTGCCAACTGTAAAGTTTGGTGGGGGAGGAATAATGGTCTGGGGCTGTTTATCGTGGTGAAAGGAAATATTAACGCTACAGCATACAATGACATTCTAGATGATTCTGTGCTTCCAACTCTGTGGCAACAGTTTGGGGAAGGCCCTTTCCTGTTACAGCATGACAATGCCCCCGTGAACAAAGCGAGGTCCATACAGAACTGGTTTGTCATGATCGGTGTGGAGGAACTTGACTGGCCTGCACAGAGCCCTCTGATGAATTGGAACGCCGACTGCAGGCCAGACCTAATCGCCCAAAATCAGTGCCCGACCTCACTGGCACTAATGCTCTTGGCACATACTACTTACAGTAATTTCACACAGGATGCCAGATAAGACAGGAGAATTGGATATACTGTAACCCCACATACTTTCCCAAAGCACAGGCCCCACACAACTAGAGGGATATCAACAGACCACCAACTTACTACCCTGAGACAAGGCTAAGTATTGCCCACGAAGATCTCCTCCACCACACAAACCCAAGGGTGTGCAAAACCGAACAGGAAGATCACGTCAGTGACACAACCCACTCAAGTCAAGTATATTGGAAAAAGCCAGGCATGACGTGACACAACCCTCCTAGGGACGTCATGGAAGAGCACCAGTAAGCCAGTGACTCAGCCCCCGTAATAAGGTCAGAGGCAGAGAATCCCAGTGGAGAGAGGGGAGCCGGCCAGGCAGAGACAGCAGGGGCGTTTCGTCACTCCTGTGCCTTGCCGCTCACTTTCGCACCCCTGGGCCAGACTATACTCAATTAGACTCTCACATAGATAGGCAGACCATTCAAGAAAAAGTCTGCTCTATAGGAGAAAACCCTGTCTCTAGCTGTTTGCTTAAAAATTCTAGGGGCAATAAGGAGGCCTGCATCTTGTGACCGTAGTGTACATGTAGGCACAGTGGGGCAAAAAAGTATTTAGTCAGCCACCAATTGTGTAAGTTCTCCCACTTAAAAAGATGAGAGAGGCCTAGGTACACTTCAACTATGACAGACAAAATGAGAAAAAAAAATCCAGAAAATCACATTGTAGGATTTTTAATGAATTTATTTGCAAATTATGGTGGAAAATAAGTATTTGGTCAATAACAAAGTTTATCTCAATACTTTGTTATATACCCTTTGTTGGCAATGACAGAGGTCAAACGTTTTCTGTAAGTCTTCACAAGGTTTTCACACACTGTTGCTGGTATTTTGGCCCATTCCTCCATGCAGATCTCCTCTAGAGCAGTGATGTTTTGGGGCTGTTGCTGGGCAACACAGACTTTCAACTCCCTCCAAAGATTTTCTATGGGGTTGAGATCTGGAGACTGGCTAGGCCACTCCAGGACCTTGAAATGCTTCTTACGAAGCCACTCTTTCGTTGCCCGGGCGGTGTGTTTGGGATCATTGTCATGCTGAAAGACCCAGCCACGTTTCATCTTCAATGCCCTTGCTGATGGAAGGAGGTTTTCACTCAAAATCTCACGATACATGGCCCCATTCATTCTTTCCTTTACACGGATCAGTCGTCCTGGTCCCTTTGCAGAAAAACAGCTCCAAAGCATGATGTTTCCACCCCCATGCTTCACAGTAGGTATGGTGTTCTTTGGATGCAACTCAGCATTCTTTGTCCTCCAAACACGACGAGTTGAGTTTTTACCAAAAAGTTATATTTTGTTTTCTTCTGACCATATGACATTCTCCCAATCTTCTTCTGGATCATCCAAATGCTCTCTAGCAAACTTCAGATGGGCCTGGACATGTACTGGCTTAAGCAGGGGGACACGTCTGGCACTGCAGGATTTGAGTCCCTGGCGGCGTAGTGTGTTACTGATGGTAGGCTTTGTTACTTTGGTCCCAGCTCTCTGCAGGTCATTCACTACGTCCCCCCGTGTGGTTCTGGGATATTTTCTCACCGTTCTTGTGATAATTTTGACCCCACGGGGTGAGATCTTGCGTGGAGCCCCAGAGCGAGGGAAATTATCAGTGGTCTTGTATGTCTTCCATTTCCTAATAATTGCTCCCACATTTGATTTCTTCAAACCAAGCTGCTTACCTATTGCAGATTCAGTCTTCCCAGCCTGGTGCAGATCTACAATTTTGCTTCTGGTGTCCTTTGACAGCTCTTTGGTCTTGGCCATAGTGGAGTTTGGAGTGTGACTGTTTGAAGGTTGTGGACAGGTGTCTTTTATACAGATAACAAGTTCAAACAGGTGCCATTAATACAGGTAACGAGTGGAGGACAGAGGAGCCTCTTAAAGAAGAAGTTACAGGTCTGTGAGAGCCAGAAATCTTGCTTGTTTGTAGGTGACCAAATACTTATTTTCCACCATCATTTGCAAATAAATTCATTAAAAAATCCTACAATGGCCTCCCGGGTGGCGCAGTGGTTAAGGGCGCTGTACTGCAGCGCCAGCTGTGCCATCAGAGTCCTGGGTTCGCGCCCAGGCTCTGTCGTAACCGGCCGCGACCGGGAGGTCCATGGGGCGATGCACAATTGGCCTAGCGTCGCCTGGGTTAGGGAGGGCTTGGTCGGTAGGGGTGTCCTTGTCTCATCGCGCACCAGCGACTCCTGTGGCGGGCTGGGCGCAGTGTACGCTAGCCAAGGTGGCCAGGTGCACGGTGTTTCCTCCGGCGCATTGGTGCGGCTGGCTTCCGGGTTGGATGTGCGCTGTGTTAAAGAAGCAGCGGCTTGGTTGGTTGTGTATCGGAGGACGCATGACTTTCAACCTTTGTCTCTCCCGAGCCCGTACGGGAGTTGTAGCGATGAGACAAGATAGTAGCTACTACAACAATTGGATACTACGAAATTGGAGAGAAAAAGGGGTAAAAATTTGTTAAAAAAATATATATATATATAAATAAATCCTACAATGTGATTTTCTGGATTTTTTTTCTCATTTTGTCTGTCATAGTTGAAGTGTACCTATGATAAAAATGTCAGGCCTCTCTCATCTTTTTAAGTGGGAGAACTTGCACAATTGGTGGCTGACTAAATACTTTTTTGCCCCACTGTATGTACAGCAGGATCAAATCTGAGAGAGAGTTATGAGCAAGCCCATGTAATGCTTTGTAGGTTAGCAGCAAAACCTTGAAATCAGCCCGAGCCTTAACAGGAAGCCAGCCAGAGGCTAGTACTGGAGCAATGTGATACATTTTTGAGGTTCTAGTCATGATTCTAGCAGCCGTATTTAGCACTAACTGAAGTTTATTTGGTGCTTTATCTGGGTAGCCAGAGAGTAGAGCCTTGTAGTAGTCTAATTTAAAAAGTGACAAAGCATGGATTAGCTTTTCTGCATCATTTTGGGACAGTTTTAGATTTTGGTGGTCCGAAAGTCCAGGATTATGAAGAAAAACATTTAGAGATCCACAATATTTATTTCACGGGACAAAACTAGATACAGCGCCGGGGGGAGAGCGGGAGCAGACGTGACAGTACCACCCCTCTAGGGGCGCCACCCAGCGTGCCACCTGGGCAAACCGGCCGAGACATGGGCACTGGGCAAGCCGGTTGGGGCGTGGAAGCCCAACGAACCGGCAGGAGCGTGAGAGCCTGGTGAGCTGGCTGAGGCTTGGAAGCCCGACGATCCGACTGAGGCAAGACGCCTGTCGATCCCACTGCAGAGAGGGAGTCCGAAGATCTGGTGGGGTGTGACGTGGGATGGGAAGCCGTCGAGCCAACCGATGCAAGGAAACCTCTCGAGCCAGCTAGGGCGTGGAAGCCCGACGAGCTGGCTAGGCACCCCCGGTTCCATCGTTGGCGACCCAGAGCCGATGCCACCATACCAACCGGAACGCCAGTACTACCCGATGCTTCGTGTGATGGCTTCTGCTGCATTCTGTCACATGAGTTGACGCTGGAGAGATGAAGCAGGTACGGGGCATAAAACATTTAATGTAGAACGGACATGGAACGAGACAGGAACAGCGGCAGCAAACAGGTAACACAAACAATCAATGCAGCAGCGGGGAACAGAGCAAGGGAACTGACAAATATAGGGGAGGAAATAAACAGATGATGAGTGGGTCCAGTTGAGTCCAATATCACTGATGCGCGTGACGAGGGAAGGCAGGTGTGCTTAATGGATGGAAGGAGTGCGTGATGCAGGGCAGCCTGGCGCCCTCAAGCACCGGGGGGAGCGGGAGCAGACGTGACACATTTAAGCCTTGAAAGATGCCTGACAAGACCACAGCCAATCGCATGCAAGCATCAACGTAGCTAGCTTGGCTAGTCTTGTGAGCGAGCTAGCTAGCTAGTTAGCTAGGTAGTTTTCTTAGCTAGCTAGCTAGCTTGTTATCTATTCTGGTTGTTATCTTGCATAACTGATATGTGTATAATTGTAAAAGACACTTCATGTTTTAAGGATAATATTTACATTTACAGAGTGGGTGAACAGGCTGTCAGGTATCGTTCAGGGCTTAAATGCCCCGCATTGCAATCAACGCAGCCACAGGGCTCCTTGATGAAGTGGTTATTGTGCATCTGAACAAATTAATGGATGATAAGTGGTACTTTTGATATCTTGTGATCTCGACAAAACAACTTTTGTTATGTTGTGATCATGAGATAAATAAGTTGTGATCTCTGCCAGAGAGCATAGAATAACTTCTGAATTTATGAATGCTCAACACCTGTTGTATATGGCCGGTGTCAGTAACGAATGGACAATCTGACTGCACAGTCATCAACGCTCTGGAGCCTAACCAGCTCTGCTAGGGTGAGTAAGGTTCAGTGAGCTGTTCTCTCTCACATAGATGTCTGGAAGTAGCTAGCAAGTTAGCTTGGGTGCTTGACTGCTGTTGTTAGTACATTCGGATCACACCTTAAAAAGATGGGCGGGGCTAAAGCTTAAGAGGCTGTGAACGATGCTGAACAGATTTTTCCAAACAAGAACGACGCAGCTTTCCACTTTGTTTCTTACATAATACAGTAGTTTGAATACTGTGAGCACTTGGAATGCAGTTTTGTTTGGCATGACGAACAAAACTGCATTCCAAGTGCCCACTGTATTCCAACTATGAAATTAGAATGATCATTCTATTTCTATGATTCCAACAGTGTAAGGCTCTTATCCTGGCTTGAGGGTCCTTGACCCCTCTTATGTCTAACCTTTGAGCCACATTATGTCTGCTATAGTATAGATGGTGGAGCATATCATTGGTGTTAATGTGCTTACTTCGGACAGGCTCTCCTGATCCTGCCTGGGCATTTTCAGCAATTCTGCTAGTTCTGACTGTCAACACTGCCCAGGTCATGTTCTGGTCATGCCTGGCCTTGAACTTTAGGCTTTAGGAGAGTCAAGTGTGAGACATCGTAAAGATAATTCGTAATGGTGTTTGTGCACACATTCTCTATTATGTCAACATTAATTCATGAGCTATAGTGTGTATGTGTCTGAAAGTTAGGTTGTGTTAGTATTTATTTACACATGTACAAATCAGCAATCTAAAATCTCCAACCCCTCGGGTCTCAGAGGCCATCCTGCTGACCCCTAATAATGCGATCATTAAAAGGTGGTCATAATGGTTCTCAATCCCGTGACTGGGAGCATGGAGGAAAACAGAGCTTGTTGCCCTCTCCAGTCATTTATCACCCATATCAGTCCTCATGAAGTTGATATCCTCTGCCTTTAAACCATCGGCCTTGATCTCAGAGCCCTGCCAGAAATGTGAGCTGGGGGGTTGATAGAGGGTGAGGACAATGTTTGGTCTTTGACCCCTGCACTATGTGACACTGGAGGGTATCCAAAGGGGCTCTCGCCGAACAAAATTCTGCCCTGCATCCCTGCCTGCCACAGTTACAGGGGGTTTAATTCTCTTTGTGTTATACTTCTCCTCTTAACCAATCACTGACCTTTCCAACTGCCACTATTGGGGAAGATTGACCAATTAGAATCAAACTTCTCATTAACTGATGACTTTCTTGGGTGTCAACTGGAGTTGTTACCATGTCTGCTGACCTTTCCGCAATAAGCAACAGGGACGCTCAGGTGAAAAGTTGAAAAGTGATCAACACTTGTCAGTATCTGGTATCCAAGCGCCAAAGCACAACAATCTCGCGTTGCAAATACATTGTGGTGAAAGAGGACATTCACGTGCATATTTGAGTGAGTGTGTAAGTGTCTGTGAATTAGTTTACAAATGTGTAGCTAAATATCACACAAATATCAAACGCGCTTTTTCAATGACATTGCTATATTTTAGAATGTTTAAATCGGTCTTATAAACAAGAGGAACCGTGTCAGCGTTCAGACAAAAAAGATCACATAATCAGGAGCCAAAAATGCCTTTTTGTTCCCCTCGTTATACTGTATACATCAACTGTTTGAATACAGTATTTGTTTCTGTGTGTGACCATAGCTTAATTGGTAACTGTTTATCTCTGTCTGTAAAGTGGACGTCTCCCATTTGGCAGAACGGCCAACTTTCCAATATTGACTCTGTCATCATGCAGACATGTTAGACGGCCAGAGCGGTCACCGTCAGATGTTATTGTGAGAAGCTTTGGCCTCTGTCCTTTTGTTTCTATGACAGCCATCAAGTCAACCAAGACCTTTGGCTGTTTTTTTTATTGAACCTTTATTTAACTAGGCAAGTCAGTTAATTCAGAACAAATTCTTATTTACAATCATGGCCTAACCAGGACCTAACCAGGACGACCAAACCCTAACCAGGACGACCAAACCCTAACCAGGACGACACTGGGCCAATTGTACACCACCCTATGGGACTCCCAATCACAGCCAGTTGTGATACAGCCTGGAATTTAACCAGGGTCTGTGGTGACGCCTCTAGCACTGAGATGCAGAGCGTTAGACCCCTGCGTCACTCGGAAGCCCCTGTAAGGTGAGTCAATCCACAAGCGTATACCCATTCCTAAAAGAGGGGTTTATGAAGTATAGTGGATTCCCTCTTTATCTCTGAGCTCAAAGTGAAGTCATTGTGCCCCTGAAATAATTGCTGCTCCCTGGGGAAGGCTGATGACATAACCCTTACAATGAGTGAATTGACTGAGAGGAAACAATAATGCTCACTGAGATCTTTCTTTTCTCCCATTTTCTATTCTGAACATGTTCAATGTAGCTATGATGCCTTTAGGAAGTGTATGAGACATTTTATTGGTATGATCTCACTTGTTCTTTATGAATAGTGGTTGATCCCTGACGTCTTTTAGATTAGTTCCTGTTTTACAGTGGCACTTGTGGTCACTGGACGTCAGACAGACGGACGTCAGTAAGGTCACTGGACCTCTACACGAAAAGGAGAAGTGATGAGTCAGGAGAGGTATGTGTGTGGCCTGTGACAGAAGCAATGTGGAAGCATTAAATCACACTCACACGTATATACGCACACACCAACACATGCACACACACACACCGGGCCCCACACATGCCATTACGTATGCAGCCGTTTAGCATCAGATTTTCTTATCACATCAGCTGTTCTTTTTACTGGATGCATCAAAGATGTATAAACTCTACAGTATAACTTGATAAACACACACACGTAAAAGCTGCAGTAGGACACACATGTCAACGTGGCAAAGCTCTGTTTAGAATGATTCATCACTGTGATGACCTGAGGGGGCAATCACTAGGGACCTGAGCATCCTAGTCGACCGTCATTCCACTGAACCTTACAGCACTAGCATCAGAACTCTGTGATCAGCACTCTGATATCATTTGGCACTTTATAGTTGATTCCTATGTAATTCCTCTGGCATAGGGACTCTTGTCTGGACCTGAATTTGAACCGTCCTCTCCACCCATGTCACAACTTCTGCCGAAGTCGTTGCCTCTCCTTGTTCGGGCGGTGCCCGGCGGTCGGCGTCACCGGCCTTCTAGCCATCATTGATCCATTTTTCATTTTCCATTGGTTTTGTCTTGTCTTCCCACACACCTGTTTTCAATCCCATATTTAATCCTCTGTTTCCCCTCATGTCTTTGTCAGAGATTGTTTTATGTTGTATAGGTGCGTGATGGGTCCTCGTACCCATGTTAGTTTATGTATGTATGTGTTTGGAGCATGTTAAGTGGACTTATATTATTAAAAGACTCCATTTACACTCCGTTTGACTCTCCTGCGCCTGACTTCCCTGCCACCTATACACACGACTCTGACAACCCATCAATTTACCACTACTACCAAGGAGGTTTGCACTGCCAGCGAATAGGAATCATAGCCACTGACTCTTTTAAATATATTACATGAGCGGCCAAGTCCACTGTCCTCTCACAGCATTAGCATCAGCACTCTGATGGCATTGGGCACGGCATAATTGATGTTCATGGCATTAGACTCAAATCAAATCAAACGTTGTTGGTCACATACATGTGTTTAGCAGATGTTATTGCAGGTGTAGCGAAATTATTGTTTCAATAATATCTAACAAGTAATATCTAATATCTAACAATTTCACAACACATACCCAATACACACAAATCTAAATAAAGGAATGGAATTAAGAATATATGGACGAGTAATGTCAGAGTGGCATAGACTAAGATAATGTAGCATAGTATAGAATACAGCATATACATATGAGATGAGTAATGCAAGATATGTAAACACCATTAAAGTGACTAGTGTTCCATTTATTAAAGTGGCCACTGATTTCAGGTCTATGTATATAGGCAGCAGCCTCTAATGTGCTAGTGATGGCTATTTAACAGTCTGATGGCCTTGAGATAGAAGCTGTTTTTCAACACTCTTACCATTATCAATTTACCAGTATCAATCATCCCGGGTAGCAAATAGGATTCACATCCAATATCGGTGATCAAATTAACAGTTCAGGATTCCGATGAGTTTGTAACTCCATTCACTATAACGTCATTTAAAATAAGTCATAGATAGGTTGCCCATAGATACTTTATGGCTGTTGGCAGAGCCATGAGCAGAGATAACAGTATACAGTTACTGTAGGTCTATTCTACTCTAACAATGATCAGTGACGAGGGTGCACACAACAGTTTGGTCATATCAGCCAGCAGTGGAGAGGGCAGTGTGACAAAGCAGTTTTCATTAGTGTTATGGGAGCCCATTACAGGTTGGAAGTATAAACCAGCCTCGACCAGGAGGATAATCTTATCAAGCTGTGGAGAGGACAGAGAGAGAAAAAATAGAGGGGAGTGAGAGGAGAGAGAGAGGAACAGTAGTGGAGGCAGCTTGGGGAGAAGGTAACCTTAAAGCTGTATTCCTTATTTTGACTTCATTCTACCATTTGGGATGTGAATTACACTGAGTGTATAAAATATTAGGAACATGACAGACGGACCAGGTGAATTCATGTGTAAGCAATGATCCCTTATTGATGTCACCTCAATCAGTGTAGATGAAGGGGAAGAGACAGGATAAAGAATGATTTAGAAGCCTTGAGCACATTGAGACATGGATTGTGTATGTGTGCCATTCAGAGGCTGAATGGGCCAGACAAAATAAGTGCATTTGAATGGGGTATGATGGAAGGTGCCAGGCACATCAGTTTGAGAGTGTCAAGAACTGCAACGCTGCTGGGTTTTTCATGCTAGCAACAGTTTCCCTTGTGTATCAAGAATGGTCCACCACCCAAAGGACATCAAGCTAACTTGACAACTGTGGTAAGCATTCAAGTCAACATTAGCCACCCTGTGGAATGCTTTCGACACCTTGTATTTATTGTGGATCCACATTATGGATCCCTATAGCTGCTGCCAAGGCAATATTACAGGGTTCCAGCAACATTAAGGCAGTTATATAAAATACAAAATATGACATCACATTTCATGAAACTTTTCACAACACATTAAGTGTGTGCCCTCAGGCCACTACCCTACTACCACAAATCTACAATGCAAAATCCATGTAGAGTCCATGCCCAGATGAATTGAGGCTGTTCCGAGGTCAAAAGAGGGTGCAACGCAATATGAGGAAGGTGTTCCTAATGTTTTGTACACTCAATGTAGATACATACAGTACCAGTAAAAAATTTGGACACACCTTCTCATTCAAAGATTCTTCGTTATTTTTACTCTATTGTAATGACATCAAAACTATTAAATAAAACTAATGGAATCCTATTGTGACCAAAAAAGTGTTAAACATCAAAATATATTTATATTTGAGAATCTTCAAATTAGCCACCCTTTTCCTTGATGACAGCTTTGCACACTCTTAGCATTCTCTCAACCAGCTTCATGAGGAATTATTTTTCAACAGTCTTGAATGAGTTCCCACATATGCTGAGCACTTGGCTGCTTTTCCTTCACTCTGCGGTCCAACTCATCCCAAACCATCTCAATTGGGTTGAGGTCAGGTGATTGTGGAGGCCAGGTCATCTGATGCAGCACTCCATCACCCTCCTTGGTCAAATAGCCCTTACACAGTCTGGAGGTGTGTTTTGGGTCATTTTCCTGTTGAAAAATAAATGATTGTCCTACTAAGCACAAACCAGATGTGATGGCATATTGCTGCATAATGCTGTGGTAGCCATACTGGTTAAGACTGCCTTGAATTCTAAATAAATCACAGACAGTGTCACCAGCAAAGCACCTCCTCCTCCATGCTTCATTGTGGGAACCACACATCCATTCACCTACTCACAAAGACCCGGCGGTTGGAACCAAAAATCTCAAATTTAGCCTCATCAGACCAAAGGACAGATTTCCACCGGTCTAATGTCCATTGCCCGTGTTTCTTGGCCCAACCAAGTCTCTTCTTATTATTGGTGTCCTTTAGTAGTGGTTTCTTTGCAGAAATTTGACCATGAAGGCCTGATTCACACAGTCTCCCCTGAACAGTTAATGATGAGATGTGTCTGTTACTTGAGCTCTCTGAAGCATTTATTTGGGCTGCAATATGAGGTGCAGTTAACTCTAAAGAACGTATCCTCTGCAGCAGAGGTATCTCTGGGTCTTCCTTTCCTGTGGGGTTAATCATGGAAGCCAGTTACATCATAGCGCTTGATGGTTTAAGCGATTGCACTTGAAGAAACTTTCAAAGTTCTTGAAATTTTCCAGATTGACTGAACTTCATGTCTTAAAGTAATGATGGACTGTCATTTCTTTCTTTGAGCGTTTCTTGCCATAATATGTATGTACTATCTTCTGTATACCACCACTACCTTGTCACAACACAACTGATTGGCTCAAACGCATTAAGAAAGAAAGAAATTGCACAAATTAACTTTTGACAAGGCACACCTGTTAATTGAAATGCCTTCCAGGTGACTACCCCATTAAGCTTTTCGAGAGAATGCCAAGAGTGTGCAAAGCTGTCATCGTACCAATGGCTACTTTGAATAATCTGAAATATAAAATATGTTTTGATTTGTTTAACACTTTCTTGGTTACTACATGATTCCATATGTGTTATTTCATAGTTTTGATGTCTTCACTATTTTCGTACAATGTAGAAAATAGTCAAAGTAACGAAAAACTCTTGAATGAGTATGTGTGTCCGAACTTTTGACTGGTACTGTACCTACAATGTATTTGCGAAGCATTGCAAAGTATGAAGTGATTGATAAGGTAAAAAAAAATGGTTTTATACACGCAGTTGGTATATAGGAAAGCCCCCGTAGAAGCTGACCACTGAACATTTCTACTAAACAAGGGGATGATTGTGGTATTGAAGCTAGGTGGAGCATGAAGCGTACAATATTGCGGGTGGCAGCAGTGCAGCACTGCACGTCCTCTGGACTAATAGGCCTCGCACCCCCTCTCCCCAAAAGTCTACCCCCGGACTCTGTACACAAAAGTACGCCCACTACTCTGACCTAGGACACACTAGCCCAGAAACCATAAGTGTACAATCTGATTGTCTGGTCATCATCAAAATTATTTTTTGCTCCAGTTCTTTCTGATTCCTTATTGTGTCACATCACCTTACTTCCTGGTCATGGTAATTCAGTGTGAAACCTCGAAGCCGCAACTATCAGCCCTTCATGTCCACACCCTTCCTTCATTGCCAGCTGGAACCTGAGGTCCCAGTCTCAGTCTGACGGTGGATGACATAATACAGTAACTTCAAGGTCTGTTCCATAGCTGTACTTTAACTTCCGAGCACCATATCAACGTACTGCATGTACTCCTGTGAGCCTACAAAGTCATTTTATGAATGGTTGAATGTTTGAATGGTGAAATGCTGCAATTACTTCCACTTCTTTAGATCCAATCGTTATTTTGTCATGTCATTCCTAAGAGCATAATAATAACCAGATAAGAGACAAAACTAAAATGTGCACTGCTTGTTACCTTGCTCTATGCTGCATTGCTATTGTGATCTATGCTGCTTTGCTAGTATAGGCCACCCAGCAAACATAACCCCATTGGCCCTTTGTGAGTGGGCATGGTGGGGGCTGGCCAACCCATTATTATGCTCTTAGGGATGACGTGACAAAATAACGATTGGATCTAAAGAAGTGGAAGCAATTGCAGCATTTCACCATTCAAACATTCAACCATTCATTAATTTACTTTGTAGGCTCACAGGAGTACATGGTGGGCATGGGCTAGCCCACAGCAATCCCACATTTGCCCAACAGTGGGCTCCTACGATCACAACAATCCCATACCCGCCCGACATGGGTTAGCCCACACCAATCCCCCATCAGGCCAACATGGGCTAGCCTACACCAGCCCAACACAGGCTAATCCATGCTTTTGTTACTTCTAGGTTAGACTACTGCAATGCTCTACTTTCCGGCTACCCGGATAAAGCACTAAATTAATTTCAGTTAGTGCTAAATACGGCTGCTAGAATCCTGACTAGAACCCAAAAATTTGATCATATTACTCCAGTGCTAGCCTCCCTACACTGGCTTCCTGTCAAGGCAAGGGCTGATTTCAAGGTTTTACTGCTAACCTACAAAGCATTACATGGGCTTGCTCCTACCTATCTCTCTGATTTGGTCCTGCCGTACATACCTACACGTACGCTACGGTCACAAGACCCAGGCCTCCTAATTGTCCCTAGAATTTCTAAGCAAACAGCTGGAGGCAGGGCTTTCTCCTATAGAGCTCCATTGTTATGGAATGGTCTGCCTACCCATGTGAGAGACGCAAACTCGGTCTCAACCTTTAAGTCTTTACTGAAGACTCATATCTTCAGTGGGTCATATTGAGTGTAGTCTGGCCCAGGAGTGTGAAGGTGAACGGAAAGGCTCTGGAGCAACGAACTGCCCTTGCTGTCTCTGCCTGGCCGGTTCCCCTCTTTCCACTTAGATTCTCTGCCTCTAACCCTATTACAGGGGCTGAGTAACTGGCTTACTGGTGCTCTTTCATGCCGTCCCTAGGAGGGGTGCGTCACTTGAGTGGGTTGAGACACTGATGTGATCTTCCTGTCTGGGTTGGCGCCCCCCCTTGGGTTGTGCTGTGGCGGAGATCTTTGTGGGCTATACTCGGCCTTGTCTCAGGATGGTAAGTTGGTGGTTGAAGATATCCCTCTAGTGGTGTGGGGGCTGTGCTTTGGCAAAGTGGGTGGGGTTATATCCTTCCTGTTTGGCCCTGTCCGGGGGTATCATCGGATGGGGCCACAGTGTCTCCTGACCCCTCCTGTCTCAGCCTCCAGTATTTATGCTGCAGTAGTTTATGTGTCGGGGGACCAGGGTCAGTTTGTTATATCTGGAGTACTTCTCCTGTCCTTTCTGGTGTCCTGTGTGAATTTAAGTATGCTCTCTCTAATTCTCTCTTTCTCTCTTTCTTTCTCTCTCTCGGAGGACCTGAGCCCTAGGACCATGCCTCAGGACTACCTGGCATGATGACTCCTTGCTCTCCCCAGTCCACCTGGCCGTGCTGCTGCTCCAGTTTCAACTGTTCTGCCTGTGATTATGATTATTTGACCATGCAGGTAATTTATGAACATTTGAACATCTTGGCCATGTTCTGTTATAATCTCCACCCGGCACAGCCAGAAGAGGACTGGCCATCCCACATAGCCGGGTTCCTCTCTAGATTTCTTCCTAGGCCTTTCTAGGGAGTTTTTCCTAGCCACCGTGCTTCTACACCTGCATTGCTTGCTGTTTGGGGTTTTAGGCTGGGTTTCTGTACAGCACTTTGAGATATCAGCTAATGTATGAAGGGCTATATAAATACATTTGATTTGATTTTGATTTGCTAGCCCACACCAGCCAAACAAGGCCAGCCCACATCAACGAACGTTCACCCCAGTCCCGGTTTTTGTGCGCTCTGGAGCAGGTTTCCATCAAATTCTCTCTGTACTTTGCTCCGTTCATCTTTCCCTTGATCCTGACTAGTCTCCCAGTCCCTGCCGCTGAAAAACATCCCCACGGCATGCTGCCACCACCATGCTTCACCATAGGGATGGTGCCAGGTTTCCTCCAGACGTGATGCTTGGCACTCAGGCCAAAGATTTCAATCTTGGTTTCATCAGACCATAAAATTTAGGTGCCTTTTGGCAAATTCCAAACGGGCTATCATGCGCCATTTACTGAGGAGTGGCTTCTGTTTGGCCACTCTACCATAAAGGCCTGATTGGTGGAGTGCTGCAGAGATGGTTGTCCTTCTGGAAAGTTTTCCCATCTCCAAAGAGGACCCCTGGAGCTCTGTCAGAGTGACCATCGGATTCTTGGTCACCTCCCTGACCAAGGCCCTTCTCCCCCGATTGCTCAGTTTGGCCGGGTGGCCAGCTGTAGGAATCTTGGCGGAGTCTTGGTGGTTCCAAACTTATTCCATTTAAGAATGATGGAGGCCACTGTGTTCTTGGGGACCTTCAATGCTGAAGACATTTTTTGGTACCCTTCGCCAGATCTGTGCCTCGACACAATCCTGTCCCGGAGATCTACAGACAATTCCTTCGACCTCATGGCTTGGTTTTTGTTCTGAATGCACTGTCAACTGTGGGACCTTATATCGACAGGTGTGTGTCTTTCCAAATCATGCCCAATCAATTGAATTTACCACAGGTGGACTCCAATTAAGTTGTAGAAACATCTCAAGGATTAACGATGGAAACAGGATGCACCTGAGCTCAATTTCGAGTCTCATAGCAAAGGTATGTATATAAGGTATATCTGTATAAGGTATAAGGTATTTCTGTTTTTTATTTTTAATAAATTTGCAAACATTTCCAGAAAACTGTTTTACTTCATCATTATGGGGTATTGTGTGTAGATTGTTGAGAATAAAATATTGAATTAATTTTAGAATAAGGCTGTAGCATAACAAAATGTGGAAAAAGTAAAGGGGTCTGAATACTTCCCGAATGCAATGTATATACACTGAGTGTACAGAACATTAAGGACACCTGCTCTTTCCCATGACATAGACTGACCAGGTGAATCAGGTGAAAACCATGATCCCTTATTGATGTCACCAGTTAAATCCACATTATCTACAGTGATTGAAGGGGAGGAGATATGATAAAGAAGTCTAGGGGTATGAATACATTCCAAATGTACTATAAATACGTACATATTATGTAAAACAATATATGTAGGATAGCAACAACCAATGTTTGCAGCCTACATGGGCCAATATTTCAGCCCACATTGGACCCACATCGTGCCAATGTGGACATGTTTGCCTAGTGCACTCTATGCCGCCTGATCTACATGATGCTGCTTTGCTGGCATGTGCTATGTTACTTTGCTAGCATGCTACTGTATGCCCTGCTTTGTTAGCATGCTCTAGGCTAGGGTTACCAAGCAGGTTCTGTGTGGTTTGATTTTCTAGCCTGCTGCTCTCTGAGCTGGTTACTGGCAGGTGGCTCTGACTTTGACCTACTCTCTCCTGCCAGAAGGCAGCTGACAGGCTGGCCCTCTGCCACCAAGGGACTTAAGCTGCTGCAACGTGCAGCCGGCCATGTATACGCCTGGGCACAAGCCCAGGGATTAGGATTGGCTGGGGTGTGAAAAAGAGGGGGGTGGGTGGGGTGGAGTGGTGCGAGGGTTAACCAAGCCTGTCCTCACAGGTCAAGAGCAGCCACTGCTGGGCAAACCCAGAGACCCATTCATAAAAACAGAGAACACTTACTAGACTGTATGCTGATGTGTATATGATCAACTACTTCCTCTAATCACTGCCACTGCCAGCAGCTCAATGATATCCAGGCCACCCACAGAGTGACGTCCTGCTTCACCAGAGGTTAAATGTAATGGAGTTATTACATGGTATTTATTGTGGCTGTGTGATTGAGTTGGGTCCACCTAAGCGGGAGGACTGTATTGTGTGTTGCAATTGGTTATATAATGGTTCATTTAAGGTTGTTAGTTGGTTTGGTTGTACGTGCCGGCAGTCGGGTCCAGAGTGTCAATCTGCGTCACTGGATCCCATTTGCAGTGGCTCTAGTGCCAGGACAGGGTGGCACCAGTGCCACCAGGCCTGGTCATAATGGTGAGGGACCCGGAGTCTTGGCAAGCATTTGTCACAAAATAGGAACCAGAAATTCCACAACACCTCCAGTGTGACGTCAATATCTAAACACGACAGTGTAAATGCCAACAACCAGGCCACAAGAACAGCTTCTGTCAACTTTTTATTTTAAAGGAGAGTGGTAGTGGAAATCTACTCTCCTTAGGTATTTGTATTGTTTTATTGACAGGGATAGACTTGAATGTAGGCCAAGAGGAGACAGATATGAGGGGAAACAGTGTAGAAGAGCAGTGGGGTCAGTATTAGATCCCATGTAAGCCTACGTGAAACTGTATGTTAGTTGTATGTCAGCCCCACAACACTGGGTTCTAGGAAAGCAAGCGTGAGATTCTTTCATCTTGCTGGTACTATTTTTTCATAGTGAGTGTGACCCATGGCCCCATCCCTGGCACATCCCTACCCTGCCCTCAGACAGTGGTCAGTGGGGTGAGAGAGCAGAGGGGATGGAAGGTGCGGAGGCCGTATTATGGGCAGTAAGTCATAATGATGGGCTGGATTAGTGCCGATGCGAAGATCACCCAGGTTAATCTCCCGCGAGAAGTTTTGGGATCAGAATACAGTGATCCAGTAATCAGTATTCAAGCCCAAAGCGCACACAGAGGCAGAAAGCATTAGAGCAGCCATACAATGCATGAGCACTAAAACAAATAGCTGCACTAAAACAAATAGCATTGCACTAACACAATGTCCTTCTCATAAAAGGCACCTGGGTTTGGGTCTAGTCTCCTCATCGATTTTGCTTTTCCAACTTCCCGTTGACCAAGCAACACTGCGCCCTATAGGACGTTCTCTGTACTACAACCTCAAAGGATACATGCACTGACCTGGGTTTTCAATTGGATATGCTCTATGGATCTCTTCAGAAAAATAACTTGAGATCACACAGTTGGAAGACCTTTTCCCTCATGTATGTAATCTGTGGAATTTGGTTCCATGCAGGTCTTAGCCCAGCATCTTGCGGGGTGGGAGGGTAGCCTAGTGGTTAGAGCGTTGGACTAGTAACCGTAAAGGTTGCAAGTTTGTAATCCCCGAGCTGCCAGGGTACAAATATGTTAGTTCTGCTACTAAACAGGCAGTTAACCCACTGTTCCTAGGCCGTCATTGAAAATAAGAATTTGTTCTTAACTGACTTGCCTAGTAAAATAAATCTTCAGAAATATTGTAAACCACGTGAGAGGAGAAGTTTAATTCACAATAGAGAGCGCTGTACAGATTATTGTCTTTGGCTTATATTAAACTTGAATGTAGGCCAAGAGGAAACAGGGTAGAAGAGCAGTGGGGTCAAGCTACAAGAGATTATACATTTGAATGCTTTGGGGTTTTAGGGATGCGCTCTACCCTGGCATTTTTATTTCCCCTAGGGAAAATTCCCTTATAGAAAGCACCCACTCTTCTAAACTACTTAAGGCTGTCATGTAGCACATGCACACACACTCACAGGTACACACGGGGCACACATAAACACACCCACGCACCCCTTTTCAGTGACCCCAGCTTAAACAGCAGCAGGTTTACCTAGCAGCCTGTACGAATTCCATTTAAAAAAAACAGAACGTTTAAGAAACACCTGAATCCTATTTGCAGAACAGTCTCCAGGTTTATTTGAACAGATGACTTCACTTCAGAGGCCATACATAAAAGCAGGCCAGGACGCCACAATAGGGCAGAGAACCGCCGAGGTGTCAGATATCTGTGGGAAGAAGCAGCCGGACAAGAAGATGGGGTGGAGATGTGAGGAGACAACTAGACTGGCTCATCTCTCTTCAAATTATATATGTGGTTTCTAGTCTGACTCAGCTGCTTTGGAAGACTAGGCTATATTTGAAAAGTGCAAAATGACTCGTCTGTGATTGTAGGTGCTATGATGTGGGTGTTTACATCAGGTGCTGTGTTGTGGCTAGAAAATGGAGGTTGGGATAGCGGGCTATTTTTGTATATCTTTTCCACCATGTCAGCCATCATTGTGATGTGACTGTGAGCTGCTCCAGCTCTATCAGTCACTCTCACTTTTCAACCACTCCTCTCTTAACGGGCATGGCCTATTTCATCCACCTGCAGCTCCCTGAGGATGAAACAGACAGAGGAAAGAAAGAGAGGCTTTTCTTCAAAAGAAGCAGTGTGAGGGAGGCAGGATAAAGCCGTCTCCTCACAGCAATGCAACAGGTGAGGATGGTGGAGGGAGTGAGAGAGAAAGTGGGAGAAAGAGTAAGAGAGAAATAGAGAGGAGAGAGAGAGAGTCAGAGGAAGAAAGAGAGACAGTGTCTACGTGAGTACAGTCAGGGATACATTTCTCAATACCAGCCTGTCTCGCTCGCCACAATTCTCTCTCTCTCTCTACACTAGCCTAATGAGACAGGGTAACAATGGGGCAAGTGTTGGATTTCTGAGACGAGATTCCGGACATCGGAAGAGTGCGGAGCGGTTTGATTCCCACATGAGCCCTAATCAGACACATGACAAACATCACCAGTGTCATTGTGTGTGTGTGTGTGTGTGTGTGTGTGTGTGTGTGTGTGTGTGTGTGTGTGTGTGTGTGTGTGTGTGTGTGTGTGTGTGTGTGCGCGTGCGTGCGTGCGTGCGTGCATGGCTGAGCATGTGTATGTGTGTATGGTGTATCATTGCTTCCCTTGATGACATTTACAATACAGCATTTCGGAAACATTGAACTCAGATGAACAGATGACACCAAATACAATGGGTACCTCAAAGTCAAAGTCGACCACAGAGTTTGTGGAGCAGCTGCCCTTGCCAAGCTCCGATGGGTTCCGCAACAGAATGACAATCGGCCCCTTCATCTGTTCGCTGTCATAGATGGAGCAGGAGGGACCAGCCCATTTCTCCAAAACAAAGCAGTTCACATAGTCCCCTACCGCATATTATGCTCACTCTTTCCATCCTATATCAGCAAAACACATGATCTAATTCTGAATCCAAAAGCTTGTGAATGCAGCACTGTAATTGTTGCATGTGTCTCTTGTACGTGAGCCCATTTTGTTGGCCACGTGACCACTGGATGACGCAATTTAGAGTTCTCCTTCTTTGTGGTTTTAATTCATGTCCACAAGGCCCTCAAAGATCTAATACTGCTGTGCGACAGGCTGATAACTGTATATGAGAACTGAGCATCCATAGAGCCCACATCACAGGGCTGCATAGGAACACCTATGTGACATCCTCTATGAGACATGGGCACCGCATGCTTCCTGTTTTACGACACAATAAAGACCGGGCTGAGCACTGGGGATGCGTGGGGCACTGGGGATGCGGGAGACGATGTCCTACTGGGAGGCATCTGCTGTGTGACCTGGCTGTTGTGACTTTCTTCCAAGTTCAGGAGGATTTCTGTGGTAATGTATGGAGGACAGTATAAGAGTTCAGGAGGATTTCTGTGGTAATGTATGGAGGACAGTATAAGAGTTCAGGAGGATTTCTGTGGTAATGTATGGAGGACAGTATAAGAGTTCAGGAGGATTTCTGTGGTAATGTATGGAGGACTGTATAAGAGTTCAGGAGGATTTCTGTGGAGGAATGGAGGGTAAATCGAGGAAAATATGGAGGTAAAACATAGAGTAGACCTACAAACTTGCCACAACATGCTAAGATCTGAGCTCTGGTTGGCTAGTTTGCCTCTTCCTCCTGCCACCTCTCCCGTTCACCATTATTGCAGACCTGGAAGTTACTGAAATTAACAAAAAAATGAGGCACAAGAATTCTGTTACAAATTAGGATTAAGGTTACGGCTAGGTTCAGGCTTAGTTAGGGTATGGGTGAAGTGGTTAAATTGCTTATTACTGCCCAAAAACACGGCTTGCCTCTAGAATTTAGGATAACGTCTGTGATAATGTATGGAGGACAGTTTGAAGGCCCTATCTGAGATTTGGACTGCAGTGTAGCACAGCCAACACATAAACCTGCTAATTTCAGTGTCATATAGACAGAGTGGAACATAACGACATGGCATGAGACACACTCATGCACCCACAGTGAAACATTTTGTTCTGCTTACTGTATGGGCACATGGAAAATAACATACACAGAAATACACGGACAAAGCACTGTGGACAGAGATGCTCTGTACCAGGAGAGGATGTCAGGACTCCTGCCAGCCTTGATGGTCCCTCCTTACACGTTCGCCGAAACAGAGGGAGGCCAGAGGAAGGAAAGAAGAGGACCATTTGGAAGAGAGAGGAACAGGCTAAACTGTTTTTGTATGTGGACTGGAGATGAGTAAGGATGTGTGATGTTTTGGTATAACATGTCTTTGTGTGAGAGCCTCAGAGGTATAGATAAGTTAATTGGTGTCACTTGTATAACATGTGCATATGTTCACGTGATTTGATGTGCAGATTTGATCATGTTTAATCAAACCCATCTCAGAGGGGTGGCCCTTCCTCTTCTGGCTGTACTGGGCAGATGTGTGTGTGTGCATGTGTGCCACCTTCACAGAACTGACATAAGGCATACCTACCTAGAGGTTATACCAACAACAAGACACACCGTATCGCTTATCCAGAAGCCCTATCAGACCGGCATTGACTGGGAAGCAATCTCATCTCTCCATACTGACACATCACCAGCAGTTTATCCCATCACCAAATAAACATGCCTGGCCTAATCTGGAGCACAACATCTAATTTCCTTGTGCAACCTAATCTACTGTGATATAGCCATGCTGGTGTTTCAAGGGTGAAGGAAACCCACTAATGGTTGTTGTGGACATCTGTCTACACTGCCACTCAGTGGTGGAAAGGGGGAATAACTGCTATGGGCACACTTCCTCTTTTGACACAGATCCAAACCATATGCACTATTGCATGACTGAAAGTGCAAACATTGAAGTCTTAAATGGCATGTTTTGTTCATCTTCTTACTCTATGCAGTCTCAATTCTGCACCTTATTGCACCACTTTTTTATTATTATTATTTTTTTTAAACATAGGCAAGATATGAACCGCTCCTTCCCGTTAGAATAAAGTCACACAACAAAATACAAAATCTACTTTTTATAAATGTTCAAACATTACACATGGTTTAATCTCTCGTGGGCAGACACACATAACATAAAATGTTGCAGACAGAGACGGTGATGAAGCTGCCGACCTGTTTCCGCCACTGGTTCTAGTATCTTTTCTCTTTCGGCTACCCCAAGACCTTAGCCAAGTAGCTGGCGCACGATTTAAGTTCTGGGTTGCCAAGATTACATATGGGTTAAAACACAACAGCGCAAAAAAAATATCCATATTCTTCCTGATTCAAATATCTTTGATTGGATCTGGATTTATGGAGGACTTCTTAAAACAACAGATTCGCCCTCCTGCTTGCTTACTTCACGTCCCCTCAGAGCAGACTAGGAGGCACAACCCTCGGCTTGTGGAAGCGGAGCGAGGAGGACATCCTGTATTTCTGTCGGAAGTAGGGGTATCTACCATCATCCTGCGGATGCTCGTAGTGCATTTTGGGATAGACGTACCACATGACGACTCCTGAGGGGTTGATGGAGACGGTGAACTCTGTGGCGGCAGACAGTCCACTCAATGTTTTCCCAGTGAATACGTCATAAGCCTGAAAGATATAGAAGAGTACAAATTAAGAGGTACAATACTGTGTCACTTACAAAAACACAGCTCAAACTTCCACTTCCCTCAACAGGAATAGAATACAGTCATCATACGCTGGAGGAAATAGAGTCATCATGCGCTACAAAGTGGTTGGAGAGAACTAGGAATGGAACCAGGAAAGAGGAGCACACCTCGTAGCTGCCTGCTGTGTAGTTTAACTTGGCCAGGGAGGTGTGGTAGCGATAGGGCATGTCCTGGCGACGGCTGAGGAACACCAGAGCACTGGCTGACTGGGAGAGGGGCCGCCAGTACACTTCAATCTGACTCCTCTCCTGAAAAAAAGAGAGTGACATACAGACAAAGAAAAGGAGAGTAAACAGTGAATTTGGTGCAGAGACCGTGGTCTAGTAGTAATGCTCCCTGTCAGTCACATACTCCACTCCCAATTGGAGACCAGGGTTCAATCCACTTCCTACTGTTCTCCTACTTGCCTGTCTCCCAACTGTCTGAATGAAGTGAATTTCATACTGCCGGAATCATAAACTAATGTGTAATTTTGTCATTGAGGGTCACCTGTAGCAAGCGTCTTCCCTGGACGCCCATCGGGTCCTGGTTGATGGCGATGGCGGCACCGTTCTGCAGGATGGCCCTGGCCTCACTGCTTAGGGTTCGAAGGTTGTTGGACATAATGAGAGGTGCAGCCATGATCGCCCAAAGAGCCATCTGAGAGCGTGATTGGTCCACACTGAGGCCAAAGTTTCCTATGATCAGCTGGGAGAGAAAAATTATAAATATGTAAGGTTAATGACTTGTAAAACAATACTGATGGTGGAACAAATAACATATTAAATAAATAAAACAATGTGAGCGAGAGTGACTCCTAGTCCCTTCCAAATGCAGGAACAAGGTGAATATTGACAAGAGAGGTGGACAGGGTAAGAGTGACACGTAGCAATACCACGACACTCAGCAAGTAATGTATACAGGCTTCAATAAATGTAAGATACAGACCAAAGTAAATGTGAAATAGGGTGAAAACCCTACCAATTCAATTCTGAGGAGAGTACAGTATTAGACATGAACAGAGAGGAGAGCACAGAAAGAAGGACAGAGGGATTGGTGTAAGTAAGGGACAGACAATGGTCGGACATAGGAAAGATAGCAGACAGACCATGTCAGGATCGTTCCAGCGTCCAGGGCCGGCTTCAGGCTGCAGTATCTCCTGGTTGTCAAAGAACCAGTCTGTAATGTCTTGTACACTGTCCCACGAGTCCTGAATGTCATCATAGTTACGCCACAGGTTACAGATTTCCCCCAGCAGAGTGTAATTCACCTGAAGAACAAAAGAGATATGGACTGTATGAGTGTTTGTGAGCAATACAAATGTATTTACATACACCTTGATTAGTTTCCAAAAGGGTACAAATGTTATGAAGATATTAGATTTGATACTGTTGCCTGCCTGTCTTTGGAAGACATCCTGATTCTTCAGGGGGAAAAAAACAATCATCAAACACCTCTGATCAAGAATGATCTGAGTGATGGATCAAACGTGAAGGAGCAACAGTTTCTCATTTAACTACAGCAGTGCTGTCACGGAATACCTGTAACTATGCAAAAGTAGCTCATGCGAGAAAAAAACCCGAATATAATCAGTGAAAATATGACAATGAATGAAGCATTATTCAAAGAGAAGGGTCATCCATTACCTTTTCCTCCAAGACATAATTGTTATTGTAAAACTAAAAATCTTTGCAACACATTCACTAACCCTTATTTTTGTTTTGATCTCCTTCTGTATTTTATTATTTTCATGACAGCACAGTAGGAACCAAAGGCTAGGGAGACAGAGAGGAAGAGGACAGACAATCCGCCGAGCCAGGGCTCAAACCCGTCGCCAGGGGGCATGCGTGGTCCCTTATTTCTGTTATTGTGTCACCGGTAGCATAATGAAACATACACTGGGAGGGAGTCCACCCCGATAGGCTGGCCAACTACAGGAGTAGCCAATTGGACGGCCTGTTGCATTCAAAGCCTTGGACATGAGAGGGTAACCTGTATGACAGAAGAACATAGTACGCGTCAATAGAAATCCACACTATCCCCCTCTGAGTCTATTTCCCTCTACCCTCTCTTGCACCCATCTCTTTAAATACTACCATGCCAGTCTACCCAAAGGACCACCAATGGTGATACACTCTATATAGTAACTCCCAATGTACAGTTACAGTTCCCCCTCAAGATTCACTCACCCTTCTGTTGCTCCTCTTCATTGGAGTAACAGCCATCCAACTTCAGGAAGTCCACACCCCAACTAGCGAACGTCTGGGCATCAGTATCAATCTTGTCCAGCGTGGTGCCAGGGTACCCTCCACAGGTGTGTGTGCCCAGGTCCCCATAGATGCCCAGCTTCAGGCCGCGGTCATGGAGGTACCTCGCCAGCTTGGCAATGCCCCCAGGGAACCTGGGGTTAGAGAGATGGCAGTGAAGTCTTGGGTCTCATACCTAATATTGTCCTTTTATAATGTTGTAGTAGATAAGACCTTAAACTCAAGTCAATATACTTTATTAACCCATGCTAAGGTATTCATTACAAGCAGCACAGTTACAGTACACCAGATTTACAGTCTTTAATTAAGGTTGAATGGGAAGAAGAGGAACTGCAAAGATGGAGAGGGTAAGGAAGAGGTAGAAGGCCAGGAAATAAGGAAGAAAGTCAAAGATGCAGAGAGTTAGGAGAAGGGTCAGAGAGAGGCTAACCTTTGTGGGTCGGGCTGCAGCCGTCCATCTTTATCCCGGAGCATGGAGGACCAACAGTCATCTATCATGACATGATCATATCCCATCTCTTTCCACCCATCCTCAGCCAGTCTGTCTGCCATGTCTCTGAAGAGATTCTCACTGTAGGGAGATATTAATTTATTCATATTCATGCCATTATATTATTTGATGTAAAATGTCCAGCATCCTATTAATATCAGTCACTATGAGAAGAAAATTAATCTACAAGTAACCCAGGCCTATATACACCTAAATAGTCTCGTCTACCAACTTGGTCACTATCTGTCGAGTTATACTCTATTGGCCAGTTTATCGGACACAGATTAAGCCTAGTTATAGACAAAAAATGATGTTCAAAAGAGATTCTCGATTGAAAGTGCTTATTAGTCCAAGACTAATCTTAATCTGTATACAGGGAAGCTACCTGATATGCGGTTGCAATTAGCCTGGGGATGAGGTTAATAGCTCTACAATAGGAGTGACTGCAGAGTCAGTCTGTAAAACTGCACATAAATATGTCTACCATTATGTACCTGATGCAGTTCTTGGGATCATTCTCACAGTCGATATTACAGCGAAAACGCTCCCAGGACATCCATCCCATGGGTGGGGTCCTCATCAAACCATTGTCCAAAGCAGAGGTAGCTGAGGTTAATGCCAGGAGGGAAATCACTGGCAACAGCTTCATCTCTGAGGAGAAATAGTGATATGCAAAGCAACTGTAAGGTTTATCCTAGATGTTTATATTTAGGTCGCAGAACAAACTCTGCAAAACAAACAACAAATTGTATTGCCCAGCAAAGATAAACTGAAAGCACCACCCAGATTTGATGCACGGATCATATTTGTGGTGTCTACAATACTGATCTTGGTGTCTATAATGCTGATCTTGGTTAACTGGGAAAGTGAAAAAACTGTTTAGCCAGAAAGCACTTTGCCCTGAGTCTGCACATGGGTTGTTTATTACATACCATAATAACAGATTATGAAGCCTGCAAGATTCTGGTCAATCAAGAACCAGATCAACAACAATAGAAGCAGTAAAAGGAAATAAGTCCTTTTTCAATAATGTTGTATTACAAATGATATTACAAAACTAAATTGGGGTACTATACCTGCTCAACGTTTCACTTTTGCAGTCAGTAAACCCACTTTATTGGTGCAAATTCCTCACTGTCGCTACTTTCTTTCTATTTTCTCTTGCTGGTCTCTATTTCCTGTACGCAGAGCCTTGGTCATGTGACTTATCTCTGTCACATGGTAACCAGAGGTGGAGGGATTGCTGGCTACTAGTTTAGCAGCACACAGCAATTGAACTAAGAATGCTGCTTCACACATTTTTTGCAGGATCATGACTGAAACATGAGTGATTCTAATCACACCATATAATTCAATGGGCTTTATTGGCATGGGAAACACATTTTTACATTTCCAAAGCAAGTGAAATACAGTAGATAAAGCAAAAGTGAAATAAATAAAATATTAACAGTAAACATTACACTCACAAAAGTATCAGAAGAACAGAGACATTTCAAATATCATAGTATGGCTATGCACAGTTATAACGATGTGCAAATAGTTACAGTACAAAAGGGAAAATAAATAAACATAATGTAAATATGGGTTGTATTTACAATGGTGTTCTTTCTTCACTGGTTGCCCTTTTCTTTTGGCAACAGGTCACAAATCTTGCTGCTGTGATGGCAAACTGTGGTATTTCACCCAATACATTTGGGAGTTTATCAAAATTGGATTTGTTTTCAAATTCTTTGTGGGTCTTTGTAATCTGAGGGAAATATGAGTCTCTGATATGGTCATACATTTGGCAGGAGGTTTGGAAGGGCAGCTTAGTTTCCACCTCATTTTGTGTGCACATAGCCTGTCTTCTCTTGAGAGCCTTGTCTGCCTACGGCGGCCTCTCTCAATAGCAAGGCTATGCTCACTGAGCATGTATATAGTCAAAGCTTTCCTTCATTTTGGGTCAGTCACAGTGGTCAGGTATTCTGCTCTATTCTCTCTCTATTTAGGGCCAAATAGCATTCCAGTTTGCGCTGTCTTTTTGTAAATTCCTTCCAATTTGTCAAGTATGTATATTTTTGTTTTCTCATGATTTGGTTGGGTCTAAATGTGTTTCTGTTGCTGTCCTGGTGCTCTGTGGGGTCTGTTTGTGTTTGTGAACAGAGCTCCAGGACCAGCTTTCTTAGGGGATTCTTCTCTAAGTTAATCTCTCTGTAGGTCATGGCTTTGTTATTAAAGGTTTGGGAATCACTTCATTTTAGGTGGTTGTAGAATTTAACAGCTCTTTTCTGGATTTGGATCATTAGTGGGTATCGACATAATTCTGCTCTGTGTGCATTATTTGGTGTTTTACGTTGTACAGGGAGGATGTTTTTGCAGATTTCTGCATGCCGTCTCAATTTAGTGTTTGTGAATTCTTGGTTGGTGAGTGGACCCTTGACTTCACAACCATAAAGGGCAATGGGTTCTATAACTGATTCAAGATCATTTATGGGGTTCTCTCTAATGTTAAACAAAGTGGCGGGTCATTTTTGACCCTTAAGAGTAGATTACTACTGAAATAGACAGGCCTAAATGGGCTGTCAACTGAGCCAGAAATTCCCCCCAAAAATGCCTCAAAAAAGAGCATCTTTAGCATAAATGTAGCGTATATAAATAATTAGCCTAAATGTAATAGTGCAGCCTAGGTTGTGTATTGGCTACAGCCTCATGTCCACACCGATGCTGACATGGAGGCAACAGAAAATATAGCCAAACAGACTTTTAATTACATAAATATCGGTTAAACGCCAGTTATGTTTGACAGCTATACTGTAGGATAATTAACATTAAATCACTATGAATGACCTATAGGTTCTAGGGTAGACCCAATATGGCATATAAAAAAAAACATTGGGATGGTGATGAAAAAGGTTAGTCTTGAGCCCTGCTAACATTGGCCATAAAGTTTAAGTCAAAGGAACGCGAGAGAGCGGTGAGGACAGACAGGAACCGATTAACTCCATTACTGACTATCAATTTATAATACTAGCATAATTAAACTCCCTTGATGTACTGGATTCATGATGGATCTCCTCTCTTTCATTTCCATCTTGCTCCATAGGGATGGATGACTGGGACATCAGGCAGCAGCCAAACTTTCATTTCCTTTTTTGTTTTATTAAAGCCAAAAATGATACTGTTGGGGCTTTTCGATTTTGTACTCCAGTTGATAATACAATTCTCTTCATCAGTTTACTAAGAACAGGCAGCAAACTGATTGGGCAGCTTTTAGACATTGGAATTAGTTTAGCTTCCTTTCACAACTGTGGACAAACACACTCCTTTTGGCTTTGGTTAAAGATACAGCAAATAGGGAGAGGGGGGCAATACAGTCTGCTACCATTCTCTATAGTTTCCCATCAAGGTTGTCTATTCCTGGTGGCTGATTGTTATTAATGATAACAATAGCCTACCACCTCTCCCACATGGACTTGACCAAAATCAAAACAGCAATCCTTCCCTTTCATTATGAGGGTTCACTTTTCAATGTTGTCATTTCACTTGAGTTTTTCTACTTTACTCTTGAAAGTCATTGAAATAATTGGCAATATCAGAAGGTTTTGTTATAAATGAACCATCAACTTCAATGAACATTGGAGCTTAAATTGGGTTTTCTGCCCTTGATATAATTTAAGGTACTCCAAAGTATTTTTCCATTTGTTTATGTCATTTATCTTGGCTTACAAATACCCCCAGTGCTGCATCTGGATTCCCTTCCTCATACACATTAGACCAACATTAATGATTTGCATCTTCAACAAAGACATTTTGTAAAATCTCTTATAAATTACTTTAGGCCCACCCTTTGGCTTTTCTTGTTATTGCCACAATGTTATGGTCACTACAGCCAATGGGAACTGGTCCAAATACTGACTTAACACTTGACAGCCTATAGTAGCACCCCAAAACAAAAGGCTTTAGATGAGGCAGGTGAACTTGCAACCACAACACTTCAACAGAAGGTCCTCTAAGCATTACAGGAATATGTATCTTAACATATACAGCAAGACCTCCCCATAAGAATTATTGTCTTTCCTGTATATGTTATGTCCTTGTATTGCTTCTGCTATATAAAATGAATTAAGAAAGTTTCAGAGATGGCCATTGTGTGAATGTTATCCAATGTTAGCA
The DNA here is from genome assembly GCF_013265735.2 of Oncorhynchus mykiss. Classification (NCBI taxonomy): domain Eukaryota; kingdom Metazoa; phylum Chordata; class Actinopteri; order Salmoniformes; family Salmonidae; genus Oncorhynchus; species Oncorhynchus mykiss. The sequence continues at coordinate 43,267,744 of NC_048566.1, read as the reverse complement.
AGTTATTGATTTCATTAACCTTATTTCTAAAGCTACATATATTAATATGGATTATTCTTAGCCCTTAGGTAGCTCGCCAAAAAAACAAACATTGTTGAGCTTATAGAGTCAGTCAATCAGGGACTTGGTGTCAGTTGGTGTGTGTGATGTGCTGAAGCTACTGACCCAGAAGTTTGGCTGTCACTCCTCCAAGGCTTTTGAGAGGGAAGGTGGACAATGAGGTAGCAGTTGTAAGCAATGTCCTCATGATCTCGGGCAACTTTCATAGCTGGGATAAGTTCTTTCTGCACATCTGAATTGAGGAAGATGGTTCCTCTCAACTTCTTGCATCTCTCCAGAACAACCATCTTGTCCTTGAACCTGACAACTAGTGGCCTGGGTCTGTCACCTGGGCTGGTTACAGGTTTTCCAGACCTGTGGAGAGTCTGGTAACAGTGTTATTCCCCCTGGATTGTCCCTCTAGACAAGTCTGTAATAATGATTCACAGTGGTGCTGATGTCATCTTGCTGCAAGTCTCTTTCAGGACATGCACCTCGTCCTGGGAGAATTCTGAACTGTTCTTAGGTCTTGGACCTATCTGATCAGATCATCCATTATTTTGTAAGTTGAGCCCAGCAGTATTTGGACAAAGATAAGTACGATCCCAGGTCAACACACAGACAATGTTTAATAAGAGTTCAGATTCGCTTTACTTGAGGCCTCATGGTTTTACAAAAATTCAGCACACAAACGGCCCACACAAACACTCAGTCCTATAATTAAATCCTGGCTGCTGCTAAGGTAGAACAAAAATGGGCACCGCCACCGTGCATTGTCCATCCATTGGGTGTCCACCTGTATATATATATATATATTTAGGGGGTAGATTGCCCGTCACATTACTCCGTCATTGGTACATGCTGCCTCGCCACTGGCACAAAGACCAGAGCAGGGGTGAGGGGCCAGCATTCTCTCTGTAGCACTTAATCTTCATTCACTCAGTTCAGGAAAGACCGTCTGGGCTTTGTGCATCGTAACACTCTTCATTCGGCTCTGTCCTCCATCGCCCCTCTAGGTGACAGCATGGCTCTCGGTAATAATGGTTGTTCTCAACATCAGAAGAAGGGCTGAAGTGAGCTGGGAGCACCTTTTTGTACAGGGAACATGGCTCGTTGAGGGCATTAGGCTCAGGTGTGTAAATTAGGGGTGTGCCGATCCCCATGGAGACCAGCCAAATGGGAGGACACTACAATTAGGAGACACACACAACCAAGGAAAGCACAGGCTAAAATAATGCATGCCAATAAATATAGTAGATGTAGAATAAAGATCTCTGCAAACTCAAAATAAATAAACACAAAATGGTCCGGTCTCCAGTTAGGGGGAAACAAGGGCGAGCAACACGTGACAGCTATTTTCCTGTTGCTGTAACAATTGTTTGTAGACATATTTTTGTTGATTTAAAACATCACTCACCTGTGATAGCGAAGCACAGTCCCCTCTATTACTCCAACCTTCTTTAACTTTGGGCGGCATGATGGTAGTAACGTAGACTAACACTGGTACTCCACGCAATTCCAGCCAGCACAGCTCGCAGGGCCGATGGAAACAGCAACAAACAGCAGGGATTCAAACAGCCACAAGTCTGGGACTATCCACGGTAGCGGGCTGTGTTCAAACTGTCAAGGAAACATGGCTAGCTTGATAGCTAGCAGCTAGGCTAGCTGCTTCACCAAGCATCAGCTCTTCAGACTTTATGGTATGGCAGTGTCCTGGGAAAGAGAATCGTTTTTTTCAAGGAAAAACCTTTTCAGAAACATTCAAAACAGCAAACTGAGCTCTCTCTTGTTCCGCGTTCAGCATGCGTTGCACTCTGATGAAGTCTGCACTGTCTCCTCACTGTCTAGCCAACTGGAATCAATTGAGAACAGCACTTTATTCTTGCTGTAGGCCTGTTTTTTTTACAGGTTGTTAGTAGCTGTCTGTATCTTCTTACAGACTGCCACAGATGGGTAAGGCTTAATTTGCTTTTCTTACTAATTTTCATTCAGGTATGAAACAACTGTGAGAGAGAGAGATGCTTTAGCCACATATTGCTGATACTTATGTTGCTTCTATCAATACAGAGGTAATATCACATCGGGCTGAGCACAGGCCTAGGTACTTATGCTCTGATCATGGCAGCAGCGAAAGCCATGAAGACTGTGGAAGTGATTATTGCATGGCAATTTTCTGGACTGGTTACACTGTTGGGCTTCCTAGTACTTAGATGGTCTTTTTATCCATCTCATGTGGCATTACCTTTGGAACTGGAGCTATGTTACTGGTCACGAGAACAAGAGTCGGATCAGCTGTAGAGAGGGGTTTAACTGGTCTGGTAAATTGCAATGGGGATCCAGAATAGGGGGAGCAGTACTAGAATCTACTTTGATGACAGTGGGACCAAAAGGGCTTTGTGTCATGGGACTGATTCTCAGCTTCTCCTTCCTTCCCTTGAGACGGCAAATAAAGAGGCCAACGACAACTACTCAGATTGGACTGTTGCTGTTATTCATGGCTGTGACATTCATGACTATGCATATAGGAGTTTGGCTGGCAGTGGCACTGCTGGGGGTATCCTGCCTTCCATTCCTTTAGCAGGCATTTTTCTGTTACCTACAGCTGGTCATCTGACCTTTTTGGCAGAGATTATCTTGGGGAAACCAAGTACAGGTGCAGGGAATTGAGCCCTGTGTGGACAGTTGACGGTTTGGCAGGATTCCTGTTCGGACTGAGTTCCTAAGGAAGGCAGTCACCCTCAGTTTTAAACAGCCATGACACACGGGTTCATACTGCAGTGATGCTAGTTGGGGCAGTTGGCTCTGTTCTGGGGGCAGTTTCAGTTACCTCCATGGAGGCAGACAGCTGGCTGGGTGAGTATATATCTTATGATGGTTGTGGTGCTCAACAACATATAGGTGGATATGTCACTGGTCGGCCATGAAGGAGACTCATCCCTTGGGAGCGATAGGTTTGCTGATGGGCATGGCTGGGGCATCGGGGGTGTCTCTAGAAGCAGTTGTTATGGTCGTAGGGAAACAACATTCATAGATGGGACTTGGGCTGGCAGTTTTTGGGTCAATGATTGCCACCATTTTGGGAGACCTAACAGTGACATTGAGCAAAGTAATTACAGCTCTGGTGCGAACGCTAGCCTTGCCAATACTAGAGTTTGCTTGGATGAGGAGAACATAGTCAGCTGCCTTGGCTTTAGTGGCATTCGGGGCTATGGTGCTGGGAGCAGCAGAACTACTAACAACTGAACTGGGGTCAGCTGGGTGGACTGGAAATATACTGTTTACAACCATCCATATTGGATGTCACTGGATGTCACTCTGATCATGGTCCCTGAAAAACTATTTCTGAGTCTAATTGGTCAAAATGTACTCATACAATGACAAATATTTTGTCATTTGAGCTGCCTTCTTTTATTCAAACCCATTTAGACAACTGCAAGGGCACTTGAACTCTATTACACTTACGAAAGAAAGCCATTGATGAATAAAGATGAATACATTACTACTATATCTTTATCTTATTTTACCTTCACACACCAGTAGGGTGTGGATGAATGACAGGACAGGGACAGGGAGGAGTCATGGCAGATGCCAGATAAAGGAAGAACATCGATGCTCATGTGAGTGTTGATAGTAATTTGATGTAGTAGAGATCCTGGAGATTAATATGAACAGAATGATGGGAGAATTTGTGGAACAGTTAGTGGGTATATCCTGTTCCAGCCAGTCTCTCAGATAGGGAGCAGAGGAGTACTTCACCTGTATCACACACAGACAGAGCTAGAGTCTCACCTGAGGCAAAGGGCTGGTGGAGAGGCTGCACTGTAATCGCTGGAAGAAGAGGGAACTCATCTACTGTACGCCGAGCTTCCTGTATCATCATGGTTCCATCAACGCTGAGTAAGTTGTCTGCATTTTACTGAACCTTTAATTTCATATAATGGGGGTGGTGGTGAAGGATTTCCCTATGCTGTTTAAGGTAGTGTGCAACAACCTTTTCACATGAGGCAAATAGTTTGATAGGTGGTTTTGAGTTGACATGTTTGCCATTAAGTACTGCACCTCGCAATATGTAAATTATTCTATTTATCAATGAGATGGAAACTCTTGTTTTGTCTTGACATACATGTGCAGACAGCACACTGTGAATAATGTTGACCATGCACTTATTTTGTGACATCTTATAGCAAACAAGTATTGGAGAACAACTTTGCTGCTTCAGAGAGAAGTCATTGGGACATATGCAGTATATTCAGTAAAGTGCTTGAACATTAGCTAAATCCTAGTATTGTAAGTGTTGGAACCATGTGAGCAATGTGAACAACGTTTACAGTAAATATCATGGCACCATGCATGGCAGTTCTGCTGGTTAAACCTGATCAGCAAGTCTGTTGACAGTCACTTGCTACAGGCACTTCACGGTTGAAGTGACAAATGGTGGTTTCATTCAGTTGCATGGTACAATACAAATACATAGGCCTACAGTATAAATACTGTCAATACTGTAAGTACAATAGAAGAATATGATTCATGTACTCAAATTGCCAACAACTTAACAATTAAACATCAGGGATGATTGGATCTCTTTACTTACTTTTTCATCAATATTTACTTATTACACATCTTCAGGCAATATAGAGAAACTATATCACAAAACTGTTATACCACATCCAGTGTTTTTGTCAGTGACCCTCCCTTTTCCTGCTTTGTTTCAGAGGCCAGGAGCCCCATGTTGGAAGCAGTTCTGGGCTTTGTCCTGGGAGTGGTGGGAGGCTGTGTGCTGGGGGCCACTGAGGAGCCAGTGAATGAGGCTATGTCAGTGATGACCTCAGGGGCCCTGCTTAAGCATGTGTCTGACGGCGTCCAGACTGTGGGGCCCTTGGGGCTGGGTACCCTCCTGGGAGCAACGGCACTAACCACAGTCATGACTTCAATGGTGGCTGGGGTCATATTCGCAGCGGCTATGGCTTCCGTATTGCTGGGTGCCAGGAGCAGTGGTGGTGGAGCATCCCAGGCAGAATCTGTGGTTGTGTGGATCGCAGTTGGACTGGCTGGCGCTTTCGGGACCACAGCCAGTGGAGCAACACTTGGAGTCATCATTGAGGCAGTCGTGGTGGGCTCAGGGATGGTGGGACTTCTCTGGGCACTGAGCATATTCACCCTGCTCAAACCTGCTTTGCACTTCCTTCTCAAGTTCATATGGAGACAAGAAGAGTCCTGTGTCCGCCTGGGACAGAGCGCTCTGGAGGCCAGGGAGAGAGAGCTGAGAGAGATGGAGTTGAGGGAGGTGAAGAGGAGAGACAGAGTGACAGTGGAGATTGAGCAGGGGATTGTCACATTGGACAAGGAAGGACAGAGGACAGAGGGCCTGGAGCATAGAGCAAAGTGGGAGGCACAGCGCAGAGAGAGAAATGAGATGGAGAGAAAGAGGAGAGAATGGATGGAGGAGGTAAATGAGCAAAAGACCATTCAAGAGCAGATCAACAAAGTGGTGGTGAAATACGTGGATTTCCTGGCGTTTTCAGGGATACCCATGACTATGACCGCCATGGTCACAGCAGGATTTGGAGTGTTTGGATTCGGGGACTACCGGTTTGTGTTTGTGGTCCTTTTAGCTTTGGTCCTGTTCATGTCCTTCATTTTCATGAAATCATCAAATTTTTACTTCTGGATGTTCGCAGGGTGTATGGGAATGTTTGCCACGTTTGCCATAGCAGTGCTCACTGTGCACGCACGTCAGGAAGTGGTGTCGGATTCTATCAAAATGCGCAGGGTTGGTCAGGATATATCAAGAGCGAACATTAGCACCCAGATGAACCACAGATCTTCTCTAGAGGCCTTGGGCGCAGGATTCTTTGTGTCAAAGCTATGTCAGCTAGGCTTAGGGGCCACCATAGGAGGCCCTTTGGGCAGGGGGGAAGATAAGGGGAAGGTTATAGTAGGATCAGCTGGGTTGGCAGTGGTCATTCTGATAGTAGTGAGTGTCTCTTCCCCTGTAGTGCTGGGAGCGGGAGGGACCTCAGGGGCACTGTTAGGGGTGGTAGGGGCAGCAGGGGTGTCTGTTGGGGCCACCGCATCAGTGGCAGTGGGGTGGTCCACATGGGCAGGTACGATAGGGACTACAGCAGGGATGGTTTTAGGAGCGTTGGGGATGGGTAAGTGGCACTTTGTCAACATTGGATTGCAGATGCCGGTGGCTTATATCTTTTCTATGGCCGATCTTTTTTGATAGAGCATCCAACAGGAGAATGAGATATGATTTTGTGGCTTTGTGGTATGTGTTGCAATCATGAGCAATGCAGTATAACCTGTTTCATGCCAGCACTCCCACTTGTCTCGATAAGCTAATCAAACAACCGATCAAAAAGTCATGCTCAGGCATTTTTCTTTATTTTTATGAAATGCTTATTGTCAAGCAAAACTTATACCATTTCATTTCATCATAGATTGTAATGATTCATTAATTTGTTAACGTTTTAATTGACTGTAAGTGAAAATAGAGAAATGCCTCTTAATAAATGTCATTTTCAGATGAAAAAGTAATTACACTTCTCAAATAGCCTACTGAAGTGAAACATTGTTAGTTGTAGTCTAAGTAATCAAATGCACTTATAGCTACAGTAACAGAACCATTCTATTGAGAAGCAGAAGGGAAAACACCAGCTGTATGTCTATACTTCACGAAAGTACAGAGATAAACTCCTCCATCACACACTGGTTCTTCAGATGGGTTCCCTCTGGCTCAATGCTGGACCTGGCAGAGACGTACTTCTCTCCAGACTCCCAGGTAGAGTGGGGTAAAGTAACAGTGCTGCTTGTACTGTAAGTCCTATCAGGAATAAGTATAGACTGGCTGTCCTGTTGTTCTCCGGAGACACCCTTCCCATCCATTGTCCAACTCACAGTGACCTGATCAGGGTAGAAGTTGTTGATCAGACACAGCAGCGTGGCCTGACCACGAGTTCTGGTCAGGTCCTTACCAGTTGGGACACTGACCTGAGCGGCGGCTGTGGCATGACCTGTGGAAAATATATTAATGAATAAATGGAAATGCAAAGCATCAGCATCTGGTAATATACTACATTATGGTAATTAAACAAATATTTAAAACAATTCTCTTGGAATAAAAAAGGTTAGATATTATACAACCTGAAAATCAAACTAGCAAGTGTTTAATCCTTAAGAGTCGATTAATGTACATAATAAAAAATCCCCATCAAAAATCTGTTTAATCTAGAGATATGTTTTTGCTTGGGCTGCATCTCAATCCACCGCATCCGCCTATGTTGGCCTTCCTCATCTGCAGTGGAAAGTGGCAGAGCTACAGTACAGCGCTGTTTGTCAGACCAGGAGACCTCCCGAAAATCAGTCTTCTCATGGAAACATTTGTAGCATCTGAACGCTTTAACCACTCGTTGGAATGGGGAGACTCCCACGAACACACTGGTGTTCTCCATTTTGCTCTGTCGACCCCCACTAGTGTCACAGAACTCGTCTGAAAGTAACGCGGGACCGGATAAAAGAAAGAGTTAAATATGTGTCCAAATACAGTATATATACCTGTATATATATTTCCTGAGCTTTCTTATATCTTCTAGATATAGGACAGACACTTCAAAACCTTATTCCTTATTATTTATTTTTTGTTTTGCCATTATTCTATGCATTTCTATGAGCTATAGTAGTAAAGGCCAAATTCTATATTTGATCAGACATTTAAAATATTTGATACCTACAGGGGTCCTAAAATTCAATATCAAATAACTAAATGATCCATGGTATGACCATCTAAAAACAATTCCATATGTTACCTTAGTAGAACCCCCCCACCCCCTCCCCCCTTAGTATTTTCATAGCCTCCAGCATAAACAGATTGAAATATGTATAAATGCAGATAGACAATATGAATATATCTATTCTTGATTTACATAATAACATATATTTTGTACATTTGTAAAATACAATATAATTAACAAAAATATTGGTAACACTTTATTATAATAACTATCATGAATAAACGTGTAAACATTTATAAGCATTCTAAGCCTTCCATTCCATAATAATTTAGAACATTTATCATAATTTTTAAAGCATTTATAAGCATTTATGAAGGCTTCATGAAATGTTATAATATGATAGGATGAAATGATGTGTTACCAAAACATTAGATTTATGAAATTGATTAAATAAAGAAAATCATTAAACAGCGTACACAACTGCAGTGTTTTGATGGATCCATTCCAATTCAGGAGCATAGAGGCCAATGTCAAAATGAAAATGTATCTGAAAGAATAATACACTCTTGTTTTTAATTCAAATAGTTGTTTGTTACAGTAAAATATATGTTCACAATTACACCATGAAGGTTCCACGTACAATAATAACAGAAATGTCTATAAACAATATAGTCTATTTATTAGAAACATTGTAGAATTATTTGCAACTTACTCTTAACGTTCAGTTTGGTCGTTTGCCACAACATGTACCACAGTGATTTAAACATGAGATTGCTCAAAAACCTCTCATCCACTAAACTCACTGGTCCGTGAATGGCACAAGTTGACAGAATGTCAAAACAAATATCAATCACTACCTTATCATACAAATTATCCATCATTTAATGTAACCATTCAATTGTTTATCGTCATTTTTGTTAAACTCTTTTCAGAGAGAGATTATATTTCTATTGATTTGTTATAAACTATGAACAATCTTACAGTGGGAGTTTAAGATTTGCTTTCAAATAGTTTTACCAAACTCAATAACATTACAATTTCAAACATGAATCCTTACCTTACTGATCAACCCAGCGGATGTATCTTTGTGTACACAAAAAGCTCAATAGAGATGAAAGATTTAGCACCAGGAATCATCCCATACTGAACATGTCATCACAGTGATTCCTAGCCTGGTCCCATTTCTCAATTCAATATCCATCAATGTAAATTTAAAAAAATCATGACCGCCTTTATTCCAGGATCAGCTGTATCGTGTCCCAGGTAACTCGGGACTTTATAGCTCCTGCATAAGGAGTCTTCCGGCGCCGACAGAGATGGCCGCCTCGCTTCGCGTTCCTAGGAAACTATGCAGTTTTTTGTTTTTTTACGTGTTATTTCTTACATTAGTACCCCAGGTCATCTTAGGTTTCATTACATACAGTCGAGAAGAACTACTGAATATAAGATCAGCGTCAACTCACCATCAGTACGACCAAGAATATGTTTTTCGCGACGCGGATCCTGTGTTCTGCCTTACAAACAGGACAACGGAGTGGACCCTATGCAGCGACCCAAAAAAACGACTCCGAAAGAGAGGGAAACGAGGCGGTCTTCTGGTCAGACTCCGGAGACGGGCACATCGTGCACCACTCCCTAGCATTCTTCTTGCCAATGGCCAGTCTCTTGACAACAAGGTTGATGAAATCCGAGCAAGGGTAGCATTCCAGAGGGACATCAGAGACTGTAACGTCCTTTGCTTCACTGAAACATGGCTCACTGGAGAGACTCTATCCGAAGCGGTGCAGCCAACGGGTTTCTCCACGCATCGCGCTGACAGAAACAAACATCTTTCTGGTAAGAAGAGGGGCGGGGGCGTATGCCTCATGGCCAACGTGACATGGTGTGATGAAAGAAACATACAGGAACTCAAATCCTTCTGTTCACCTGATTTAGAATTCCTCACAATCAAATGTAGACCGCATTATCTACCAAGAGAATTCTCTTCGATTATAATCACAGCCGTATATATCCCCCCCCAAGCAGTCACATCGATGGCTCTGAACGAACTTTATTTAACTCTCTGCAAACTGGAAACGATTTATCCAGAGGCTGCATTCATTGTAGCCTTTTAACAAGGCTAATCTGAAAACAAGACTCCCTAAATTTTATCAGCATATCGATTGCGCAACCAGGGGTGGAAAGACCTTGGATCATTGTTACTCTAACTTCCGTGACGCATATAAGGCCCTGCCCCGCCCCCCTTTCGGAAAAGCTGACCACGACTCCATTTTGTTGATCCCTGCCTACAGACAGAAACTAAAACAAGAGGCTCCCACGCTGAGGTCTGTCCAACGCTGGTCCGACCAAGCTGACTCCACACTCCAAGACTGCTTCCATCACGTGGACTGGGAGATGTTTCGTATTGCGTCAGATAACATTGACGAATACGCTGATTCGGTGTGCGAGTTCATTAGAACGTGCATTGAAGATGTCGTTCCCATAGCAACGATTAAAACATTCCCTAACCAGAAACCGTGGATTGATGGCAGCATTCGTGTGAAACTGAAAGCGCGAACCACTGCTTTTAATCAGGGCAAGGTGTCTGGTAACATGACCGAATACAAACAGTGCAGCTATTCCCTCCGCAAGGCTATCAAACAAGCTAAGCGCCAGTACAGAGACAAAGTAGAATCTCAATTCAACGGCTCAGACACAAGAGGCATGTGGCAGGGTCTACAGTCAATCACGGACTACAGGAAGAAATCCAGCCCAGTCACGGACCAGGATGTCTTGCTCCCAGGCAGACTAAATGACTTTTTTGCCCGCTTTGAGGACAATACAGTGCCACTGACACGGCCTGCTACGAAACATGCGGTCTCTCCTTCACTGCAGCCGAGGTGAGTAAGACATTTAAACGTGTTAACCCTCGCAAGGCTGCAGGCCCAGACGGCATCCCCAGCCGCGCCCTCAGAGCATGCGCAGACCAGCTGGCCGGTGTGTTTACGGACATATTCAATCAATCCCTATACCAGTCTGCTGTTCCCACATGCTTCAAGAGGGCCACCATTGTTCCTGTTCCCAAGAAAGCTAAGGTAACTGAGCTAAACGACTACCGCCCCGTAGCACTCACATCCGTCATCATGAAGTGCTTTGAGAGACTAGTCAAGGACCATATCACCTCCACCCTACCTGACACCCTAGACCCACTCCAATTTGCTTACCGCCCAAATAGGTCCACAGACGATGCAATCTCAACCACACTGCACACTGCCCTAACCCATCTGGACAAGAGGAATACCTATGTGAGAATGCTGTTCATCGACTACAGCTCGGCATTCAACACCATAGTACCCTCCAAGCTCGTCATCAAGCTCGAGACCCTGGGTCTCGACCCCGCCCTGTGCAACTGGGTACTGGACTTCCTGACGGGCCGCCCCCAGGTGGTGAGGGTAGGCAACAACATCTCCTCCCCGCTGATCCTCAACACTGGGGCCCCACAAGGGTGCGTTCTGAGCCCTCTCCTGTACTCCCTGTTCACCCAAGACTGCGTGGCCACGCACGCCTCCAACTCAATCATCAAGTTTGCGGACGACACAACAGTGGTAGGCTTGATTACCAACAACGACGAGACGGCCTACAGGGAGGAGGTGAGGGCCCTCGGAGTGTGGTGTCAGGAAAATAACCTCACACTCAACGTCAACAAAACTAAGGAGATGATTGTGGACTTCAGGAAACAGCAGAGGGAACACCCCCCTATCCACATCGATGGAACAGTAGTGGAGAGGGTAGCAAGTTTTAAGTTCCTCGGCATACACATCACAGACAAACTGAATTGGTCCACTCACACAGACAGCATCGTGAAGAAGGCGCAGCAGCGCCTCTTCAACCTCAGGAGGCTGAAGAAATTCGGCTTGTCACCAAAAGCACTCACAAACTTCTACAGATGCACAATCGAGAGCATCCTGGCGGGCTGTATCACCGCCTGGTATGGCAACTGCACCGCCCTCAACCGTAAGGCTCTCCAGAGGGTAGTGATGTCTGCACAACGCATCACCGGGGGAAAACTACCTGCCCTCCAGGACACCTACACCACCCGATGTCACAGGAAGGCCATAAAGATCATCAAGGACATCAACCACCCGAGCCACTGCCTGTTCACCCCGCTATCATCCAGAAGGCGAGGTCAGTACAGGTGCATCAAAGCTGGGACCGAGAGACTGAAAAACAGCTTCTATCTCAAGGCCATCAGACTGTTAAACAGCCACCACTAACACTGAGTGGCTGCTGCCAACACACTGACACTGACTCAACTCCAGCCACTTTAATAATGGGAATTGATGGGAAATTATGTAAATATATCACTAGCCACTTTAAACAATGCTACCTTATATAATGTTACTTACCCTACATTATTCATCTCATATGCATACGTATATACTGTACTCTATATCATCGACTGTATCCTTATGTAATACATGTATCACTAGCCACTTTAAAGTATGCCACTTTGTTTACATACTCATCTCATTTGTACATACTGTACTCGATACCATCTACTGTATCTTGCCTATGCTGCTCTGTACCATCACTCATTCATATATCCTTATGTACATATTCTTTATCCCCTTACACTGTGTACAAGACAGTAGTTTTGGAATTGTTAGTTAGATTACTTGTTATTACTGCATTGTCGGAACTAGAAGCACAAGCATTTCGCTACACACGCATTAACATCTGCTAACCATGTGTATGTGACAAATAAGATTTGATTTGATTTGATTTGGATTTGATTTGAGAGGTTGTCCATGTACAGTAGATATGTCATTATTGATGGAAACAAAATATCCAGAAACAACATGTTTTCAATAAGGAAATGTAGATCCCAAATGTCCATATGAGCTCTAGCACATACGAGAGAGGCTATTTTGACCGAATGTAGAGTCTAGTGTTGACCGAGGTTACAAGCATGGAACAGTTTTTCACTGAAGCTAAACTGTGCACTAGAGCTTGGCAACATTCTCATATGAGAACGGTGATCTGAGGTTTTTGTACTGCCGTATTTCACTGTGTGGATGGAAATGTTTCACTGTGTTGACAGTAATACTGAGCTTCGTCCTCTGCTTGTACTCCACTGATAGTGAAGGTGGTGAGAGCTCCAGTATAGGAGACACTGAAACGACAGGGTGTGCACAAATACCTCTGGTTACCATCATAAAAATCATTTTGGGTGCCTGTCCAGGTTTAAACTGGTGCACCTCCATATCATTGCCAATGTCTTGTGAGGCTCTGCAGAGAATCTGTACTGTCTCCAGGCTGGGCAGAGAGGACCGGAGGGGACTGGTCCACTGTGATGATGCCCCATGAACCTAGACACACAACAAGAAAAACAGTGCTGAAAATCTTTGAAGTGTAACAAAGACAAAACACATAATGCTGTTTAGAAAAGAACATGAACTCATCAAATAAATCACTGCTTTATTGGAAGAGAAACATATCAACTATATTAGTAGGTTTAAAGGGACAATCAGCAGTTGCTACATCCATTTTTGGACTTCTAAATAAACAAACGTACCCATTGATTCTTGAAGAATATAATTTATAGACGGCCGCGACCGGGAGACCCATGGGGCAGCGCACAGTTGGCCCAGCGTCGTCCGGGTTAGGGGAGGGTTTGGCCGACAGGGAAGTTCTTGTCCCATCGCGCACTAGCGACTCCTGTGGCGGGCCGGTTGCAATCCACGCTGACACAGTCGCCAGGTGTACGGTGTTTCCTGCGACACATTGGTGCGACTGGCTTCCGGGTTAAGCGGGCATTGTGTCAAGAAGCATTGCGGCTTGGCTGGGTTGTGTTTCGGAGGACGCACGGCTCTGTCCCTTCACCTCTCCCGAGTCCATACGGGAGTTGCAGCGATGGGACAAGACTAACTACCAATTGGATACTATGAAATTTGGGCGAAAAAAAAGAGTATAAATAAATGAATAAATATATATATATCTATATATATACACAGTGCCTTGCGAAAGTATTCTGCCCCCTTGAACTTTGCGAACTTTTGCCACATTTCAGGCTTCAAACATAAAGATATAAAACTGTATTTTTTTGTGAAGAATCAACAACAAGTGGGACACAATCATGAAGTGGAACAACATTTATTTGATATTTCAAACTTTTTTTAAAAATCAAAAAATGAAAAATTGGCCGTGCAAAATTATTCAGCCCCCTTAAGTTAATACTTTGTAGCGCCACCTTTTGCTGCGATTACTGCTGTAAGTCGCTTGGGGTATGTCTCTATCAGTTTTGCACATCGAGAGACTGAAATGTTTTCCCATTCCTCCGTGCAAAACAGCTCGAGCTCAGTGAGGTTGGATGGAGAGCATTTGTGAACAGCAGTTTTCAGTTCTTTCCACAGATTCTCGATTGGATTCAGGTCTGGACTTTGACTTGGCCATTCTAACACCTGGATATGTTTATTTTTGAACCATTCCATTGTAGATTTTGCTTTATGTTTTGGATCATTGTCTTGTTGGAAGACAAATCTCTGTCCCAGTCTTAAGTCTTTTGCAGACTCCATCAGGTTTTCTTCCAGAATGGTCCTGTATTTGGCTCCATCCATCTTCCCATCAATTTTAACCATCTTCCCTGTCCCTGCTGAAGAAAAGCAGGCCCAAACCATGATGCTGCCACCACCATGTTTGACAGTGGGGATGGTGTGTTCAGCTGTGTTGCTTTTACGCCAAACATAACGTTTTGCATTGTTGCCAAAAAGTTCAATTTTGGTTTCATCTGACCAGAGCACCTTCTTCCACATGTTTGGTGTGTCTCCCAGGTGGCTTGTGGCAAACTTTAACCAACACTTTTTATGGATATCTTTAAGAAATTGCTTTCTTCTTGCCACTCTTCCATAAAGGCCAGATTTGTGCAATATACGACTGATTGTTGTCCTATGGACAGAGTCTCCCACCTCAGCTGTAGATCTCTGCAGTTCATCCAGAGTGATCATGGGCCTCTTGGCTGCATCTCTGATCAGTCTTCTCCTTGTATGAGCTGAAAGTTTAGAGGGACGGCCAGGTCTTGGTAGATTTGCAGTGGTCTGATACTCCTTCCATTTCAATATTATCTTTTTGTATCCAAATCCGGCTTTAAACTTCTTCACAACAGTATCTCGGACCTGCCTGGTGTGTTCCTTGTTCTTCATGATGCTCTCTGCGCTTTTAACGGACCTCTGAGACTATCACAGTGCAGGTGCATTTATACGGAGACTTGATTACACACAGGTGGATTGTATTTATCATCATTAGTCATTTAGGTCAACATTGGATCATTCAGAGATCCTCACTGAACTTCTGGAGAAAGTTTGCTGCACTGAAAGTAAAGGGGCTGAATAATTTTGCACGCCCAATTTTTCAGTTTTTGATTTGTTAAAAAAGTTTGAAATATCCAATAAATGTCGTTCCACTTCATGATTGTGTCCCACTTGTTGTTGATTCTTCACAAAAAAATACAGTTTTATATCTTTATGTTTGAAGCCTGAAATGTGGCAAAAGGTCGCAAAGTTCAAGGGGGCAGAATACTTTCGCAAGGCACTGTATATATATATTTAAGCTTGTTTTACTCCAATGTTTGTAAACAAAGAAAATGGAAACAAACACTATATAGCCTCAGAACATGGTTAAAAATAGTGCTGTCTATGAATTTCAGAATGGTTACATCTTTCCAGCCCCATCCTCAGCTTATTACAGAGCCAGGGGTGGGGCAACCGCTTTACTCTTGTTTCTACTTCTGATTGCCGCTTTACGTTTTGTAACTTGTATATGTACTTTTTGTCCATAGGTTTAAAAGAAATAGGAGCTGAAATGTTGACATCATGGTGATCACTGCTCAAATAACACTGTTGGGCGAGTCTGAAGTAGTTTATTCTGTTATTGAAGACCTATAGAATATATACTTTATTGTCCATTGGTTACAGTGGAAATTTGTCTCCTGCCTTTCCCATACCCACAGATATACACTTGTAGAAAAAGGGTTCCAAAAGGGTTCTTCGGCTGTCCCCATAGGAGAACACTTTTTGGTTCTAGGTAGAACCCTTTTGGGTTCCATGTAGAACCCTCTGTGTAAAGGGTTTTACATGTAACCCAAAAGGGTTCTACCAGGAACTAAAACGTGTTCTTTAAAGGGTTCTCCTATGGGGACAGCCGAAGAACCTTTTTAGGTTCTAGATAGCACCTTTTTTTCCTAAGAGTGTACACACACACATGTTGAGAGGCACAGGATGAGCTGTAGTGCAGTGCCCCTCGGCGAAGAGCAATTGTGGGGGGTTGAGTGCCTTGTCCAAGTGCACAAGGGCAGGAGATGGTACATGGGATTAGAGACCAGCAGCCTTCCAGCTGCCAGTTCAGTTCCATTCCCATGTTTGTGTTGCCTTGACTGGCTAATACCACCCTACTGCCAGTTATTTATGATTGTGATTATGCTAACAGTACAGCTACAGCTATGATGGAAAGAGGTCATTGAACCCTGACAGTTCTCGGATGCTTGGCCGGGCACTCTCACAAACTCACTGATGTGAAAGAAGCTAACAGAGTTTTTTTGTACGGCCATATTTCACTGTGTGAATGGAAGCTGTTCACTTTGTTGGCAGTATTACTCAGCTTCATCCTCAACCTGGACCTCTGTGATAGTGAAGGTGATGAGAGCTTCATTCAATAAGCCACTGAACCAACTAGGTGTGTAAGGATACTTCTGGTTACTTTCATGAATGAGGCCTCTGGGTGCCTGCACAGGTTTGAACTGGTAAAGCGTCATAACATTACCAATGTCTTGTGAGGCTCTACAGAGAATTCCCACAGTGGAACTGGAGGGGACTGGTGCACTGTGATTATGTCCCATGAACCTGCAATCAGGACAAGGAGGATACAGAGACACATTAGGACAATTAGGACACATGGTATAAAGGAGACGGACCCACTGGTTTCCCTCTAGGTTACAAATAGCTGGTAGTCCCATCCACCAAACTACCAGGTGTGAAACAGGGAAGAGACTCAGGTGGTATGCTAATTTGGTATAGAGCAAACCTAACCCACTATTAAATTAGTCCAAACAGGAACATTTTACTTCCGGCTCGAAATTAATAAGGAAATTATCTCAACAGAGAAAAATGTCCTCATGTGTGCTACCTATATCCCCCCAATAGAATCCCCATACTTTAACACTGACAACGTCATCCTAGAGGGGGCAATCAACAATTTCCAGGCCCAGGGAGATGTACTAGTCTGTGGTGACCTAAATGCCAGAACTGGACAAGAACCAGACACTCTCAGCACTCTCAGTATTCCCTCCCAAATATGTCCCCCATAGACACAACTATTAAAAAAAACGGGTCACAACTAAATAAAATTAAAACGGGTCACAACTCCAGCAGCTCTGTCACATTCTGGGTCTGTACATAGTCAATAGTAGGCTTCAAGTAGTCTCCTATGGTAGGTACATCTACAGCTCATGGAAGTAGTACTGAAGATTACTTCATCACTAACCTCAACCCAGAGTCTCTCAGAGCATTCACAGTCAGCCCACTGAAACCCCCATCGCAGCAAAATCACAGTCTAATTGAACAGAGCAATCCTCTATAATGAGGCATCAAAGCAAAAGGAACTGCACAATATTAATGCTATAGATGGAATGAAAGTAGTGTAGAAACCCACCAAAAAACTATTAGGCAAGAACAAAATCAATCCCTTTTAGAAAACTTCCTGGACAAAACATTTCACTGTAATAGTAAAGGTTTTAACCTGGCTGTATAACGTTTAAACAGTATATTTAACATTTCAGCTTTCCAATCACATCAAAAAAAGGTCAAGGTAACCTAAGAAAATTAAAAACAATGACAAATGGTTTGATAAAAATGCAAAAACCTAAGAAAGAAATTAAGAAACCTATTCAACCAAAAACATAGAGACCCAGAAAAACTGAGTCTACGCCTTCACTATGGTGAATCACTAAAACAACACAAAAATACACCACAGAAAAATCAGGGACAGCACGTAAGAAACCTTCCGCACAGACGTTTTTTCAAGCCTGTTTTCTCCACTACAATGCCCGATTCCTGCCGTAAGCCCTGGACCATTATTCCTGATCATCACAGCTAGCTAGCTGCCACCGAGTGACCCACCCCCTAGCTCTGAGCCAGGCCTACCTCCCGGGCTACTCAGTGATCACACGGCTACACAGCTGATGCCTCCCGGACTCTACCCCAACACGGCTAGAATCCACTACTCCCCCGGATCCTTGCCATAAGCTCTGGACCTTTGCATCGGATCATCGCTGCTAGTTAGCTGCTACTGAGTGGCTATAGTGGCTAACGCCCCTGCCCCGAAGCTAGCACCAGTTAGCCGCAAGCCAGGCACATCTCCCGGCTAGCAAACTAAATTACTACAACTACAATACCCCTTTCGCCATCTGGCCTGTACCCTTTGTCGACACTGCGCCCCGCCGTACCACCCCGACTGTTCTGCCGACGGAACTCCATCCGCTGTGCCATTCCCGGTTGTCGGAGCAGACGCTTCTACTAACCCCGGCCTGCTAACTTTAAATGCTGTGTCTCCCGCGTGCTAGCATAGTAACGACTACCCCGCGGCTTCCCTGTTCCATCTACTGCTGTTCACTGGACCCTATGATCACTTGGCTACATAGCTGATGCCTGTTGGACTGTTCATTAATCACGGTACTCCATTTTGTTTCTTTTTTTGTTTATCTGTTGGCCCCAGCCTCAAACTCAGGCCCTGTGTATAGTTAACCGACCTTCTCTACCCATTCATCGCCATTTTACCTGTTGTTGTTGTCTTAGCTGATTAGCTGTTGTTGTCTTAGCTAGCTCTCCCAATCAACACCTGTGATTGCTTTATTCCTCGCTTTATGTCTCTCAAATGTCAATATGCCTTGTATACTGTTGTTTAGGATAGTTATAATTGTTTTAGTTTACTATAGAGCCCCTAGATCCCACTCAACATGCCTCAGATACTTCCTTTGTCCAACTCCCACACATGCGGTGACCACACCCAGCATAACTAGCGTGCCCAGAAATGCAACCTCTCTTATCATCACTCAGTGCCTGGGTTTACCTCCACTGTACCCTCACCCCCATCTGTACATTATGCCCTGAATCTTTTCTACTACAACCAGACATCTGCTCCTTTTATTCTCTGTCCCCAAAGCACTAGACGACCAGTTTTGATAGCCTTTAGCCGTACCCTCATCCTACTCCTCCTCTGTTCCTCGGGTGATGTGGAGGTTAATCCAGGCCCAGCATGTCCCCAGGCATTCTTATTTGTTGACTTCTGTAACCGAAAAAGCCTTGGTTTCATGCGTTTTAACATCAGAAGCCTCCTCCCTACGTCTGTTTAACTCACTGCTTTAGCACACTCCGTCAACCCTGATGTCCTTGCCATGTCTAAATCCTGGTTTAGGAAGGCAACCAAAAATTCTGAGATTTCCATACCCAACTACAACATTTTCCGTCAAGATAGAACTGCCAAAGGGGGAGGAGTTGCAATCTACTCCAGAGATGGCCTGCAAAGTTCTGTCATACATTCCAGGTCTATGCCCAAACAGTTCGAGCTTCTGATTTTAAAAATGAATCTCTCCAGTTTCTTATTGTTGCTGCCTGTTATAGACCCCCTACTGCTCCCAGCTGTGCCCTGGACACCATATGTGAATTGATTGCCCCCCATCTATCTTCAGAGTTCGTTCTGTTAGGTGACCTAAACTGGGATATGCTTAACACCCCGGCAGTCCTACAATCTAAGCTAGACGCCCTCAATCTCACACAAATTATCAAGGAACCCACCAGGTACAACCCTAAATCCATAAACATGGGCACCCTCATAGATATTATCCTGACCAACTTGCCCTCCAAATACACCTCTGCTGTTTTCAATCAGGATCTCAGCAATCACTGCCTCATTGTCTGCATCCGCTATGGGTCCGTTTGATCACTGTCAAATGCGAGCAGGCCTTTCTAATCGACCTGGCCCCGGTATCCTGGAAGGATATTGACCTCGTCCTGTCAGTCAAGGATGCCTGGTCGTTCTTTAAAAGTAATTTCCTCACCAATTTCCTCACCATAAGCATGCCCCTTTCAAAAAATGAAGAACTAAGAACAGATATAGCCCCTGGTTCACTCCAGACCTGACTGCCCTCGAACAGCACAAAAACATCCTGTGGCGGACTGCTCTAGCATCGAATAGTCCCCGCGATATGCAACTTTTCAGGGAAGCCAGGAACCAATACACGCAGTCAGTCAGGAAAGCAAAGACCAGCTTTTTCAAACAGAAATTTGCATCCTGTAGCTCTAACTCCAAAAAGTTTTGGGACACTTTAAAGTACATGGAGAATAAGATCACCTCCTCCCAGCTGCCCACTGCACTGAGGCTAGGTAACACTGTCACCACCGATAAATCTACGACAATCGATAATTTCAATAAGCATTTCTCTATGGCTGGCCATGCTTCCACCTGACTACCCCTACCCCGGGCCAACATCTCAGCACCCCCTGCAGCAACTTGCCCAAACCCCCACTTCTTCACACAAATCCAGACAGCTGATGTTCTGAAAGAACTGCGAAATCTGCATCCCTACAAATCAGCTGGGTTAGACAATCTGGAACCTCTCTTTCTAAAATTATCCGTCAAAATTGTTGCAACCCCTATCACTAGCCTATTCAACCTCTCTTTCGTATCGTCTGAGATCCCCAGAGATTGGAAAGCTACCGTGGTCATCCCCCTCTTCAAAGGGGGAGACACTCTAGACCCAAACTGTTATAGACCTATATCCATCCTGCAGTGCCTTTCCAAAATCTTTGAAAGCCAAATTAATTATCAGATCACCAACCATTTCGAATCCCACCGTACCTTCTCACTATGCAATCTGGTTTCCGAGCTGGTCATGGGTGCACCTCAGCCATGCTCAAAGTCCTAAATGGTATCATAACTGTCATCGATAAAAGACAGTACTGTGCAGCCGTTTCATCAACCTGGCCAAGGCTTTCGACTCTGTCAATCACCTTATTCTTATCGGCAGACTCAATAGCCTTGGCTTCTCAAATGACTGCCTCGGCTGGTTCACCAACTACTTCTCAGATAGAGTTCAGAGTTCAGAGTTCAGGGCCTGTTGTCCGGACCTCTGGCAGTCTCTATGGGGGTGCCACAGGGTTAAATTTTCAGGCCCTTTTCTCTGTATATATCAATGATGTCGCTCTTGCTGCAGGTGATTCTCTGATCCACCTCTAAGCAGACGACACCATTCTGTATACATCTGGCCCTTCTTTGGACACTGTTATAACAAATCTCCAAACAAGTTTCAAAGCCATACAACACTCCTTCAGTGGCCTCCAACTGCTTTTAAATGCTAGTAAAACTAAGTGCGTGCTCTTCAACCGATTGCTGCCCGCACCCTCCCACCTGACTAGCATCACTTCTCTGGACGGTTCTGACCCAGAACATGTGGATAACTACAAATACCTAGGTGTCTGGTTAGACTGTAAACCATCCTTCTAGACTCACATTAAGCATCTCCAATCCAAAATTAAATCTAGAATTGGCTTCCTATTTCACAACAAAGCCTCCTTCACTCATGCCGCCAAACATACCCTCATAAAACTAACTATCCTACCGATCCTTGACTTCGGCGATGTCATCTACAAAATAGCCCCCAACACTCTACTCAGCAAACTGGATGTAGTCTATCACAGTGCCATCCGTTTTATCCCCATCCGTTTTAAGCCCCATATAAATACCCACCACTGCGACCTGTATGCTCTCGTTGGCTGGCCCTCGCTACATATCTGTCGCCAAACCCACTTGCTCCTGGTCATCTTTGCTAGGTAAAGCCCCGCCTTATCTCAGCTCACTGGTCACCATAGCAACACCCACCCGTAACACGCGCTCCAGCAGGTATATTGCACTGGTCATCCCCAAAGCCAACACTTCCTTTAGCCGCCTTTCCTTCCAGTTCTCTGCTGCCAATGACTGGAACAAATTGCAAAAATCTCTGAAGCTGGAGTCTTATATCTCCCTCTCTAACTTTAAACATCAGCTGTTTGAGCAGCTTACCAATCACTGTACCTGTACACAGCCAATCTGTAAATAGCCCACGCGACTACCTCATCCCCCATATTATTACTTACCCCCTTGCTCTTTTGCACCCCAGTAGCTCTACTTGCACATCATCATCTGCACATCTATCACTCCAGTATTAATGCTAAATTGTAATTATTTTCGACCTCTAGGGCCTATTTGTTGCCTACCTCCCTACTCTTCTACATTTGCACACACTGTACATAGATTTGTCTATTTTTCTTTTCTTTTGTGTTATTGGACTGTACTTTGTTTATGTGTAACTCCGTGTTGTTGTTTTTGTCGCACTGCTTTGCTTATCTTGGCCAGGTCGCAGCTGTAAATGAGAACTTGTTCTCAACTGGCCTACCTGGTTAATCTTGTAACTACCCATCCCGGATCCGGGAGCGTTGTCATCAACTGACAGTAATTAACATAACGCAACGGACATAAATATTACTAGAAAATATTAATATTCATGAAATCACAAGTGAAATATATTGAAACACAGCTTAGCCTTTTGTTAATCACCCTGTCATCTCAGATTTTGAAAACATGCTTTACAACCAAAGCAAGACAAGCATTTGTGTAAGTTTATTGATAGCCTAGCATAGCATTATGCCTAGCTAGCTGCAGGCAACCTGGTCACGAAAATCAGAAAAGCAATCAAATTAAATAGTTTACCTTTGATGAGCTTCGGATGTTTTCACTCACAAGACTCCCAGTTAGATAGCAAATGTTCCTTTTTTCCAAAAATATTATTTTTGTAGCTGAAATAACTCCATTAGTTCCTCACATTTGGCAGAGAATTCGACCGGAAATTGCGGTCAAGACAACTCCGAAAAATATTCCAAATTATCTCCATAATATCGACAAAAACATGGCAAACGTTGTTTATAATTAACCCTCAAGGTGTTTTTCAAATACCTATTCGATAATATATCAACCGGGACAGGTGTCTTCTTAGTAGGAAAGAGAGAAACAATGGCCGCATTTGTCCCTTATGCACAAAACACTCTGAGAGACTCCAGCTGACCACTGACGCAATGTTGACGTCCAGGCTCATTTTTCAAAATAAAATCCTGAAACTATGTATTGTGACACTAGACACATTAGGGAAGCCATAGAAAAAGGAATCTGGTTGATATCTCATTCACTGCTCAATAGGGATGCATAGGAACGCAGAGCTTTCTAAAGAAGAGTATTTTCCTGATTGGATTTCTCTCAGGCTTTCGCCTGCAATATCAGTTCTGTTATACTCACAGACAATATTTTTACAGTTTTGGAAACTTTAGAGTGTTTTCTATCCTAAGCTGTCAATTATATGCATATTCTAGCATCTTGTCTGGACAAAATATCCCATTTACTTTGGGAACGTTATTTTTCCAAAAATGAAAATTGTGCCCCCTAGTTTCAATTATTAAATAAAGGTGAAATAAATCAAATTAAAATAAAAACCCTTCCCAGAAGAGTGGAGGCTGTCACAGCAGCAAAGGGGGAGCCAACTCCACATTAATGCCAATGATTTTGGAATGAGATGTTCGATGAGCAGGTGTCCACATACTTCATTGCAAAACAATGTGTTTTAATCAGTTATTTGGAGACATGAATATAGTATAGTTTTATGTAAAAAAGAATAGCAATGTTTTTATGTTTCACTATTTTTAGGATGGTCCTCCCTTCTCTTGTTGTACCATTGAGGTTGGTGTTACTAGTTAAAATCAGAAGCTAAGTTATTTTACTCTCACTGTTAACAACTTGATCAAGCCTAAAAATATGAAACGCCCCCACCCCCCCCTTTCGCCCTCAGAACAGCCTCAATGGATGGACTCTACAAGGTGCCAAACGCATTCTCATTGTCACGTTCTGACCTTAGTTCTCTTGTTATGTCTTTGTTTTAGTATGGTCAGGTCGTGAGTTGGGGTGGGTAGTTTATGTTCCTTTTTCTATGTTGTGGTTATGTGTTTGGCCTGGTATGGTTCTCAATCAGAAGCAGGTGTCGTTCGTTGTCTCTGATTGAGAATCATACTTAGATAGCCTTTTCCCACCTGTGTTTTGTGGGTGATTATTTTTCCGTGTCAGTGTTTGTTCCACACGGGACTCTTTCGTTTATGCACGTTGTTATTTTGTATTTCAGTGTTCAGGCAAATAAACATCATGAACACGTGCTGCGCATTGGTCCGATATTTCCTACTCCTCCTCAGACAACGATCATTACATGTTGACTCCAATGCTTGCCAAAGTTGTGTCAAGTTGGCTGGATGTCCTTTTGAGTGGTGGACCATTCTTGATACACATGGGAAACTGTTGAGTGTGAAAAACCCAGAAGCATTGCAGATCGATTCTGTTAATTGTTTGCTTGTTATTTGTTATTCGTGTCTGATATTTCCATTTTGGGATAGTTGTTCTGTTCACTGGAGTAGGATTAAAACAGGTTAATATGCCCCACCAACGTAAGACAACTGTACAGAAATAAGTAAATAAAATCAATGATTAGAGAATAGTCAGATTAATTGATACATGACACGGATATAGCAGGAAGATGGCATAGCAGGAAGACCAAAGAATCAAGAGTTCAAATCCCAGATGAGGACAGATTGAATAGTAATTACTGTATAAATGAACATGCACAATGTAATCATGTATGTCGTAGTGTGTCAAATATACAGGTTGAAAACAATGTGTGTGAGTATCCCTAACCTTACCAACACAATGTAAGAATGGTTCCAAAGTTGTAACTTGACATATGAATACATTAAATACGATTTGCAAGCATGCAACTCAATTTGAGGATAAATGCAACACAATCACTAAACTTTGGACTGGTGAATCTTCTTCTGTGAATAAAAATTACATTTGCCCATGTCTAAGGGCTCCCGCGTGGCGCAGTGGTCGAAGTCAATGCATTTTTAGCTGCAAGTTGTGTCAGTCCAGTCCCTGGTTAGAATCCTGGCTGTGATGGGAAGTTTCATAGTGCAGTGCACAATTGGCCCAGCGTCGTCCGGGTTTGGTCGGGCTACGCCATCATTGTAAATAAGAATTTATTCTTAACTGACTTGCCTAGTTAAATAAAGGTTACATTTGCACACTCTGCGTTTTGTAACATATAACATGTGCCAAAATGGTTTGTGGTTGTAAATTCGGGGTTGCACATACGAGCTTCTTGCTGCGGTCCAAAGAACTGGGAACTTTGAAATCTCAGACTTCCAACTTCAGTGCCTTCAAAGACAAGTGGTAACTGAAAATAAAACTCAGACTGGGAAATATCTTTTGAAAGGTCATCCAACTCAGAATTCTATGTCGGAAACTCCGGCATCATTCTATAGCTCTGACTTTCCGACCTGAAGTTCCCAGTTGAAAGCACCAATAATAATAACTAGAGACAGCCTCTCCAAGATGCCCGATTGTTGTTTAAAACGCAATCTACCCACAGTTGCATGTACCAATTCGTGGCTGCCGCCATCTTGCTAGTTTCGATTTTACTGGGACTACTCTGCCTGTGCACTAATACATGAATAGCATGAGCCCGAGCATCTATAAGGTCTTATTTATGCATACATGTAAGCAATGACATGAGAAATATATATATCACAAGCATGAGTGCGGGAAGCTTTTGGGCATTCTGCCAGTGTTGCCAGGGACATGGATCTGCGTGGCTGAGACAAGTTTGAGGAAGGTAAATCTGTACCACAGTGACCACAACCACTTAAAAAATTTAAGGAGTTGTATGCAAGTAAATTAATGAGGACCAAATCAAATGTGCACAAGCTAGCTTGACATGGGCACCTCAGGAGACCTAGCAGTTGTATATTTTCTATTCAACACAATGCAATCACAACAATTCATAGGACTTGTTACAAAATGAATGATGAAAAAAGTTTCTGAAAAAGCTTTGCAGTTATGATTTGCCTGTTAATAATTCGAGCTGTGTCACAATTAATCAGTAAAGTTGCCTTGTATAACAAAATGTACACAAATTCAAAATGGTTGTGCATCCTTATGTAAACTTCAGTGCCTTCAAAAAGTATTCATAACTCTTGATTTATTCCACATTTTGTTATGTTACAGCCTGAATTCAAAATGGATTAAATAGATTGTGTTTGTTAACCCATCTACACACAATACCCCATAATGACAAAGTGAAAATATATATTTTTTAATTTTTAGAAATGTATTGAAAATGAAATACATAAATAAGTATTCACACCACTGAATACATGTTAGAATCCCCTTTGGCAGTTATTACAGCTGTTAGTCTTTCTGGGTAAGTCTCTAAGAGCTTTGCACACCTAGATTGTATAATGTTCTCCAATTATTATTTTCCAATTTCTGCAATCTTGGTCAAATTGGTTGTTGATCATTGATAGACAACCATTTTCAAGTCTTGCCATAGATTTTCAAGCAAATTTAAGTCAAACTGTATCTCGGCCACTCAGGAACATTCACTGTCTTCTTGGTAAGCAACTCCACTGTAGATTTGGTCTTGTGTTTTAGGTTACTGTCCTGCTGAAAGGCGAATTAATCTCCCAGTGTCTGTGGGACAGCAGACTGAAACAGGTTTTCCTCTAGGATTTTGCAGCATTCCATAAATGTTTTATCCTGAAAAACTCCCCAGTCCTTAACGATTACAGGCATACCCATAACTTGATGCAGCCACCACCATGCTTGAAAATATGGAGAGTGGTACTCAGTAATGAGTTATACTGGATTTTCCCCAAACAAACACTTTGTATTCAGGACAAAAAGTGAATTGCTTTGTCACATTTTTTGCAGTATTACTTTAGTGCCTTGTTGCAAACGGATGCATGTTTTGGAATATTTACATATTGTACTGGCTTTCTTCTTTTTACTCTGTTAATTAGGTTACTATTGTGCAGATGTTACAATGTAATATTTAGTTTCTCCTATCACAGCTATTAAACAATCTAAGTGTTATGAAGTCAATGTTGGCCTCATGGTGAAATCCCTGAGTGGCTACCTTCCTCTCCGTCAACTGAGTTAGGAAGGACGCCTGTATCTTTGTAGTGACTGGGTGTATTGATACACCATCAAATGTGTAATTAATTTCACCATGCTCAAAGGGATATTCATTGTCTGCTTTTAATTTTTATTTATTTATCTACCAACAGGGGCCCTTCTTTATGAGGTGTTTGTGATTAAATCTGTGTTGGAAATTCACTGCTCGACTGATGGACCTTACAGATAATTGTATGTGTGGAGTACAGAGATGAGGTAATCATAAAAAAATCATGTTAATCACTATTATTGCACATAGAGTGAGTCCATCCAATGTATTATGTGACTTGTTAAGCAAATGTTTACTCCTTAACTCTAGACTTGCCATAACAAAGGATTTGAATACTTATTGACTAAAGACATTTCAGTTTTAAATTTTTAATTGATTTGTAAAAATGTTTAAATACATAAATCCATTGTATATGCTAATATATTCCTATTTATCTTTATTCTTTTATATATGTAATCTGTAAATAGTTCAATAACGTTTTCATTTGTTCTAGACAAATGCCATGAAGACTTCCAGTGGTGTCAGGTTACGTACCGACTGCTGCTGGTCCACTGTCTATCAGTTCACCTCAGTTTATAAGAGGGTGGAGTTCAACGTTTAACATTGCAACCCTGAGCTATTGGTGGAGGAGGAACTCCACTTTATATGACTACAGGATGTGATTAGAGATTGGTCGCAGAGTTACAAAGCAATCATATCATAATACTGTATAGAAGGAAAATTCCACAGCTAATAACCAGGGGTGCAACTTTCACTGGGGACGGGGGGGACATGTCCCCCCACAGTCGGAAGTTGCATTTTTGTCCCCCCCAGTTTTCTCATTGGATTGTGATACAAAACGAGGCAACGTTGTGCTTTAGGACCATGGAGACCCCTCAGAGCGGTCGGGTAGGCTGTTTGGAGTGTTTATTCGGGGGAAAAAATGTCATAATAATAATTCCAAAGTTGTGCTCCTGGTAATAACTGATAACTATACTGAACAAAATGATTAGCCCAACATGCAATTATTTCTATGATTTTACTGAGTAACAGTTCATATAAGGAAATTCATTAGGCCCTAATCTTTGGATTTCACATGACTGGGCGTAGCCATGGATGGGTCACCCACTGCGGAGCCAGGCCCAACCAATCAGAATGAGCTTTCTCCACAAAATGGCTACATTACAGACAGAAATACTTCTCAATTTCATCACCTGTTCGCGTGGCTGGTCTCAAACGATCCCGCAGGTGAATAAGCCAGATGTGGAGGTCATGGGCTGGCGTGGTTACACGTGCTCTGCGGTTGTGAGGCCGGTTGGACGTACTGCCAAATTCTCCAAAAGGTCATTGGAGATGCCTTATGGCAGAAAAATTAAGAGTAAATTATCTGGCAACAACTGGTGGACATTCCTGCAGTCAGCATGCCAATTGCACGCTATCTCAAAATTTGGGACATATATGGCATTGTGTTGTGTGGCACTAACTGCACATTTTAGAGTGGCCTTTTATTGTCCCCAGCACATGGTGCACCTGTGTAATGATACTGCTTTTATAATCAGCTTCTTGATATGCCACACCTGTCAAGTGGATGGATTATCAGAAATGCTCACTGACAAGGATGTAAACCATTTCTGGGATCTTTTAATTGAGCTCATGAAACATAGGACCAACACTAAACATGTTGCGTTTATATTTTGGTTCAGTAATTATGAGCAGATATTAAATAATGGCTGTTGTGTCCTCCAGTCTCTGCGTCTGGGGCGTAGTGTCTATCAACAGGATGCAGATATCATCGGCCTGAAGGAGGAAGAGGAGTTACTGGATGATAAGGGATGCATGTCAAAATATATTGGGATGAGGATTGTAGTGAGCAGACTATGTCATTGTAAATCAGACACTTAGTTGTGCAACTAGAACGATACTGAATAAATACATCCACATCTACCATTATGAGCAAAAAAAAACATAGGAGAGCTCTCTTGCTTGTGTTGAGTTGAGAATCATCAGAGAATACTGACCACTTCATTAGAACTTGATCAAGAAGGCCGCAATATCCACGTGCTGTAGAGGACATACGAGGAGAGGAGAAGTGACAGAGAAGAGGCCAGGAGAGACAGAGGGAAGGAGCGAGAGATTTAACCTCATCATGACTTGCCCAAAGACTGATGATATCCAAGCTGTTCCATATCTAGGATTTTCACAAGGTCACTTTCATCACAGTGTGGGTGTTTTGACAGAAACCAGTAGTCCAATTCAGAGTTACCAGTTGGATTATTTTCTGTAGGAAAGGGACCAACAACAGTTTTAAAATAACTTTCAGAAAAGAGTATGTTAGATTTACACACAAGTACCATTGTCAATCAAAATGTAGAGAGTAGAATATAACATTTCATCTTTGTATTTAACCAAAGTGCTGTACTACTTACTGCACCATTAGTGATCTGCTGCATGGTTTGTCATATTGGATCCTCTGCTCAGCTGTGGGAACATCGCCTGGTGACGTCATTGGCCTGCAGCTCCACTGTAGTCAGCCAGGTATTTCTCTGGTTGAGAGGCAAGGAATCAGCAGCGGTGGCATCATTGCTTAGAGACTGAAACACACAGGAGGACCTCAGGTAAGGGCATGTGAACACAAATGGTAAACGACACTCACGCCAATAAACAGCACACCAGTGGCACACAATATCAGTAACAATGGAGCAGTAATCATAGTTCAATGTTCATAGTTAAATTCACAGTCGATGTACAATAACTACTCACTCAGTAATGTTAAATAGTTAGGTTGCAGCTGTGACAGTGACGACAGACGCACCTGGATCCAATTTACTGACTGTAAATTGCTCTCAATAAAAGCGTCTGCTAAATGACCACCATGTAAATACAAAAATGAACACTTGCAAAGCACTCTGGGTATTTTTTTAATGTGCTCTAGCCCTTAACAAGACCCAATTCTGTCAGGCAGGACCAAATCGGAACCAACCCTAGGCAAGTCTATGTTTGGGCCAAATCAGGGCCGGTCCAGACCGGACCAAATCTGAACCAAACAACGTCTGTGGTTATAGTCGTCTATACATTTTCTCACATATTCACAGTCCACCGGTTTAAGAAAGTACAAAACATAATATATGTTTACGTTATTAACCTACAGTGCCTATAGGTATTACCCCCTTGGACTTTCACATTTCATTGTGTTACAAAGTGGATTCAAATTGATTTAATTTAGATTTTTTTCATGATCTACACAAAATATTCCAAGCAGAAACATTTTAAAGTGGAAAAATTATTCTAACATAGAAATTCATAAAAAGATAAAACAATAATACATATTGATTGGATAAATATGCATCCCGAGTCAAAACATGTTATAAACACCGTAATCAGTGATTAAAGCTGTAAGTCTTTTTGAGTAAATCCCAAAGAGCTGTGCACATCTGGATTGTGCAATATACTTGACAAAATTGTGTGTGTGTGTTTGGAACAGTAAAAGACCCTCAGGGTGGCATGCAGGCAGTTCTTTTTGTGTAGCTAAAAATATCACGGAGTCAGTCAAGTCAACCCATGATCATTTTCAGTCAAGTTACCCTAAAGGTCGGCAGATGGCGATATTGAAGTATGCTATACACTAATATCCCTTGTGGACTGGTTCGTACATAAAACATTCTCCATTCAGGCTGCATACTTTCTTTATGAAACACCATTTTCCACCACCATGCTAGAGTGGCTAATGCTACTTCCTGATGTTGCACCCCTCGTTCAGCCAGGGGTAAACAACAGACTGCTGCAACCTGAATGGGTGAACGTGATTCGCAACATCCGGATCTAGCATTCCTAGGCATTAGCCACTAGCAAGGTGGTGGAAATGGTGTTTCATAAAGAAAGTATGTATATTTTACCAGCTTTCACAGCTTTTTATCCATAAAATTTAGTTAAGGAGGAAAATCGACGCCTTTGTAGTCGGATTGGAGAATGTTTTATGTATGAACCGGTCCACTAAGGATACAAGTGTATAGCTGGCTGCATGTGTTCCCTTTGGGCGGTAAGAGGAAACGGCTCAATATCGCCATCTGCCGGCCTTTGGACTAAGGTCAAGTCAAGTGGGAACTTTTTACACGGAACGGAACTTTATTCACGGAGTAGTTTCAGTGCTGCACAATAATGGCATCTGTGGAAAAGGCACATGTGGAGAACTCAGCAGGGATGTTAGGTACACGAAGTATTTTTCTTAGAATTGTTCAAAAGAAGTAGCCAGCTAGCGAGATGATTAACCTTGTATCGTTTGTCTCTCCCAGACCCAAGCTGGTAGCTAGGCTAGCTATAGCATTGGCACTAGCATGATCAGATAATATATGGCTGCACGTTAGGCATAGTTGGCTAGCGTTAGGTATCTAAAAAGTTACATTTACATTAAACCCTATGAAGTTAAGTACAGATCAACTAACTAGCTAGCTACAGTACTTGCTTTCATTCGTCTTCACTCTGCATTTGAAACGTCAAACGGCATTAACGTTAGCTAGACTATGCGATGTAACTTGGCTAACATATGGAGCTAACTTAGATAATTGGCTAGAAAGCTGTCTGTAAGCCACACATTTGATCGAATCAATAGTTAATATAGTTAATAGTTAATGAATCAATAGATTGTAGCTAGTGTTTTACAGAGAAGCATGAATAATGATAATATTAGAGGGTGTTAAATGTCTATTAGGTTAAGCTAGATATGAAGTGGCAGAGCTAAATTGTTTTGAATTTGCAACCGATTAGGCCTAGCTATTATTTGTATAAGACAATATGATAAATGCCTTGTTTTCACACATCAGAAGAGCCCCAGGAGGACCACAGCGCTGAGAGTGATGATTCTGACAGAGGGAGCGATGGAGAGGGATCAGAGGTTGAAGGAAGTGAAGAGGAGGATGGGGAGAGTGAAGGGGAGAAAGAAGATGGTGAAGGCAACAGGGAAGTAGATGATGTAGACACCAACCCCAATGCTGGATGGGCGGAGGCCATGGCCAAGATTCTGCAGAAGAAGACACCGGAGAGCAAACCCAGCATCCTGCTGAAGAACAAACAGCTGGACAAAATGAAGGAGAAGGAGAAGAAGGAGAATCTGGAGAGGAAGAAACAGGTACTGTGTGTTTTTTCATGTCTGTAAATGTTTGTGTGCATAGTCCTACTTGATTGTTTTTGGATGTACCTACCTGTATGTCAATTTCTTGCTTTAATGAAAACCGGTCTTAAACTGATGCTGGTTATTGAAATCAGATAGATGATTGCCTGATAACAGAAATGGCCTAAGATCAATTCAGCTGGAGTTGACTTGCACCCTAGACATTTATTCAGTACAGCTTGCCTGTATGTGTGTGCATAATTACTTTTTTCCTGGCTGACAGACGGATAAAAAGCGAGCATGGGAGATGATGTGTCGAGAGAAACCAGACTTAGTAAAAGACCGAGAGAATGAGAGGAACCTGCAGAGAGTTGCTACCAGGTACATACACACTTGTGTGCTGCTTACAAACCTACAGTGCCTTCAGAAAGTATTCACATTCCTTTACTTTTTCCAAATTTAAAGCCTGAATTTCAAATTGATTACATTGAGATTTTTGGTCTCTACAAATTAATTTAAAAAATGAAATGCTGAAATGTCTTGAATCAATAAGTACAGTGCATTCGGAAAGTATTCAGACACCTTTACCTTTTCCACATTTTGTTACGTTACAGCCGTATTCTAAAATGTATTAAAAATAGTTCTCCCCCCCCCCCCCCAATCTACACACAATACCCCATAATGACAATGCAAAAACAAGGTTTAGAATTTTTTGCAAATGTATATTTAAAAAAAAATGCAGAAATGCCTTATTTACATAAGTATTCAGACCCTTTACTCAGTACTTTGTTGAGGCACCTTTGACAGTGATTACAGCCTTGAGTGTTTGGTAGAACGCTACAAGCTTGGCACACCTGTATTTGGGGAGTTTCTCACATTCTTTACTGCAGATCCTCTCAAACTCTGTCAGGTTGGCTGGGTAGCGTCACTGCACAGCTATTTTGAAGTCTCTCCAGAGATGTTCGATCTGGTTCAAGTTGGGCTCTGGCTGGGCCACTCAAGGACATTCAGAGATTTGTCCCGAAGCCACTCCTGCGTTGTCTTGGCTGTGTGCTTAGGGTCTTTGTCTTGTTGGAAGATGAACCTTCGCCTCAGTCTGAGATCCTGAGTGGTCTCCCAGTCCCTGCCGCTATTTAACCTTTATTTAACTAGGCAAGTCAGTTAAGAACAAATTCTTATTTACAATGACGGCCTAGGAAAAGTGGGTTAACTCCCTTGTTCAGGGGCAGAACATTTTTTTTGTCAGCTCAAGGATTCGATCTAGCAACCTTTCGGTTACTGGCCCAACACTAACCACTAAGCTAGCTGCCGCCCAATGCTTCACCGTAGGGATGGTGCGAGGTTTCCTTCAGACGTGATGCTTGGCATTCAGGCCAAATAGTTCAATCTTGTTTCTCATCCTTTAGGCGCCTGTTGGCAAACTCTAAGCAGGCTGTTTGGCCGGGCAGCCAGCTCTAGGAAGAGTCTTGGTGGTTCCAAACTTATTCCATTTAGGATTGATGGAGGCCACTGTGTTTTTAGGGATCTTAAATGTTGCAGAAATGTTTTGGTACCCTTCCCCAGATCTGTGCCTCAACATAATCTTGTCTCAGAGCTCTACAGACAATTCCTTTGACCTCATTGCTTGGTTTTTGCTCTTACATGCACCGTCAACTGTGGGACCTTATATAGACAGGTGTGTGCCTTTCCAAATCATGTCCAATCAATTGAATTTCCCACAGGTGGACTCCAATCAATTTGTAGAAACATCTCAATTTCGAGTCTCAGCAAAAGGTCTGAATACTTATCTAAATAAGGTTTCTGTTTTTGCTTTGTCGTTATGGGGTATTGTGTGTAGATTGAGGAATTTGTATTTATTGAATCTATTTTCAAATAAGGCTGTAACATAACGTGGAAAAAGTCTAGGGGTTTGAATACTTTCCGAATGCACTGTATTCAACCCCATTGTTATGGCAAGCCAAAATAAGTTTAGGAGGGAAAATGTGCGTAACGAGATAAGTTGCAAGGACTCACTCTGTGCAATAATAGTGTTTAACATAATTTTTGAATGACTACCTTATCTCTGTACCACACACATACAATTATCTATGACCTCCCTCAGTTGACCAGTGAATTTCAAACACAGATTCAACCTCTGAGACCAGGGAGGTTTTCCATTGCCTCGCAAAGAAGGGCACCTGTTGGCAGAAGATTACTTTTAATATCCCTATTGGATGGTGTATCAATACACCAAGTCGCTACAAAGATACAGGTGTCCTTCCTAACTCAGTTGCCAGAGAGGAAGGAAACCGCTCAGGGATTTCACCAAGAGGCCAATGGTGACTTTAAAACAGTTCGAGTTTAATGGCTTTGATTGGAGAAAACTGAGGATGGATCAACAATGTTGTGGCTACCCCCACAATACTAACCTAATTGACAGAGTGAAAAGAAGGAAGCCTGTACAGAATACAAATATTCCTAAACATGCATCCTGTTTGCAACAACACACTAAAGTAATACTGCAAAAAATGTGGCAAAGCAATTCACTTTTTGTCCTGAATACAAAGTGTTTGTTTGGGACAAATCCAATACAACACATTACTAAGTACCATGCAGCATATTTTCAAGCATAGTGGTGGCTGCATCATGTTATGGGTATGCTTGTAATCGTTAAGGACTGGGGAGTTTTTCAGGATTAAAAAATAAACAAGAATGGAGATGAGTACAGGCAAAATCCTTTCCGCCAGACACTGGGAGACAAATTCACCTTTCAGCAGGAAAATAACCTAAAACACAAGGCCAAATATACACTGAAGTTGCTTACCAAGAAGACGGTGAATGTTCCTGAGTGGCCGAGTTAGTTTTGTTTTAAATCTGCTTAAATCTATGGCAAGACCTGAAATGGTTGTCTAGCAATGATAAACAACCACCTTGACAGAGCTTGAAAAATTTAGAAAAGTATAATGGGCACATATTGTACAATTCATGTGTGCAAAGCTCTTAGAGACTTACACAGACAGGCTCACAGCTGTGATCAATGCCAATGGTGATAATAACATGTATTGATTTAGTGGTGTGAATACTTATGGAAATAAGTTATTTTTGTATTTCATTTGCAATAAATGAGCGAATATTTCAACAACAAAAAATTAACTTTGTTATTATGGGGTTGTGTGTGTAGATGGGTGAGGGGGGGGGGGGGGCACTTTAAACCATTTTGAATTCAGGCTGTAACACAAAATGGAATTCAAGGGGTATGAATACTTTCTGAAGGCACTGCATATCTCTTAATGATGATAGTGCCTACCAGATGAAGATGGGGATAACAAAATTATTAAATCAGGAAAAAATCTTGTGCATTATGATTTATGCTAAATATAAGCATCACAAAATATTACAATTAATCTTAAAGTGAATTGGCTTGAAATTCTACCAGAAAAACAGTGTCTTGTGTGTACCTCTCTTCACAGGGGAGTAGTACAGCTGTTCAACGCTGTGAGGAAGCACCAGAAAACAGTGGATGAGAAGGTGAAGGAGGCGGGCGGCTCGGAGAGGAAGAAGGCCAAGCTCCTCTCCTCTGTCTCCAAGAAAGACTTCATCAACGTGCTGCGGGGCACAGAGGGGGGCAGCGAGGTCGTCATCAAGACAGAGAGACAGACGGTGAGTTTCATCCCCCTCTCTCTCCCACTATTGATATGTTGTTTTCCCGAAGTTGGTCTTCGGGCAGGGGTTAAAGTCGTCATGTGTCGTCGTCGCCCCCCCCCCCCCAAGAACTGTCCACATTTATTTTTTCTCAGCCAACAAGACAAGTAAACCAACATTAAAATCACTAGCCTATGTCAATTTTCTATACCCTATAGTAATAAAGTTAACCTAATCTATTGGTTAGCTTGTCGTTCTGTGTGAGAAATAAATATTTGAAACAGACTCTGGGACAGTTGTGGGACGATAGATCCCAAATTCATACAACCACTACACAATTTTTTTTTTTTTTTTAAAGCAACAGAAGATTTCGATAAACTATGATTTTTTACATTATAAGCAATGCGCACACGGCAGTAGGCTTCGCGCAAATGTTCCGAATGTTCCAACCCAAAAGTAAAGAAAAGTAAAGACGCCTTCATAAAAAATGACTTGAGTAAAAGTCTAAAAGTATTTTGTTTTAAATCTACTTCAGTATCAAAAGTAAATGTAATTGCTAAACTATACTTAAGTAAAACTATGCATTTTTTTAAATTCCTTATTAAACAAACCAGATGGCAAGATTTTCTTGTTTACATTTTTTTACTGATAGCCAGGGGCACACTCCAACCTACACATAATTTACAAACTAAGCATTTGTGTTTAGTGAATCTGCCCGATCAGAGGCAGTAGGGATGACCAGGCATGTTCTCTTGATACATTTGTGAATTGGACCAGTAAAAAGTAAATTATTTTCTTTAGGAATGTAGTGAAGTTAAAGTTGTCAAATATACATTGTAAAGTACAGATACCCCCCACCACCACAAATAAAAACGATTTAAGTAGTACTTTAAAGTATGA
This sequence comes from Oncorhynchus mykiss, assembly GCF_013265735.2. NCBI lineage: Eukaryota > Metazoa > Chordata > Actinopteri > Salmoniformes > Salmonidae > Oncorhynchus > Oncorhynchus mykiss. Next base: position 43,231,254 of record NC_048566.1, on the reverse strand, counting down.
TGAAAACCTGCTCCAGAGCGCTCAGGACCTCGGACTGGGGCGAAGGTTCACCTTCCAACAGGACAGCGATCCTAAGCACACAGCCAAGACAATGCAGGATTGGCTTCGGGACAAGTCTCTGAATGTCCTTGAGTGGCCCAGCCAGAGCCTGCCTTGAACCCGATGGAACATCTCCGGAAAGACCTGAAAATAGCTGTGTAGCTATGCTCCCCATCCAATCTGACAGAGCTTGAGAGGATCTGCCAAGAAGAATGGGAAAAACTCCCCAAATACAGGTGTGCCAAGCTTGTAGCATCATACCCAAGAGGACTTGAGGCTGCTTCAACAAAGGACTGAATACAGAATCTGAATACTTTAAAAAAAATAGGTAATATTTTTTTACTAGCAAACATTTCTAAAAACCTGTTTACCTTGTCATTATGGGGTACTGTGTATATATTGGGGTGAAAAAACATTGATCGATTTTCGAATCAAGCTGTAACCTGGAAAATGAGTTCTGAATACTTGCCGAATGGCCTGTATTTATTGAAATATAGGCCTACAGTGCCTTCGTGAAGACCCCTTGACTTTATCTACATTTTGTTACGTTACAGCCTTATTCTAAAATGGATTAAATACAATGGTTTTTCTCAGCAATCTCCACACAATTCCCCATAATGACAAAGTGAAAAGTTTTTTTAGACATTTTCGCTAATTTATCTAAAAGAAAAAACTGAAAAACCTTATTAACATACAGTCAAAAGTTTGGACACACCTTCTCATTCAAGGGTTTTCCTTTATTTTTACTGTTTTCTACATTGTAGAATAATAGTGAAGACAAACTATGAAATAACAAATATGGAATCATTTAGTAACCAACAAATCAAAATATATTTTAGATTCTTCAAAGTAGCCACCTTTTGCCTTGATGGCAGCTTTGCACACATTCTCTCAACCAGCGTCACCTGAAATGCTTTTCCCACATATGCTGAGCACTTGTTAGCTGCTTTTCCTTCACTCTGCGGTCCAACTCATCCCAAACCATTTCAATTGGGTCGGGTGATTGTGGAGGCCAGGTCATCTGATGCAGCACTCCATCACTCTCCTTCTTGGTCAAATAGCCCTTACACAGCCTGGAGGTGTGTTGGGTCATTGTCCTGTTAAAAAAGAAATTGTATTCCCACTAAGCGCAAACCAGTTCGGGTGGCATATTGCTGCAGAATGCTGTGGTAGCCATGCTGGTTAAGTTTGCCTTGAATTCTAAATAAATCACTGACGGTGTCACCAGCAAAGCACCATCACACCACCACCTCTATGCTTCATGGTGGGAACCACACATGCAGAGATCATCCGTTCTACTCTGCTTCTCACAAAGACACCGCCGTTCGAACCAAACATCTCAGATTTGGACTCATCAGACCATCGGACAGATTTCCACCAGTCTAATGTCCATTGCTCGTGTTTCTTGGCCCAAGCAAGTCTCTTCTTATTGATTTCCTTTAGTCGAGGTTTCACTATCCAACGTGGGAGAAAGCGCATTTGTTATAAGATAATATAATTTTTTATTAATGTTGCAGCATGGACTGTGCCATCCCCACAGCCTCCGCAATGGATCAGTCCACAGGTGTCTTGTACACCATGATTTTTGTTTTTTTGCTACTTCTCAACTGAAGAAATATCGGTCGACCAAACAATCGACCAGTTGACTAAATGGGGTCAGCCCTCTTTGCAACCCAATTCACCTGGTAAAATAAAGAATAAATTAAATAAAAAACTATTTTAGCTTGGATATAGCATCTAATAGACTGATTCTCAAGCAAGAGGGTACTTGACTGAAGTAGTTTGATATGGTGGTAGTTATGGTGCAGAGATCCACTGTGTTGAATGGGAACATGGCCGTAAAGGGGAACATAGGCCAAATCCATCTCACAGCATCTGTATAAATATATAGACGACACAATTGCTGCTCTCATAATAACAGCAGCACCATAGGGACGGTCTGTTGACATACATGTTCATATACTAACAGGGCCTCTGAGCTTCAGGGTTAGAGTGTCAGTGTTATTGCTGGGCTGGCACTGGGGATTGAAAGGCTTAGATTGATGTCAATCCCCAAACTACCATCTATTATGTCTGGAAAAATTTTCCCACGCACAAACAGGATTTTTTTATTTTGACAAACTTGGGATTTTAACCGTAATAAACTGCGTAATGTATAAGGCAGGTCTGTAATAATTGCCATCAAAACAGCTTATTTAATTGCATATAATTGAATAAATACTCTCTGGAGTGTCCTGTTGTCTTAATTGTAGTTTCCCCTGATGTCCACTTGGTGGCACCGTTGGCTTTGGGATGTTGTGAAACTTTCTTGGAGATAATTTTGTATTTATTTTTATTTAACCTTCATTTAACTAGGTAAGTCAGTTAAGAACAAATTATTATTTACAATGAAGGCCTATACTAGCCAAACCTGGATGACGCTGGGCCAATTGTGTGTCACCACCCTATTGGATTCCCAATCACGGCCGTTTGTGATACAGCCTGGATTCAGGGTGTCCGTAGTGACGCCTTAAGCACTGAGATGCAGTGCCTTAGACCAGACTGATGAGTTGGGAGTTATAGTGGTGGTCTATTCCTCTGTTTGACCATACACCTGAAGCGGAAATATATTTGATATAAGAAACAGATAATTTATGGATCATAAGTACCATCTTTGTAAAAAAAAAATATATATTAAAAAAAAGTGAATATATTTTGTTTGTGTATAGACTGGCAGGGAGGCAGAAGAGAAGCCAGCTTGGAGCGTGCTGAGAGACGACTTCATGATGGGAGCCTCCATGAAGGATTGGGACAAGGAGAGCGACGAGGAGGGGGGCGAGGAGGAGGCACCAGGGGGTGCAGAGGACTACAACAGCGAGTCGGACTGAGCAGACAAGCCCATCTGTGTAAGTATGTGTATGACTGAGCACACCCAGGAGTACACAAGACCGTGCCTTTGAGTCCACTGTGAGGAATGGAGCTGAAGGGTCCTGCTTCGCTGAGTACAGCTCAACCCAGCCTCCCTCTCCTCTTCCCACAGAGGTAGCCTTACCAGGCCCAAAGACTCCTCTTTTGAATTTTCTATATGGAACCAGGAGCTGAAGAAAGACTGGGGTCAAGGTCCTGTTCTGGCGCACAATTATTTACGGCAGGATCCCTAGTTTGTTTAATGCTGGTGCTCTCTGGCTTGTAAATGTCCCACTGAACATTTTTCTGTCTGAACTCTGTTGTATATAGACCTTTTTTTTCAAAACAGTTGCATGTCCCTCAATAAAAAGCCAGTTGATAAACATTTCCTTTTTCAGTTTTGGGATTCGTTTGTGATTAGTTCTAATGTAGCCTTTCACTGAATACTAATTTAGTTATATTACTAGTTATAGCACTAGTTTATCTAAAGACTATCAATGTGTTTATACACTGTGTATAAAACATGCACACCTGCTATTTCCATGACAGACTGACCAGGTGAATCCAGGTGAATGCTATGATCCCTTATTGATGTCACTTGTTAATTCCACTTCAATCAGTGTAAATGAAGGGGGGAGACAGGTTAAAGAAGGATTTTTAAGCCTTGAGACAATTGAGACATGGACTGTTTGTGTGCCATTCAAGGGGTGAATGGGCAAGACACAAAAGATTTAAGAACTGAAACACTGCTGGGTTTTTCCCGCTCAACAGTTTCCCATGTGTATCAAGAATGGTCCACCATCCAAAGGACATCCAGCCAACTTGACACAACTGTGGGAAGCATTGGAATCAACATGGGCCAGTATCCCTGTGGAACGCTTTCGGCACCTTGTGGAGGCTGTTCTGAGGTCAAAAGGGGATTGGTGCAACCCAATATTAGGAAGTTGTAGTTAGTGTTTTGTACAGTATCTAGTTTATTTCATCAATTATATATACTGTATATATATTTGTATGTTCTGTGGTTGTAGTTATCATATGACAAACAAAATACATGGTAGACATGCTCCCTGTCTGTCAGAGAATATGAGATGCGCTACTTATGACCCCTCAGAGAGGAAATGTGTGTGTGCCAGAGAGCACGGAACAGCTGGTGACATAAAGATGCTGTCCCACTACATAAACTTCTCGTTTTGTGACGCTCACCCCGTTTTACACACTGCTTGCCTGTGTGTGTCTACTGGACGGTTGCCAAGGTGACGGCCCTCGCCTCGGAGTGACCCTGAGTGCCAAGTTGATGTGGAGAATGCCCAGTGGCAGTTTTGCTGACTCCTCTTTTCTCTTTCTCTCCATTTCTCTTCTTTCTTTTTTAAATTTTTTTTTTACTCCCTCTCTTCCTGTCTGACCCTTGCCACACACATACAAGTAGTGGAAATATTTGCAGAGCGCCCTTATCGCCGCAAGGAGAATGCCGCCACGACTCAGCCGACCTGTCTCCACTGCGTAGAACGCTCATTTGTCATGGCAACACTGCGACCTGCCGCTATGGAATGCCAGGGCTCTCCTGGCTCTGTTGACACGCTGCTAGAGAACCAGCCTGCTATGTCATCTCATCCTCTTCAGTCTATATGGTATTTCCCTCTGTCCCTCTTTATTAGGTCCAGCAGTCCCTTTGTTGCTCTAACTTGGGCCATGTTCATTAGGCACAGAATGGAAGGAGATGTAGGTAATCAGCAAGGCACTACCTGAATTTGCCCAATAAGACACTTGTTTTTGTTGTCCGTCCTTTTGTCGGTATGCCTAAATTAACACGACCCAATGGTTTTCCTGGGCCGTTGTACAGGGATTGTAGAGAAGGAGTTAATAACACAGGTTCACTGTGTGTAAAGTAATGATATAGGGTTATCTGCAGGTGCAGAAGGGGATTAAACATGACAGGGTCACTCACTACACATGTTTAGAGGGCTTCAAGTAATAATGGTGTTCTGTCTGTGTTACTGTACCGTATACACTGACTGAGGTCATGGTGTGTTCAACACAGTGAACAGGTGTTGGAGAGGACATGCAGGAACTGCCCTCCCTGTGTGAGATATCTACCTCTACTTCCCATGCACCTTACACACACACTCACACCTCTTGTTGGCCTAAGATGTCTGTGTGGGTACTGATTTAGTGACATCTGGTTTACACCAGTAAGGCTGGGCTCTGAGAGAGTTTCTGAGAGGCTGTCACAGCTGATGAATTGCAGGCTTTGGTTTGGGTGGAGTGGTGTTGGAGATGTGGGGGCAGGGTGAGAGGGGGAGGTTTGAGCAGAGACAGGAAAAAAGCCTTGGCAAAGGATGAAAACAGTGGGATTTTCTTGGGTGCGTAAATGTAAATCAACCTGGTGCATTATGACTGTGGGAGTGAGAATACAAGAACATAGATAAATCGAGTGGATGCGGGAATGTCCATGGACTCTCATGGCTGACACGGTACAGTCCCCCTAAGACAGGTGCAGGGATGAAGAGAGAGCTGTAGTGTACCACTCCCTAACAAAGACCCAGGGGAGAACCATTCTAAACATCCCCCATTTAAGAGCTGCATAAAGGGTTTAAAAAATAACACCTTCAGTAGTGATGTCGTTTTTATTTAAGTTATTTAAACCTATGTGAAGCAGTATTCTTGCCAACTTCTGTCGTGTTATTAAGGAGGATTGAGAAAGGAACAGGCTTACCCAGAGCCCACAAATCAAATCGGCCTATATCATTTCTTTATCCAGTTCATATCATTTCTCAGAAAGCTAAATTGCATGTTCTTGTAATTTCGGAGATTTCATCTGCAATATGTTTCTTTAGAGCCATCCCAACTCGAATCTTAAATATTTCTGGTCTACTTTGTCCATTGCGTAATGCGGACACCGGACTTGTGGATATGGTTATTTAGCTAGTGGACGCCAAATTATCCATCTGGCGTTAGGACCCCGTGGTTGCGCGCAGGGACATTACCCGCTGCACTGTCCGGATGGGCACACTAAACACTCGTTACAATAAATCGTCTCGTAACCTGAAGTTGAAGGAGTCCCCCGGTCAGAAAGTGACGACCACAACATCAATTTGAAGAAGGGGGAGCACGTGGTTAAGTAAGTCTTATAAATATCGCTCTACAACCGGCCGCATGCTGTTGTGCCACTGGCAACATCAGCTCTGTGGACCGATTTTCAGCAAGAAGGGATGGAGGAACGCGTCCACGGTTTACCATTGTATTAAAAGGAATTATCTTTATAATTCAACGTACTTGCCATACTTTTGATTTTAATAATCCCGCACTTTCTCCATTTATATTGACCCAACACATGCGTTATAACAACTTTAATAGGTTATAATCTCCTCGAGACGACACCTTGCGAGTACCAGGACGGGTTGATTTTTGCACTGTTGTATGTTATTCTGTCAAGAACCGCAATGCAACTGCTCAGCGAAGCCCATCTTGAGATAGAGAAATCAAAGACGGACTTGTGCTGAGCGCGGTACTGGCCACAGTTGGAAAGCTCGCAGCGCTCTGATGCGGTGGAGGTGTGCGCTAACCCACAGGCTACACGTCTGTTCTGTACAACTGGAGATAGCGAGCTAGCTGGTTGTAGTTTGTTTTACTTCAAGGTTTTTGTATTAAACTTTCATTGCCATTTGATGGCCACAATTTGGTCTTTTTGTTTGGACAATTGTAACTTTACGCGCGTTTAGTATGCGTTTATTGTGAAGTGATTGGTAATATATATAGCCTACTGCTGCTGTCTGCTCCCCGTATAACGGATTTTACAGATTATTTCCCTTCCATGGTTGTTAAATGGATTTCCAGGTACATTTTGAAATACTGTGCTGAAACTGGGATCACAAAACTACCACGTTTCCCAATATTTAGGCTACAAGTAGTTAAGTGTGTAGGCCTATATTTAGTGGTAAAAAAAATACAATATTTTGGCTTTTTTTCATGTTTATATTGCCATTCTGTTATATCTAAATTCCCTTTCCAAGGCCGCTTTATCGTTTTTTGTCAAGATTTCAAGACGCTGCTGTAGTCTACTTTTAGAGTTCACAATGAACTACTGCGTTTTAAGTCTTCTCCTGACCTTGGATTTAGCCACTGTGGCCGTCAGTTTGTCTACATGCAGTACACTGGACATGGATCAGTTTATGAAAAAGCGCATAGAAGCCATCCGGGGACAGATACTGAGCAAGCTGAAGCTCACGAGCCCCCCGGAGACATACCCCAAACCCGAGGAGGTGTCGCGGGATATCATCGCCATCTATAACAGCACGAGGGACCTGTTGCAGGAGAAAGCCAACGAACGGGCAGCAACGTGTGAGCGCCAACGAAGCGAGGAGGAGTACTATGCAAAAGAGGTTCACAAAATCGACATGCAACCCCCCTACCCCTCTGAGAGTAAGTGTGTGTGTTTGTGTGCGCGTCTGAATACGTGCCAGAGCGCCTGCGCACATGTGTAATGGTTATGGTTAAACGCCTAATTTAAAGTCCAATAATCGGTAATTACCCACTGGGCGCAGAAGTCAGTTCAATGTATAGTTTTGATCTACATTTGGTTGTTGTCAACTAAAGTGAAATCAACAAAACATGTCACTGGATTTAGGTTAAAAGTTGGATGACTGCAGTTTTCCACTGAGTTTTTGGGTTGAAATGACGTGGAGACGTTTTTGCCCAGTGGGTAGTATTATCTGCAAAGTATTCAAAAATCGCCATTCCCTTTATGTATGTCATCATGTGCGTTTGTGGAAACTATATAAACTATTCCTGGCACTGATGCATCCAGACAGGTAAAACAACGATGATGCGGGCATGTGCTGCTAGAGCGATCATCGAAAAAAGTTGCCTGACATGAACTTCTCGTGAGAGTAGGGGGATCGATTTCCTTCTAGGCTGACTCCCGGCACCGGTTTGACAATGTGTTATTGCATAGTTATGAGGTAGTAGAAGCAGACGACAATGAAACACTGATCTAAGACCCCCCCCCCCCCCCCCCCCCCATCTCACTCTAAAGAAGGAGTACCTTGTATTGCGTATGTGAGTACATTTTTAACTGAACACGAAAGTTTTCCCTAATTTTATGTTAATTCAGCTTGTCCTTGCCTGAGTCTCTCCAGCCTAGAGCTGCTGTGTAGATAGGGACAGGGCGAGCACCAATGGCAAATGACTCATTAACACATAGAGTATTTATATCACATTGAAAGAGTGGATGATATCAGTGATAACCTCTTATTCTCAGTGGATGCCTCTGAATTCCTGTTTTCTCTGACTGCTATATAGCACTAAGAGCAGGGCAATCTAATATATTGTCAGAACAGGTTTGAGATATCAAGTTTTATTCCTTTCATCTCCGGAGGCAGGGGGTGATATTGAGAAAATGGTGTGTGTGTGTTTTTGTGTGACCTACACTCCCAAATTGGATTAATAGGGGTCTGGGACTGTTAACCCTGGGCTCCCAGAGTCACTGCAATTACCTACTTTAAAGTTGTTTTTACCCCCTCACTGCTTTCAAGTACTAAACCACTGTGTTAATAACTACATTTTTACATAGTCATTCATATTTTCAAAGTTATGGTTGTCTAAACACAATAATACTATTAAACACTGCTATTGTGCCATTTATTCTGTAATATATTTTTCTCCTCCAGATCAAATGTGAGTACACGGCATGGCGGAAAAATTAATTAGGAAATATTTTATATGCCCCAAAGTATATTTTGCATTAAATATTATCCTTGGCCCTGCCTGTTGTATAAATACCCGAAATATGAATAGATCAGGCAATGTGCCAAGCGCAGTCAGGAAGGCATTTATAGGGTATAAATAATCCTGAGTCAACATCCAGAGAAAAAAAAGACAGATTATTTATTTTATTTTTATCCTTTTTGCTTTTCACTTCTGACACTGCTTCACTCTAGCTCCTGGGAGGAAAGATGACAGAGAGAGACGTGAGAGAGGGAGAGGGAGTCAAACCACCAGTTGTTAGTCCCATAGTGCACAGCCAAAGACGATACAGGTGGCTCTTTTTTTTAACAGTTGACTGTGTGTGTCATCCAGTGTCAAAGTGTGAATGTCCTTGCCAGCTAATAATGCACACAAACACACAAGGGTGTCAACCTTATTTGGTAGGGTGCCAGGAAGTCCTCAGAGGCAGCACTGCGGGGCACCACGACACTAACTCAAACTAAAAGGGGCGGAGGATGGGCTGTGGAGGGGAGGAGTCGGCCAGAGCAGGGGGAGATGGGTGGGGTTTGGGGAGGGCGTAGTGGGGTCAGAAAGAGAAGCCTGACATGGCCCACAGTGCACAATTTAAACCAGCAAGCTGGCATTGTACATATAATACTGAATGCTACCCTGGGCTCTGCTCTGCCACTTGCTCCATGGAAAATTCCAGCTGGATACCCACTGTTGCTGGGCTGTGGAGTGGTTGGTAGTAAGAGAACCTATCCTTCCCCCATCCCAATCTCGTCCTCTCTCTTTCTCATCTCCCCACTAATTTTTGCCCCTCATTGATACTCGTTGGCCCCCAATTAAACTCCTCCCATGTTTGCCTTCTCTCACCCCCACCTGCCCTTTCCCAATCTCGTATGTGTGTGCATTCTGCATGCATTGCCTGTGTGTGCTTTCTGCGTCTTTTTCAATCTTGTCACCTAGGCTATGTCATGGGACAGTCTCTCATGATGCTGCATTAGTCTCGTTCATAATGGACTGTACACGCTGATACAACATTGGCCTGTTAGCATTCCCTCATTGCCCTATACATAAATGCTTGTTTAGCATAGCCCTGCCTACTCTCTAAGTTATTGTATGTCTCCAGTGTGTTATAGCTCTCCTGTGGACTAAAGGCTTCCAGGAACACAGTGACCCTTGTGTGTGTGTGTCTGTCTGTTGGGGGATAGTTGTGCCATTCCCTTTACTGTGGCACATGGTTTGTGTATTACACTACGCTATCTTTATGATTTGTGTATGTATGTTTAAACTATATGTGTTGCTTGCTTTTATAAAATGGGATTTAGATGATGTCATGTACACAGCATTGTTCAAAGGCAGGGGTTAAACTAATAGCCTTGTAATTTAGCAGCACATTCATTGACTTGTCTTTCATGTAAAAACCTTTATCGACTATGATAATAGTTGGAGAGGAGAAAGCATTATAGCCTAGACTTAGAAAGGTGGCATTGTGAGAGTAGCATCACCTATGCGGTCTTGTCCTTGTGATAAGACAGGAATGCTGGTTGGTTGATATTTAGCAGTGGAGGGCAATGTGCAAATTGTCATACTTGAGTAAAAGTAAAGATACCTTAATAGAAAATAACTCAATTGAAAGTCACCCAGTAAAATACTACTTGAGTAAAAGGGATTAGGAGGACACATTTCAGTTGAATGCATTCAGTTGTACAACTAACTAGGTATCCCCTTTCCCTAAAAGTATTTGGTTTTAAGTATACTTAAGTATCAAAAGTAAATGTAATGGGTATATTTTTCAAACTATCAAAATGAAAGTAAAACTATAAATAATTTAAAATCCTTTATTTTAAGCAAACCAGTCGGCACCGTTTTCTTTCCTTTTTTTTTGTGGGATTTACGAATAGCCAAGGGTACACTCCAACACTCAGGCATAATTTACAAACAAAGCATTTGTTCTTAGTGAATCCGCCAGATCAGAGGCAGTAGGGAGGATAAATGTGTGCATTTGACAATTTTCCAGTCCTGATAAGCATTCAAAATGTAATGAGTACTTTTGGGTTTCAGGGAAAATGTATGGAGTAAAAAATACATTATTTTCTTTAGGAATGTAGTGAAATAAAACTAGGCATAGCCCCCAAAAAACTTTGAAGTATTTTTTACTTAAGTACTTTACACCACAGAAATAAGTAACAACTTTACAATGCAAACTGTTACAGCTATACTTGAATATAGAACATTCTACTCATTATATACTGAACAAAAATATAAACACAACATGCAACAATTTCAACGATGTTACTGAGTTACAGTAATATGAGTACATATGAGGAAATCAGTCAATTGAAATACAGTGCCTTGCGAAAGTATTCGGCCCCCTTGAACTTTGCGACCTTTTGCCACATTTCAGGCTTCAAACATAAAGATATAAAACTGTGGGACACAATCATGAAGTGGAACGACATTTATTGGATATTTCAAACTTTTTTAACAAATCAAAAACTGAAAAATTGGGCGTGCAAAATTATTCAGCCCCCTTAAGTTAATACTTTGTAGCGCCACCTTTTGCTGCGATTACAGCTGTAAGTCGCTTGGGGTATGTCTCTATCAGTTTTGCACATCGAGAGACTGACATTTTGTCCCATTCCTCCTTGCAAAACAGCTCGAGCTCAGTGAGGTTGGATGGAGAGCATTTGTGAACAGCAGTTTTCAGTTCTTTCCACAGATTCTCGATTGGATTCAGGTCTGGACTTTGACTTGGCCATTCTAACACCTGGATATGTTTATTTTTGAACCATTCCATTGTAGATTTTGCTTTATGTTTTGGATCATTGTCTTGTTGGAAGACAAATCTCCATCCCAGTCTCAGGTCTTTTGCAGACTCCATCAGGTTTTCTTCCAGAATGGTCCTGTATTTGGCTCCATCCATCTTCCCATCAATTTTAACCATTTTCCCTGTCCCTGCTGAAGAAAAGCAGGCCCAAACCATGATGCTGCCACCACCATGTTTGACAGTGGGGATGGTGTGTTCAGCTGTGTTGCTTTTACGCCAAACATAACGTTTTGCATTGTTGCCAAAAAGTTCCATTTTGGTTTCATCTGACCAGAGCACCTTCTTCCACATGTTTGGTGTGTCTCCCAGGTGGCTTGTGGCAAACTTTAACCGACACTTTTTATGGATATCTTTAAGAAATGGCTTTCTTCTTGCCACTCTTCCATAAAGGCCAGATTTGTGCAATATTTGTGCAATTGTTGTCCTATGGACAGAGTCTCCCACCTCAGCTGTAGATCTCTGCAGTTCATCCAGAGTGATCATGGGCCTCTTGGCTGCATCTCTGATCAGTCTTCTCCTTGTATGAGCTGAAAGTTTAGAGGGACGGCCAGGTCTTGGTAGATTTGCAGTGGTCTGATACTCCTTCCATTTCAATATTATCGCTTGCACAGTGCTCCTTGGGATGTTTAAAGCTTGGGAAATCTTTTTGTATCCAAATCCGGCTTTAAACTTCTTCACAACAGTATCTCGGACCTGCCTGGTGTGTTCCTTGTTCTTCATGATGCTCTCTGCGCTTTTAACGGACCTCTGAGACTATCACAGTGCAGGTGCATTTATACGGAGACTTGATTACACACAGGTGGATTTTATTTATCATCATTTAGGTCAACATTGGATCATTCAGAGATCCTAACTGAACTTCTGGAGAGAGTTTGCTGCACCGAAAGTAAAGGGGCTGAATAATTTTGCACGCCCAATTTTTCAGTTTTTGATTTGTTAAAAAAGTTTGAAATATCCAATAAATGTCGTTTCACTTCATGATTGTGTCCCACTTGTTGTTGATTCTTCACAAAAAAATACAGTTTTATATCTTTATGTTTGAAGCCTGAAATGTGGCAAAAGGTCGCAAAGTTCAAGGGGGCCGAATACTTTCGCAAGGCACTGTATATTCATTAGGTCCTAATCTATGGATTTCACATGACTTGGGCATGGGCACAGCCACCCACTGGGGAGCCAGGCCCAGCCTATCAGAATTATTACAGAAAAAGGGCTTTATTACAGACATTAATGGGCTGGCCTGGTTACACGTGGTCTGCGGTTGTGAGGCCGGTTGGACGTACTGCCAAATACTCTAAAATGACATTGGAGGTGGCTTATGGTAGAGAAATTAACATGACATTCTCTGGAAACGGCTCTGGTGAGCATTCCTGTAGTCAGGATGCCAATTGCACCCTCCCTCAAAACACAAAACATTTGTGTTATTGTGTTGTGTGACAAAAATGTACATTTTAGAGCGGCCTTTTATTGTCCCCAGCACAATAATATTTTATTTCAGCTCATGAAACATGGGACCAACACTTTACATGTTGTATTTATATTTTTGTTCAATATAGAAGTGTTATCCTCGTTCAGAGCAGCCTACTACTCCCATGATTTTAGTCATATCACTGGGAGTGTTTGTATAAAACTATGTATAGCATGTCTAAAGCATTCACATTAATGTTAACTTTGGAAATGTACATTGTAGAATAGAAGCGTACATAGTGTCGTAAATTGGACTACACTATCTAAACTACACTCAATGCATTAGACATTGATATATTTTACTTGCAGCAAATCACTTGACGTATTTCCAATTTATGAGACGTTGGGCAAACATTTCCGTGTTTTAACAGAAGTCAGCTGTTAAGGAGCTAACACAGTGAGTGGGAAGCATCTACCTGTTGTACCAATGTAAATAGAGACCGCATGTTGTTTCTGCCTTTATCTAGTAATGACAATTCGATGGAGCACTAATTACCTCGCCTTTCGATAACACATTACACTTCGAACAGGTTCTGAACATTAAACTTTACATGGTTGAAATGAAAGGCATTATGGCAAGTTTGAATCACTTTAGATTTGGAGTGCTTCGGTGCTGTTTGCTCATAAAGCCTCCTTTTTGTACGCTGTAGTTTAGTATAGTTAAGTAACACTTTGTTTGTGCTGTAACAGCTCTACTAAGGTAAATTAATTGAACATGAATGTGATAGAACAATGTCCATGTTGCTAATCTGTGGCAAGCTATGATGCTGATTAATAAAACCAACAAAATAAAACCAATCTAGAATCAATAGGACCCTGAACAGCTTCTACCCCCAAGCCATAAGACTGCTAAATAGTAAGTTAACCAATAGCTACCTGGACTATCTGCATTGACCCTTTTTCCACCAACTCTTTTGACTCATCACATACGCTTCTGCTACTGTTTTATTATCTATCCTGTTGTCTTTATCACTACCTACTTTATATGTACAGTGCATTCGGAAAGTATTCAGACCCCCTTTTCCCACGTTTTATTAGGTTACAGCCTTATTCTAAAATGTATTGAATAGTTTTTTTCCCCCCTCATCAATCTACACACAATACCCCATATTGACGAAGTGAAAACAGGTGCATTTTTGTTGTTGTTGTAAATGTACTAAAAATAAACAAATACCTTATTTACGTAAGTATTCAGACCCTTTGCTATGAGACTATTGAGCTCAGGTGCATACTTGATGTTTCTACAACTTGATTGGAGTCCACCTGTGCTAAATTCAATTGAATGGACATGACTTGGAAAGGCACACACCTGTCTATTTAAGGTCCCATAGTTGAAAGTGCATGTCAGAGCAAAAACCAAGGCATGAGCCCGAAGGAATTGTCTGTAGAGCTCCGAGACAGGGTTGTGTTGAGGCACAATCCTGCATTTTCTGCTGTTTTAAACTTCCCCAAGAACATAGTGGCCTACATCATTCTAAAATGGAAGAAGTTTGGAACCAGACTCCCCTAGAGCTGTCCGCCCGGCCAAACTGAGCAATCGGGGGAGAAGGGCTTAGTCAGGGAGGTGACCAAGAACCCGATGGTCACTCTGACAGAGTTCTTCTGCTCTGTGGAGATGGGAGAACCTTCCAGAAGGACAGACATCTCTGCCGCGTTCCACCAATCAGGCCTTTATGGTAGAGTGGCCAGGCGTAAGCCACTCCTCAGTAAAAGGCACATGACAGCCTGACACATGACAGTTTTCCAAAAGCCACCTGAAGGACTCTCAGATCATGAGAAACAAGATTCTCTGGTCTGATGAAACCAAAATAGAACTCTTTGGCCTGAATGCCAAGCATCAAGTCCGGGGGAAACCTGGCACCATACCTACGGTGAAGCATGGTGGTGGCAGCACCCTGCTGTGGAGATGTTTTTCAGCTAAAGGGACTGCTAGACTAGTCAGGATCAAGAGTAAGCTGAACGGAGCAAAATACAGAGAGATCCTTGATGAAATCCTGCTCCAGAGCACTCAGGACCTCAGACTGGGGCGAAGGTTCACCTTCCAACAGGACAACAACCCTAAGCACACAGCCAAGACAACACAGAAGTGGCTTTGGGACAAGTCTCTGAATGTCCTTGAGTGGCCCAGCCAGAACCCGGACTTGAACCCGATCGAACATCTCTGGAGAGATCTGAAAATAGCTGTGCAGCGATGCTCCCCATCCAACCTGACAGAGCTTGAGAGGATCTGCAGAGAAGAATGTGAGAAACTCCCCAAATACAGGTGTGCCAAGTTTGTAGCAACATACCCAAGAAGACTCGAGGCAGTAATCTCTGCCAAAGGTGCTTCAACAAAGTATTGTTTTTACTGTTTTTGCTCTGTCATTATGAGATATTGTGTGTAGATTGATGAGTGGGGAAAAAAAACAATTTAAGCAATTTTCAAATAATTCTGTAACATAATAAAAGCATTTCACTTAGTCTACACCTGTTGTCTGCAAAGCATATGAGAAATACAATTTAATTCAATTTTTATTTGTTACTTTGCTTTTGTGCAGTTTTTTGTTCTTCATAATATAACTCTCCTAAGGTGAGCTAGCTAGCCTAGCACTGTGTAGAGACATTCTTCTGGTGAGAGTTTGCAGAGGGTCACTATAAAAGAAAAGCTCAGTGTGTATGTGTCAAGTGTTTTAGTTACAGAATGACTTCTAATTCAGCTTTTTAAACTGTCTGCAGGAAGGATGTGTCACGTGTATTATGGGAAGCAGAGAGTGTCAGACTTACATAGGACTTAAAGACAAGTGCACATTTATGAATAGCACTGCTTGTATTAAGATTTAATGGTGTGTATTGTGTACATGCATGTGTGTGTGTCCGCCCGTGTTAGTGTTACATGTGTGCTTGCGTGCATTCAAGCATGTACAATACCAGTCAAAAGTTTGGACACACCTACTCATTCAAGGGTTTTTCTTTATTTGTATCTTCTGTATACCACCCCTACCCTGTCACAACACAACTGATTGGCTTAAACACATTAAGAAGGAAAGAAATTCCATAAATTAAGTTTTAACAAGTCACACAAGTCACACCTGTTAATTTAAATACATTCCAGGTGACTATCTCTTGAATCTGGTTGAGAGCATGCCAAGAGTGTGTCATCAAGGCAAAGGGTGGCTGGTTTGAAGAGTCTAAAATATAAAATATATTTTGATTTGTTTAACACTTGTTTGGTTACTACATGATTCCATATGTGTTATTTCATAGTTTTGATGTCTTCACTATTTTTTCTACAATGTAGAAAATTGTAAAAATAAAGAATGAGTAGGTGTGTCCAAACTTCTTACTGGTACTGTATGTGCTTGTGTTCTTGTCTGTGTGTGTGCAGTATGGATGTGTGCCTGTCTGGTATGCTAAAGGTCCAATGCAGTTGTTTTTATCTCATTATCAAATCACGTTTGGGTAACAAGATTGGTTTAAATTCAAATGGTCCAAAATAAACAAAAATAGCTTCTTAGCAAAGAGCAATTTCTCAAGCAAGATTTTCTCTAGGACTGTCTGGGAGTGGTCTGAGTGGGGAGGGTGGAAAACAAGCTGTTATTGACAGAGAGGTTTGGAACTCTCTTTCTTATTGGTCTATTAACTCATTTAACGCCTGGTGATGTCACCAGGCAGGTCAAAACTCCATCCCACCAAAACAGGCAGACATTTCAGGCGGTCTTTTGAACAGCTCTTACACTAAAAGAGCGTTATCATCATTTGCACTTTTTCACAGTATTATTCCCTCATAGTGCAGAAATACGAAGGACAGGCATATCTAGTTTTTGACTGCATTGGGCCTTTTCTATAATATCAGCATCTTCGTTAGTTTGTGTTTGACTGCTGGTGTTTGTGTGTTCGAATGTGTTAGCTCAGTGTGTTGAGCCTGGTGTGGCTCGACGTGTGTGATGGATTGTGTTTAGTTAGTTTAAGTGAACACTCTTGCCTATCTCCCCTGAACCTCTGTAAATACCATTGGTCTTGTGGCGCATGTGTCCGTTTGTGCGTTCGTGCGTGTGTTGCTGCTTCGCGAGGAGAGGGCTGTACAAACAGCCAAACAGGAAGACAAACACACTGTGGAGAGCGGGCCCGTTTGAACTATTTGTGGGCGAGACAAAGCCTCACGCTGTGTTTGCCACTATTATTAGCTGCAGCTGACTTTCACCAAGCTGTTTCAAGGGAGAGTGATTTTCCTGGGTTTGGTGCCACTGTACCTCAAGCAATTGCACATCAGTCTTGAAGGGATACTGTCCGAAAGCAACTACTATAGTCGATGTGTTTCCCCTGTATCCCTGTTTCAGGTATATGGCTGTGATAGGTAATCCTGTCTATGTTGTTGCTGTGTCATGGAGCTGAGTTCTATCATAATGAAACTGTGTTTGATATGTAATCATAATGCCATGTAGCTTTGGTGTTGTGTGGTTCTTTGACTGAGGTATCTGCAGTAGGTCTTTGTCGGTGTCAGTTTCTCTGCTGTTGTGCACCCTGTTGATGTCTCATTTGTGTTTTTCGAGAGGGAGAGGGAGAAGGAGAAGGAGAGAGGGACAGAGAGCCAGGAGGTATCAGCATCGGCAGCGCTGTGGGATTGTTGTTGAGAATGGGGCTCGATCCTCCGCTAAACTTACGCAAGACCTGGACGCTGCTGCCATTTGAACTGGAGGACAACCGTGGCCAAGCAGCATTGCATAACCGAGGGAAAGATTTAAAAAAAAAAAAAAAAAGAACCGGAGAAAGAGTACGCAAAAGAATAACAACTGTTTCTCCGACTTTTGGTATTGTTTACAACCATGGGACAGGTTCCCGTGTAAGATGATACTCTAACATGAGTAATAGACGGGAGTGAGAGCTAGTGCTGCTGTTAGTGGAGGGCAGTTTAGTGAATGTGTCCTGCGGAGAGGCACGTTTTATGGGACTGTTGAATGTGTGATTGCGGTTTGTAATGTTACGCAATCATCGAGCAGAGTATGGTGTATTGCAGTGTGTGTCATAGTGTTCCGAAGGTTTATGTATTCAGCGATTAATGAGGTGAGGTATTCTCCCACTGAGTTTGGACCAGGCCACTGCTACCCAGCATGCATGCACACCCTCGCTCTCTTGCTCGCCCTCTCTTGCTCTCTTTTGCTCTCGCTCGCTCTCTCTCTCTCTCTCTCTCATACACACACACATTTAAACACAAACACACACACACCGCCATGAGGTATCTCTCTCTCCTTCCCTCTTTCTCTATATATCTCTCTTCCACTATCTCTCCTCATCTTTCTCCATCGCTGCTCTGTTATGCTGCTGCCTAGTTTGCTTGTTTTCTGGTTGCCATAGAGCAACAGTGGAGAGGGACCATGTGTCTGACTGGTGGCTGAAGCCCAAAAGCCCCTCTCATCTGAGTCTCCCTCCTCTCTCTCTCTCTCTCTCTCTCTCTCTCTCTCTCTCTCTGTGTTTCTGTGTATGTGTGTATATACATTTCTGTGTGTGTGTTGGTCTGTTGCTGGGAAAGAGGCCTTTGGAGACTGACAGGCCTTCGTGGAAGGGGCTTCAAAGCACCGGGTATTTTTAGTTCCCAGGGATTATGTGCAGAGTTGTTTTCAATTTGCTATTGGCAGGTGAGTGGCTGGGTGGAGGCGTCTGAAGGGAACGAGACAGGCGGGAGCTCTCTTCCGTCTCACATTCCCTCTCTCTCTCTCTCTCACACTTTCTGTCGTCTTTTTTCCCCCTTTACTCTCACTCTCCCCCCACTCTGTCCTCTGTGATCTCCTGTCTGTCTGTCCCTGTTTCCTTCTCGACTTCTCTCTCTATCGCTGTCTCATTGTTCTCTTATTCCATCTGTCAAGTTTGACTTTCTCAGCCAGTCGACTTTACCTCTCCTCTCACCTTTCCTCGACCTCTCCGTGACCTTTTCTTGACAAATATTTCTCTCCGTTGTCATTGCTCATGCCTTTAAAAAAAAATATGTTATCCTTAGATGGTCGTCTTGATTCCACACAGGATCTGTCTCTCCCTCTCTCTCCCGCTCACCTTTGCATTCCTCCCTTCTATCTTCGCTCTCTCCTCTCCACGTCTCCTCGTCTCAAAAAACGTTTTATTTGTCACATGCTTGGTAAACAGCAGGTGAGGACTAACAGTGAAATGGTTACTCACGGGCCCTTCCCAACAATGCAAAGAGAAAAATATAGAATAATTAATAACACAAGGAATAAATACACAATGAGTAACAACAACTTGGCTATATACACTGGGCACCAGTACCGAAGGGGTACAAGGTAATTGCGGTAGATACAAGGCATTCGGAAAGTATTTAGACCACTTCCCTTTTTACACATTTTGTTACATTACTGCCTTATTCTAAAATTGATTAAATAAAACATTTTCCTCATCAATCTATACACAATAGCCCATAATGACAAAGCAAAAAACAGGTTTTTAGATAATGTTTCAACCAAGCCATGAGGAATTGTCCGTTGAGCTCCAAGACAGGATTGTGTCGAGGCACAGATCTGAGGAAGAGTACCAAAAAATGTCTGCAGTATTGAAGGTCCCCAAGAACAAAGTAGCCTCCATCATTCTTAAATGGATGAAGTTTGGAACCACCAGGACTCTTCCTAGAGCTGACCACCCAGCCAAACTGAGCAATCGGGGGTGATGGGTCTTGGTCAGGGAGGTGACCAAGAACCCGATGGTCACTCTGACAGAGCTCCAGAGTTCCTCTGCGGAAGCCACTCCTCAATAAAAGGTACATTACAGCCCGCTTGGAGTTGCCAAAAGGCATCTAATGGAATCTCAGACCATGAGAAACAAGAATCTCTGGTCTGATGAAACCAAGATTGAACTCTTTGGCCTGAATGCCAAGCGTCATGTCTGGAGGAAATCTGGCCCCATTCCCACGGTGAAGTATGGTTGTGGCAGCATCATGCTGTGGGGATGTTTTTCAGTGGCAGGGACTGGGAGACTAGTCATGATCGAGGGAAAGATGGACGGAGCACAGAGAGATCTGTGATGAAAACCTGCTCCTGAGCGTTTAGGACCTCAGACTGGGGTGAAGGTTCACCTTCCAACTGGATAACGACAGGAGTGGCTTCGGGACAAGTCACTGAATGTTCTTGAGTGGCCCAGCCAGAGCCCAGACTTGAACCTGATCGAACATCTCTGGGGAGACCTAAAAATAGCATTTCAGTGGCACTCCCCATCCAACCTGACACAGGTATAGAGGATCTGCAGAGAAAAATGGGAGAAACTCCACAAATACAGGTGTGCCAAGCTTGTAGCGTCATATCCAAGAAGGCTGTAATTGCTTTCAAAGGTGCTTCAACAAAGTACTGAGTAAAGGGTCTGAATACTTATGTACATGTGATATTTCAGTTTTTTCTTTGTAATACATTTTGGGTATTGTGTGTAGATTGATGAGGGGAAAAAACGATTTAATCCCTTTTAGAAAAAGGCTGTAACGGAACAACATTTTCAAAAAGTCAAGTGCTCTGAATACTTTCTGAATGAACTGTATGTACATATCGGTAGGGGTAAAATGACTAGGCAACAGGATAGATCATGAACAGTAACAGCAGCAGCGTATTTGATGAGTCAAGAGTTAGTGCAAAGAGGGTCAAATGCAGATACTGCAGATAATGCAAATGCAGATACTCTATGCTGACTTTTTTTTTTTTTTACAAGGAGCACGTGTGCGCCTAAGTGGAAGAATGTAGGCGGACACAAAGAACTGTTGGAGCACAATGATAAATATTTAAGGCAAATTTTTACAATTTTTTAGGTCGCACAGAAAAATGTTTGGGCACATATATGAGTAAATGGTCGCACTGTAAAGTCCTGAGATAGTCCGGGTAGCTATTTGGTTAACTATTTAGTAGTCTTATGGCTACTCCTGGTAGAAGCTGTTCAGTGTCCTGTTGGTTCCCGACATGGTGCATCGGTACCACTTGCCGGTCCAGTGTGTGTGTGTGAGAGAGCAGGCTGTCTGTCCATAGAGTAAGTCTGGGGAATCTGAGAGCATGTCTTAAAGAAGTAGTAGGTCAAATCATTTCCCCTTCGGTCTGTCCCGGTATCTCGGCCCTGCAAACCAATATTTGGTCTCAATTTCCATTTTCAAATGGTGAAAATGACTCTGAGGTAGCAAACAGTTGCATCCAGTAATTTTACAAAGTAATAAATCAGACTTTTGGGAAATTTGAAAAAACATTTTGATATTTTCCTGGTAATTCATGGCTTGTAGGACCATTCCAACAATAAAGAAAATGAATGTCTCCTCGTAAAATATATACCACTTAATGTCATATTTTATTAAAGCCACATGTTATGCCATAAAGGTCTCCAGGCAACTCAAATGTTTTAATATTACACAAAACACCCTATAATATCCCTGTGTGTGACTGTGTGTGTGTGACTGTGTTTGCATGCACCATGCCAATTTATCTGCAAAAACACTTGCTGGTGTTGTTTTGAAATCCTAATAGCCTGTGCTAGTATCACAGGTTTTTATTGAAACCACAGTTTTTAGCCTGGTCCCAGATCTGCTTGTGCTGTATAGCTAACTTCTGGTTGTTGTCATGCTAAATGTTTGGCATGACAATGATCATTGGCAAGACAGCCTACACAGATCTGGGACCAGGCAAGTTTTCTCCAGAGCAGAACCTTGTGAGTTAGTTATTTTTAACTTTTGTAGGCACTCTTCAGCTGTTTCTCAATGATTTGCACTGTTTATTATCAGGCAGTGAAGGCAGGAAAAATCAAGTTGTCTTCAGTTAAGGAGACGAAAGAGCTTGTTGAATGAGATTTTAACATTGTGTGTAGATCCTAAGTAAAAACTGTGCAGACATTTTTATTGGCTGACCATTAGCAAAAGGAGTCAAAGTCAAGTGCTGCTGGAGCTGTGGGCTCAGCCGAAACCAGCACAGACCAACTCCAACTGAAACAGTTCGGCCTTAAATAGTTTTTTCCTTTCTCGAAGGTCAAATGTTTGCCTACTTCAGGTGTTTCACTGACCTGTGCCAAGCACCATAAAGGCTCTTTCATGTAAAAATAAAATAAATCAACCTCTCCTTAATGTCGCTCTGTAATGTAGAAGCCAGACACAGTTTGAAACATCACCATTTGACAAACAGTCTGCATTTAAGGGCAGTTTTAGTGTCATTACAGTATAAACTGAGAGAGTTTTGGCAACACACACACACCACGGTGTACTGTATAAAACCTGCATGTGTACTGTATAAAACCTGCATGTCTGGAGTGCATTAAAAGATAAAGATGATGCTGGCTGCAGTTCTGGAACCGCTCTGGGGACAGGAAGCAAGGGGGTGGAGCCAGGGTGCAGGAAGTGTGTGTAGGGTCAGTGACAGTGTGAGGAGTGAAGGACCCTGGGAGGGGTTGCATTGGTTGGCACAGGTCCCTGTGACTCTGCTGTTTAGATAACTGCACAGCAGACATTGAGCAGTTCACAGACGGAAAGATGCATATTTAATGTAAATCCCCCAGGATAAACGCAAGTCAACATATTTTCTTTGCATTATTTGAGGTCTGACAACGCTGCATCTTTTTTTTTGTTAATTTGACCAGTTGTCGTTTTCTGCAAGTAAATGATCTAAATGACAATATTTTGGGGGGGAATTTGGGAGAAATGTTGTCAGTAGTTTATAGAATAAAACAGAAATGTTAATTTTATTGGACCCCCGCGACCCCTCTGCCGACGCCAGAGTTTGGGAACCACTTCTCTATAAGACTCTTCTTGTGAGGAGAGTATATTAATGCCCTTGATTTTGGAATGAGATGTTCGGTGAGCAGGTATATACAGTGCCTTCGGAAAGTATTCAGACCCCTTGACTTTTTCCACATTTTATTAGTTTATAGCCTTATTCTAAAATGTATTGAATTGTTTTTTTTCCCACTCATCAATCTACATACAATACCTCATAATGACAAAGCAAAAACTGTTTTTTAGAAGAAAATACAAAAATAATAATATTACATTTACATAAGTATTCAGACCCTTTGCTCAGTACTTGAATCACCTTTGGCAGCAAATACAGCCTCGAGTCTTCTTGGGTATGACGCTACAAGCTTGGCACACCTGTATTTGGGAGTTTTTCCCCATTCTTCTCTGCAGATATTCTCAAGCTTTGTCAGGTTGGATGGGGAGCGTTGCTGCACAGCTATTTTCAGGTCTCTCCAGAGATGTTCTATCTGGGTCAAGTCCGGGCTCTGTTTGTCCACTCAAGGACATTCAGAGACTTGTCCCGAAGCCACTCCTGCGTTGTCTTGTCTGTGTGCTTAGGGTCGTTGTCCTGTTGGAAGGTGAACCTTCACCCCAGTCTGAGGTCCTGAGCACTCTGGAGAAGGTTTTCATCAAGGATCGCTCTGTACTTTGCGTCGGTATCTTTGCCTCAATCCGAACTAGTCTCCCAGTCGTTGACGCTGAAACACACCCCCACAGCATGATGCCTCCACCATCATGCTTCACTGTAGGAAGGTTTCCTCCAGACGTGACGTTTGGAATTCAGGATCAAGAGTTGAATCTTGGTTTCATCAGACCATATAAACTTGATTCTCATGGTCTGAGAGTCTATACGGTGCCTTTTGGCAAACTCCAAGTGGGCTGTCATGTGCCATTTACTGAGGAGTGGTTTCCGTGTGGCCACTCTACCATAAAGGCCTAATTGGTGGAGTGCTACAGAGATGGTTGTCCTTCTGGAAGGTTCTTCCATCTCCACAGAGGAACTCTAGAGCTCTGTCAGAGTGGCCATCGGGTTCTTTGTCACCTCCCTGACCACGGTCCTTCTCCCCCGATTGCTCAGTTTGGCCAGGTGGCTCTAGGAAGGGTCTTGGTGGTTAGAAACTTCTTCCATTTAAGAATGATGGAGGCCACTGTGTTTTTGGGGACCTTCAATGCTGCAGACATTTTTTGGTACCCTTCCCCAGATCTGTACCTCGACACAATCCTGTCTCTGAGCTCTACGGACAATTCCTTCTTCTACTGTTTTCGCTTTGTCATTATGGGCTATTGTGTGTAGATTGCTGATTATTTGTTATTTATTTAATCCATTTTAGAATAATGCCAAACATAACAAAATGAGGGGGAAAGTCAAAGGGTCTGAATATTTTCCGGCACTGTATGTTTCCGAAGGTTGTTATGAATAAATGTTATAAGCTGATGTTTGAAGTATCCCAGGACAGGTTTCTTCCTCCCCGCGCAGGAAGAAAATCATGGTGTGTTATTATGAAACAGTGTGATCCCTGAAAGATAAGCCCAGTTTTTTTCCTCCCTCGGTTGCTTGAATGTGACTTGCCACATAACTGATTTGCCCGATTGAAAAATGTGATAAGAAGTATAACTATGTACTTGTTGTTTATTTTTGAAAAGTCCATGACAATCATTGCTTGCCTTCTGAATATCCATGGGGGCAGGATAGTATTTTTTTTCTCCCAGCAGCACATGCCCGACTATTTTGTCATTGGCCTGTAATGTCATGGAAGTGATGAGTAATGAAGGGAATGATTAGAGGGATAAAGGGGGCTGTCTATTCACAGTGTGTGACAGTGACATCAGGCTCCCCTCTGGGAGGAAAGGGGGAAGAAGGGAGGCCTTGGTCTGCTTAATGAAAGTATAGTGCAGCCCCTCTAACCAACCCCCTCATCCCCTCCCAATGAGCCCGCGCTTGGTGTGTTCCGTTCCGTGTGTGACATCACCACTGCCTCCTCGCGTCTCAATTCCCTGAATGAGCCCGGGTGCAGTGCACACAGACAGACCACAGCGGCGCCAGTTGTGGTGGATCATTTTGGTGTCATGTTCATATAAATCAGTGTTACCGTGGTCTGACTCGGCTTGAGGGACGATGTATTACTGTATTGTGTGTGTCTGCTTGACTGTTTATGTTTTGTTGAGTAAAATGACCTATTGTGCAGTAGTTGTGTGTGTGAGAGAGCATTCCATGTGTATATAACGGATATACAGTAGCTTTGTGTGTGTGTGTGCTTGCGTGTGTTTGGTTTAGTTTATTACGATCCCCATTAGCTACTGTATATGCAGCAGCTACTCTTCCTGGGGTCCACATAAAAAGTACAAATACGTAACGAAGTACAGAACAGTTATGGACAAGATACATTAAATTATACCTTTTTTTTATTAAATAAGAGTTATATAGGAAAGACAGGTGGAGACAACAAAAAATACTATTTACACACAATTCATATATACATATTCATATTCTTATATACAGTACAGTTAAATGACATCTTTAGAAAGAGGAGTCGCTGTGGTGCACAGTGCATTTTTTATCCGTTTTTTAAAGCTAAACTTGCGTTTTGCTTAAGTAACATCTGGTGGAAGAGCATTCCACGATGACATGGCTCTATACATAACTGAGCAATGCATTAAATCTGTTTTTGGTTTGGGTACCATGAGGAAACACGTTGTGGCGTGTCTGGTGGGGTATGTATGTCTGTTTTGAAGTGTATGCAAATAGATTGTATGTGTGCGAATGGATATCCAGACCTGTACATTAGGCGAGTGTGTGTTCATTGTGGTTAGTCCAGCTGCACTATTTCCTGTGCCCTCGGTCAATGCAGCCAGTGTTGTGTTAAGCACAGCGGCCTCATTCATGAGGCAGTGCTGCTGTGTAGAAGTTACACACGGCCTTATGCTGGCCCATTGGGACTTGGAAGTGTGACTTTCTCTGTTGACGGATGGGAAGGAAGCGAGTAAGAGCGTAGTTAGTCTTGGCTCATCTGACTCTCTGGTCACACAGAGAAGGGTTAGTGTTGGCGCGCCCAGACCATTGGTCACTGGCGCAACACACAAGAGCGAGAGAAAAAAGATTGATAGACTGATAAAAAAAAAAGACAGGAACTGCTCTGAAACATGACGCTGGGACGGGTATTTGGTAGGTGCCTGTGAGAGACCTGAGTGGGTATCTCACTGAGAAGGTCAAAGGTCACATTAGACACAGTCACCTCACCCATGCTCCCTCTGACACAAGAGCATTGTCACAGCTTTGTGTTTAACACGCATACAAACCGCACACACACGCAAGCTATTATAATTCAACTAATTGTTGAGTAAAATAAATTGTCTTTTGTCTGTAGTTGTCCATTTAGGTCTGGCTCCAAGTACAACTAACTGCTTAGCAGTTTCTCTCCCCCTTCTCTCCCTCCTGTCTTGATGGTCGTTGCGGTTGTATACTCTCTTTAAACAATCCATGGTGGCTGGCTAATCCTGGGCTTCTGCCTAACGCTGCAGCCATCAATTTAAGGCTCCGGGTCTCCTAATACACCGTGGTGTAGGGAACTGTCAAACACACACCACCGCACACATGGTTCCCAGCATTACGCGTGTTGCGTTACTTTGTGCGCCCAAGCACGGCTGTCAGGCGCAACACTACACACAGGGTTGTCAATGTTAAGTGTGTCACCCGGTTCCACTGTATAAGCTTCTGTCAAACACACGCTTCCACCACACATGGTTTTGAGTTGTGTGTGTGAGTGTTACAGTACTACTGTGCAGATGCCGTATCAGATAGTTACACAGAGCTACACACATGTTCGGGAGTATTCAGTGAGTGTTACCATAGTACCGGGTTCCTATAGGAACCATATGAACTGCAGCATTACCCCCAAGTGACCCTTTCGAGAGACAGGGAGATGTGTGTGCCGTAACATTGCAAGAGAGCGAATGGCATCAATTCTAATCTGGCGTGTGAGACATTTTGATAACTGCTGTGGTTTCTCATAGAGGAACTGTGATAATTTGATCGTTCTTTGAAGTAGCAAAGATTAGAGTGATTGTCATTTTGCCTTTTTATGACCTCTCAGCTTCACATAGCGAGTGAATAAACTGGGGAAGAGTAAAAGTGGGGAGGAAATTCCACCCTGTCAGCCATTACATTTGGATTGGTCTTGTCTTTACACACACACAATCGTCAGTCGTGTTGCTAAACTCCGTCCTCCTTCCTGTGTTTCAGATGTCATCTCTCCCACGCACTACAACCCATACTACAGACGGCTCACCTTCGACGTGACCTCCATGGAGAAGAATGCCTCTAACCTGGTCAAGGCTGAGCTACGCGTCTTCCGCCTCCAGAACACCAAGGCCCGCGTGTCTGAACAGAGGATTGAGCTGTACCAGGTAAATCTCCCTTCTGTCCATCTCTAACCAGGTTTCCATCCAACTTTTTTTTTTTTTTATTTATTTTTAAATAAATGTTAACCCCCTTTTTTCTCTTCAATTTCGATCTTGTCTCATCGCTGCAACTACCCAACGGGCTCGGGAGGCAAAGGTCCAGTCATGCGTCCTCCGAAACGTCACCCGCCAAACCACACTTCTTAACACCCGCCCTCTTAACCTGGAAACCATACGCACCAATGAGTCGGAGGAAACTCCGTTCAACTGACATCTGAAGTCAGCCTGCAGGCGCCCGGCCCGCCACAAGCAGTCGCTAGAGCGCAATGAGCCAAGTAAAGCCCCCCTCCCGGCCAAACCCTCCCTTAACCCGTACGACGCTGTGCGTCGCCTTATGGGACTCCCGATCACGGCCGGTTGTGATACAGCCTGGGTTCGAACCTAAGTCTGTAGTGACGCCACTCCAACCTTTTTATGCGACTGAAGTACTGTACATGTTGGATAAAAAATGTACCGACAAGCCTGATGGAAACAGAACATTTGTCGGTAAGCATCTTTTTGTGTCAGTATAATTAATTATGCGAGAAATGTCGGTGGAAACGCTTTTATTCACCAATATTGATATAATAACCATCATATCGAAGTAAAGTTGGAGTCACGCGATGACATGTTGTGTGGTACTCCCACTACGACTTGTCCCAGAAAGCATGCAGTTTATTAGGTTACGGATTAAATAAATGAAGATGAACTTCACAGGTTGGCGAAGGTGCAATGTGATGACCTTAATATGCTCCTTTCCAATAAATATTGAGGGTCTTATTTTGGTGACATGATCATCGATGCTTGGCGTTTGACAAATAAACATAAACTCTTTTGTCCATAATAATCTCATCGTGTAGGCTATATGCCTAACCGCAGTGTATCTGCGAGCTGCTGGCTAGAGCGCAGGTGTCAATACCAGAGTGGGCACACTCGCTATGTAACGCAACATCTTTTGTGAGAAAAACATCAGTAGAGTTGAAAATGCATTGGAGACCCATTTAACGTTTTTATTCGGTACTATGTGCACTATGTCATCACGCACAGCTATTTTTATGAAAATCTTTAGCCAATTGGATGAAAACCTAGTTGATGAACCACTCTGAGCTGCATCTAGTGTCATTTCCACTGAAGGACAAAACAGACCGTGCCAGCGAATGGTTAAAAGCAGTGAGTGGCCATCTTATCACCTCTGACCACAGAACAACAGCTGTCATTTTCTGTTCATTTCCCGATGATTCTACATGTTCAATCGCCACCGTTCATCGACACTCAGCAGGTGATTTACTGTGCACAGCTGATGTACGGGATGGTGTGTATTTTTCTTTATCCTTTACTCAACCACTCCATACTATATACATACAGTGTCTCTATTAGCACAGTTGACATAGCATGAATGACAATATGGTGGTATTCCACAAAGACACTATTGCGTGCACACACACACACACATACACACACACACACACACACACATTATGGAGCTCAGCGTGGGCCTGTTAGAAATGTGTGAGTCAGTAGTGTCGGGAGCCGGGCGGCTCTTGGATCAGTCCAGCGTTATTTGTGCGTCGACAGAGAGGAGTATGGAATGCAGAGCGGTGATTTAGACCCCGGTGCTGAGTCTCCAAAGGGCTGCTCTACCGGCCCAGCCAGCCCAGTGTCTCCTGCCTCCACACGGTGTAGGACCGTCGGCACTAGCCCATTCCCAGGCCGTGGTGGTGTTTATGTCCAGTCAGCGGAATGGCCTAAACACAGCTCAACATGAAGGATTTTCTCACGCGAACACAGGCGGTTGAAAGCGTGTTTGGGAGGACGGATGGAAAGTTTCTCCAAGGAGATCAACTGACAACCTTCAGTAATACATTCAGATACAGAGTGAAATTGAGCCTATCATAATTATGTATTTTTCAGAGATACAGTGATACTATACATTAACTACTAGGAAGGTTCTCTCTTTGCCATGACTGTTGAGGAGTGATCGGGCCCTGAGATGGTTCACTCGCCAGGGCCTAGTGAAGACTAACCAGGGCCTAGAGGAAAGATAGCTAGGGCCTAGATATGTTGAAGTAAGTGACCATCCAGGTCGATGGGCCCCCCATGTCTGTCTCTCATCTCAAGGGTTTGTAAGCAATTGGCCACAGTCTCTGTAGGCTTACTTTTCAGAGATTTTGACTGGTCTCAACTTCATTTTTCTCTCGCTCTGCCTCTCTCTCTCTCCCTCCCTCTCTCGCTTCTCTCGTCAGGCTTCCCTGTAGCAGCAGTAGATCTCAGTGGCATAGCAGACAGTGGTGAAGTAGAGGAGCAGTGTTTTTCACATTAAGGAGAGCATGGCCAACAAAAATACATGGTTATGAAGGACAGCAGAATAACAACGCTCTGTCCGGCATCTGTTTCCGGCCCAGCTCGGCTCCTCCTAGACCTGCTCAATCGATCAGGGAGAGAGCAGTCTGGAAGACAGGGGGGACCAACCAGGAGCGACTTCTGGGACTTGCCAGAATTTTCCTCCAGGTTGTTCTCATACATAGGACCTGTGTTGTGCGCTTGATGTGTTTCCACAGATTTTAAGTCACAAGGACCTGGCTTCCCCGACGCAGCGCTACATCGACAGCAAGGTGGTGCGCACGCGCATGGAGGGGGAGTGGCTGTCTTTTGATGTGACAGAGGCAGTCAGTGAATGGTTGCTTCACAGAGGTAGGACGCAGAGGTTTTGACCTCCTATACTACAGCTGAGTCACTGATCAGACAGTTCATGGTGCTGAAATCTCATTGGCCTGTTGTGTATGAACAATCCTGTCTATTTTTCCCCCCAGACAGAAACAGTGGATTCAAGATCAGCTTGCACTGTCCGTGCTGCACGTTTGTTCCCTCAAACAACTACATCATCCCCAATAAGAGTGAGGAGCTGGAAACCCGCTTTGCAGGTATGTATTGGACAGTATATGTGTGTTACTCTACAGGTATACAGATGCTATCTTAATTTGACCAGTTTCTCACAGCAGGAAAAGGAAATGCAGCAACAGGAAATGTGAATTATTATGGACAGTTTTGAAGGGGTTGATACATTTTTCATTTGGGAAAATCAAGTCCGACATTTTTAAGTGGAAATTACAAACTTTAGAAGCCTTTTTTAACCCTCCTGCTGCACAGGAAAATTATCTGCGACAACAGAGTGATCAAATAAAGATATCTGCATATTGATAAATAAGTACATTGTATTTGACTTTTATTCATATGTAGATAACTGACATGAATAGTTATGCAACAATGTGTTTGGCAAGTGTAAATAAGAAGTCCAGTAAGTAGCAGATATGTAGTTTGTGTGATTCACTGGTACAGATCATTTTGGTTGCATCCCAAGTGGCACACCAAGTCACTATATAGTGCACTACTTTTGACCAGAGCCCTATGGGTCCTACACAGATGGTCTATCTTAATTTGATCACTCTGTTGTCACAGAGAATATTCCTGTACAGCAGGAAATGCAAATTGTAGTGTATTCAAGTTTTTTTTTTTATGTGTCATTTCCACTTTAAAATGTCACACTTGATTTCACCTAACTTGATTTGACATTGTATGAACATGATGAATATTGATGATATGTATGTGTGTGATTGACAGGTATAGATGACAGCTTCCACCACAGCGGAGACCTGAAGGTGTATAGGAAACGGCGCCACAGCGCCCAGGCTCCACACCTGCTCATGATGCTGCTGCCCTCCTACCGCCTGGAGTCCCAGCACAAGAGCCACCGCTCCAAACGAGCCCTGGACGCTGCCTTCTGCTCCAGGTACTGACCCATACTGATCCCTACTGACCCCACTGATCCTCACATGACCTCAACACCACTCTGCTGTCGGGAACTCAACACACACATAAGCATGTGCGCATACACACACATACCTAATAGATACTTTACATACCTAGTAAATAGTTACCTTCTCTGTCAGCAGCTCACCCTCTCAGTGACACACACACACTTGGCAATTGTTCTTATTGCAGAACTCTCTCTGCTCACAGCTATGCATGTATTCACTCTCTTACACCCACACACACATACAAACACACACTTGTGGCTCCCACAGAATCGTATCCATCCTTCACTCCTAACTCTCTCTGTCTTCCTACGCACAGAAACGTCCAGGATAACTGCTGCTTGCGGTCGCTCTATATCGACTTCAAGAAGGATCTGGGCTGGAGGTGGATCCACGAGCCCAAGGGTTACAACGCTAACTTCTGCGCCGGGGCCTGTCCCTATCTATGGAGCGCCGACACCCAGCATTCCAAGGTGAGAAGTCAAAGGTTAAATAATCCACAGTTTAGAGCCAGCAGAGGTCAGAGTGGTAGTGGAGTTATTCTGTAGATCGTCTCATTCCTCTTTTTTGTTTTTTCTTAGTTTCAAGCAGCACTGGTCAAAGACCATTGCCTTTGTCAACATCAAGCCTCATACTTGACCTCTGTGTGTGTGATTCTTCGCTTCAGGTGCTAGGTCTGTACAACACCATCAACCCGGAGGCGTCAGCATCGCCCTGCTGTGTGTCTCAGGATCTGGAACCTCTCACCATCCTCTACTACATCGGCAAGACCCCCAAGATAGAGCAGCTCTCCAACATGATCGTCAAGTCCTGCAAGTGCAGCTAGGAACTGTTACAAGGCAACACACATGTGCATACACACACATTCATACACACGTGCATATTCAGTCACACACACACACACTTGGATACACACAAATTCAGTCACACACACATGCGTACACACGTGTATGCACCCACCCACACCTACACACACATGTACACACACACACACATAAATACACATACTGTACATATACACACATTCATCCACAAACACATACTGTACTCACAGTCAGTCACA
The DNA here is from genome assembly GCF_013265735.2 of Oncorhynchus mykiss. NCBI lineage: Eukaryota > Metazoa > Chordata > Actinopteri > Salmoniformes > Salmonidae > Oncorhynchus > Oncorhynchus mykiss. The sequence continues at coordinate 43,199,290 of NC_048566.1, read as the reverse complement.
CGATCACTCTCCTGCACTATAGTAAAGACATATTTGATCTCCTACAAGCACAAATGGAAAAGGTGCTGAGCAGATCTAGGTACAGAAAACATGTCTCCCGAAACAACCATACACACACACACACACACACACGCGCACGTGCACACACACACACACACAGCTGTGGCTTTTGTACAGGCGTGCCTGTGTTTTTGTGTTTAGAAAGGCCCTGTTAACATGCCTCACCTCACACACTTGTCACACAAAGACGCAAGAGTACGGCAAACACTGGAAAAAAGTATACGTGTCTATATGTGAAATAATACGTCTGAGAAACAAAGACGACCGACCCCGGTTTCAACACTCAAAGCAAGCCATCTTCTTGATTTTCTTTGTCTCGTTTTGCATCCTTTTGAACCTATTGTAATTTTATATTTTGTTTTGATTTTTGATAATTGTGTTGCCTATTTAAAATCCAGTGTTTTATGGTTAGCACCCAAATTGTTTTCAAACTCTCTCGAGAAGAGGTGGATGAATCCACTCCCCATTGTCAGTTGACTAATATGTTATAACATAGTAATGTTATAATCTCGTCCCATATGCTGTTTATATGTGCTGTAACAGCCACGTAAAGGCAGAAAGAGGCTAGGAGCCTGTAAGAGGGAGACTGCAAGAGAGAGACAGAATGAAAGAAAATAAGCACACCTAGTATGCCTACCTTTTCAACAGAGACTCATCCTCACACAGGCATATTCATTTTAAAAAAGCACACACCCATCCCAGACCCTGCAGCAGGCAACATATTCAGACTGCTGGAATGAACAGTTCTGACATTTTGATTAAAAAAAAAAAAAGTGTCCCAAAGTACTGTTGATCTCTGTTTACCTTGTGCATTGAATCTTGAATGCTTTAGGGAGCCCAACAGTGATTCCATCAACTACACAAGGTAGGTCATCATAAACACACATTTAAGATTTCTGTGGATATGTTGGATTGTTCTTATTGGAACAGGGTTGTCCTTGTCTATATGATGCAGTGGTATGGGAATGGGGAGGTATAGTAGTTGGGGAGGTATAGTAGTGTTGTAGTGATAATTAGAGAGAAGGGATACAATAGGTGAGAATGGACAGTAGATGGGACCTGGTTCAGAGATTCTCCATGAACCTTTGATACCATTCCATAAGGTCTGAGATTGCTTTAGGTCGGAGGTCAAAAGGTCATATTTACAGGTGTGCAGTAGTTGTTATGGACACCAGCGTTGTATCTGCTCATTTGCATCTGAAATACTTCGTCTCGCCCGCCTCCCTCAAAGTGTAAAGCCATTATTCAGTCATAGTTTTTTTGTCCTTTGTAGGAATAAAAATTGTTGGATACAAAGAATTGCACTGACGCTATTTTGATTGTTTTTTATTTTTTTATTAGTCGTTACTTCCCCCTTATTAAATGAGGAGTGTTGATGATGTGACTTAGAGCAGGAAGTGTAGGTGACACTACCCCGCCCCTAACTCCACCCACCTTTGGGCACCCGCGCCAGTGGACTTCCTGGAAAACCAGGAAGAGGAGCGAGGCACCAATATTGTCATGATAGAGCTATTATTTTTCGTTGTTGTTGTTTATAATAATTATGTTTTTGTTGTTGTTTGACCCACTATGATGTATTGTAACACATTATTGTTGTTGTACTCTAGTGGTAAATAAATTATTTAAATTACAAGGGAATAACACAATTCGCCTTCTTCTTTTTTCTGTTAATCTGTGTTAATCGAAGCGTGATTTTACGTACATATTATCAAAGCTTGATAGAGATATTGAGAGAGAAGTTTCAAAAACAGATTTGTTTTGACACTCCCATTGAGCAAAACAATAACATTATGATTTTCTTATGTTGCATGAGTGTGCTGTCATTTTCATCTCCAACACCAGCACTGAATGCATCTCTCTCTAGTTCTTACTGTGAAAAGCTATGGAGGTAAGCTAGAATGGCACGTTGTTAGTACTCCATGAATATATATTTACAGTATTTGCCAGAATGTAATAACTCTCCAGAAGAGTAAATGCCAGATATTGACGAAGGGAATGAAAGGGGGTCTGCAGATGAGGAGGGAAGAAGAGGGAGTGTGTGCACAGATAGGGTGCAGGAAAGTAAAGAGAGATGGAAGAAGTATGAACAGTATGTGGGAGGTGTGAGTCAGTCTGTTCTGGTATGACCCTTCTCACCTTGAAAGTGAGAGGGAGACAGGCAGGCTGCCCAGGGGGAAATATGACATGGCAGATACCTACGTAACCTCTGAGATAAATAAAGACAGTGTGGTCCCAGGCAGAGCTGGGCTTACTGTGTGGTAACTAAGGAAGACATGCACACACCCTCTAGTCTAGGCCAACCTAGTGCCTGGCTCCACTCTAAAGACATCTGGCCCCTTATAAAACATGTCTCAACATCTCTGCTGGACCCAACTAGACTCTGGCAACATCTGAGCCTGAACCAATGGGGGGGTCAGTTCTATTCTCAAATGATCCCTTTGGACATGACTGCAATGTTCAACACATCATTCTCAATGCATTTTATGCACACTTTGAAAACAACAATATCGAGCCGGGTGTGAGGGCCGTCACCAACCCAGAGGACTCGGTGAGCTTGCTCTGCAAGGACGACGTGAGAAAGGTCTTTAATCAGGTCAACACCCGCAAGGCCGCGTAGCCCAGCGGTTTTCCAAGGCGCGTCCTCAGAGCAGGCGCAGAAAAGCAGGGAGGCATATAAACTCAGCAAAAAAAGAAACGTCCCTTTTTCAGGACCCTGTCTTTCAAAGATAATTTGTAAAAATCCAAATAACTTCACAGATCTTAATTGTAAAGGGTTTAAACACGGTTTCCCATGCTTGATCAATGAACCATAAACAATTAATGAACATGCACCTGCGGAACGGTCATTAAGTCACTAACAGCTTACAGACGGTAGGCAAAGAAGGTCACAGTTATGAAAACTTAGGACACTAAAGAGGCCTTTCTACTGACTCTGAAAAACACCAAAAGAAAGATGCCCAGGGTCCATGCTCATCTGCGTGAATGTGCCTTAGGCATGCTGCAAGGAGGCATGAGGACTGTAGATGTGGCCAGGGCAATAAATTGCAATGTCCTTACTGTGAGACGCCTAAGACAGCACTACAGGGAGACAGGATGGACAGCTGATCGTCCTCGCGTAACAACACCTGCACAGGATCGGTACATCCGAACATCATACCTGCAGGACAGGTACAGGATGGCAACAACAACTGCCCGAGTTACACCAGGAATGCACAATCCCTCCACCAGTGCTCAGACTGCCTGCAATAGGCTGACAGAGACTGGACTGAGGGCTTGTAGGAATGCTGTAAGGCAGGTCCTCACCAGACATCATCGGCTACGACGTCGCCTATGGGCACAAACCCGCCATCGCTGGACCAGACAGGACTGGAAAAAAGTGCTCTTCAATGATGAGTTGCGGTTTTGTCTCACCGGGGGTGATGGTCGGATTCGCGTTTATCGTCGAAGGAATGAGCGTTACACCGAGGCCTGTACTCTGGAGCGGTATCAATTTGGAGGTGGAGGGTCCGTCATGTTCTGGGCCGGTGTGTCACAGCGTCATTGGACTGAGCTTGTTGTCATTGCAGGCAATCTCAACGCTGTGCGTTACAGGGAAGACATCCTCCTCGCTCATGTGGTACCCTTCCACCAGCCATTCTGCTAATTCTTCATGCAAGACAGGAATGTCAGTGTTCTGCCATGACCAGCGAAGAGCCCGGATCTCAATCCCATTGAGCACGTCTGGGACCTGTTGGATCGGCAGGTGAGGGCTGGGACCATTCCCCCTATAAATGTCCGGGAACTTGCACGTGCCTCTTTAAAGACAGGGTCCTGAAAAAGGGGCGTTTCTTTTTTTGCTGAGTTTATGTGGAGGTCGAGTGGAGGCCTGAGGGCACACACTTAATATTTTGTGAAATCTGTTATGAATGTATTGTAATGTTTTTAAAATGTACAGGTGCCTTAATTTTGCTGGACCCCAGGAAGAGTAGCTACTGGTCCTCTAGGACCTCTATATCAGGCGGTGTGAAAAGAAGGCCCGGAAAATCGTCAAAGACCCCTACCACCCAAGCCATCGACTATTTTCTCTGCTGCCGCATGGCAGGAGGTACCGGTGCATCAAGTCTGCCAACAGGCTCTTGAACAGCTTCTATCACCGAGTTTACCTTGTATCATAATTTACCTTTTATTTCAATATCTCTATGCACACTCACAGAGCCCTACACACTCACACACAAACACTCGATCCATCACTTGCTTGCTCACACATAATATGCACATACATTTGACTGTACACACCCACACACCCCCTTACATGCAAGCTGCTTCTACTCTGTTTATCTAATATCCTGTAGTCTAGTGCCCTTACATACATACATACATACATACATATCTACCCCCATCACTCCAGTATCCCTGCACATGTAAATATGCTATTGGAACTGACTTCTTAAATATTTCCTTTATATAGTATGAATACTTACTTTATTGTGTATTTCATATTTCATATGATTATTTCTTGTGTTTCTTTTAGTAATACATTGTTATTGATTATTGCATTGGATTTTTTTGTTTGCAAGAATGGCAACTCACTGCACTTGCCCAAGTGACATTAAAACTTGAAACTAATAAGTTGCAATATGGGTTATGCAATTAACTATTTACATGGAACTATTTATATGCAACAATATATCATTAACTACAGTACGCAATGACCTTCTCACTCAAAGTCAGAGATTTGCAAACCAATTCTTAGGCACGTCTATAGAATACCATCCATAGCAGCATTCTGGTCCTTTATGGAGAACACAGGCTGTTGATAATAGCAGACACTTCCTGTGATTGAGACAGAGTTGTGGTTAGAGAGATAAATGCTCTACGAACTGATGATGTCACAGTTCACAGCAGTGCAAAAATCACTGAACAGTATCGAGTTTCTTCCAGCAGTCCCTCCCTGCCCACCTCAATCATTCCTAAGCATCAAGAGGGCATCATAATTACTCATATGAATTATCAAACGGAGGACAACTGAGTGGCAAACCGTTTAAGCCATTAGAAATAATTATACTTATAAAGTATTAGATAGCATTTAGATTATTGCAAGAGCTAGGTAAGAACTTCTAACCTGTTATGGTTGGGACACTTTAATGCAACTCCCCTTATGTATGCATTTATAAAGTCTTTATAACAGCTACATAAGACATTATAACATCTGTCATAGGCAGTCATAAACATTATAAACAATGGCACAAGAGTACCAATGGTTGATAGGTGCAGGGCTATGGGATTCAACTGAGAAACACTAACACACAGCTCAGGGAGTATTGTGCTGTTGGGCTTTAGACAAAGACCAGCTGTGGCAGCAGGATGAGCAGTGAACAGCAGAGTCTAATTGGGTTGTCGTTTCCTCTTTGTTGTGATTCTTACTGTGTCCAGGTGTGGCCTCTCTCTCTCTCAGGGTTTGTAACCTAGGGGGAATGCTGGAGATTTCAAATTCACTTCTGAGACACTGTTTAATGTCTTATCTGCTTCTCAGCTTCCTCCCCGCCTGGCACACACATACAAAAACGTATATACACACATGCACACTTGTCTGCTCTAACACACGCATACTTATGCACATGCACGTAGACCTTCGATCTTTCTCACAGATGCGTATGCACACATGCATTATTTTTTATCTCTTACACACATGCACACCCATACTGCAAACACCCATACTGCCCACACCACACACTGTTGGATGTCCACAATACCTCAGAAGTGTTCTCCCTCCTTGGCCTTCATGCACAAACACACAGTGAAAGCCTGAGAGTATCCAGCAGATCAGAGCGAGGGGTTTGGGGTGAAAGGGCTCCTCGTCCCGAGGGAGTAAAGCAATTTGGTGATTCAGCCGCAGCTGGCGGCACACAATAATATGAAATCAGAGAGAGGCACTCTGAACGGTGACATCAGCATGGAGCAATGCACAGGCCCTGATTATCACAGAGAAAATCTCAGGCTACTCGTCAGAAAATGTATGTCTGATGACAGTTTGTTTGTGTGTGCGTGTGTGTGCGCGCGTGCGCTTGTGCTGCTACCCAAATGGGTACTGGAAATCCCCGAACGTCCCCACAAGGATAGTAAAAACAGGAACATTCTCCCTCGTGGGTATCAAGGCACAAGGTGAGACCCAGATGCAAACACAGGAGGTAGATGGTTGGAGTCTTACAATGTTTAATCATCCAAAGGGGTAGGCAATAGAATGGTCATGGACAGGCAAAAAGGTCAAAACCAGATCAGAGTCCAGGAGGTACAAAGTGGCAGGCAGGCAGAATGGTCAAGGCAGGCAGAATGTCAGGCAGGCGGGTTCAAAGTCCAGAAAGAGGCAAGGATCAAAACCGGGAGGACTAGAAAAAGGAGAATAGCAAAAGCAGGAGAACGGGAAAACCGCTGGTTGACTTGGAAACATACAAGACGAACTGGCACAGAGAGACAGGAAACACAGAGATAAATACACTGGGGAAAACAAGCGACACCTGGAGGGGGTGGAGACAATAACAAGGACAGGTGAAACAGATCAGGGTGTGACAGTGGGTTAGGGGTTAAAGGGAAACTTCACCGCTAAACATTACTGCTTGGAATGTTTTTTCAGTCTGCCTATATGAGTGATGAGAGGCGTTTCAGACATAATTATGCACCATAGTAGTATTTTAGAATTGTTGCGCTGGGAGAGTTCAGCCAATGACGTCATTGGTTGATTGAGCCTGCTGTCTGATCTAAAATTGAATGGAGTCATGTTTTGTAGCAATTATGCTGGTCTCTGTGTGTTGTCGATTGCACAATCACACTAGCAGTGCATAAATATGGATGTCCTTGTTCAATAGAGCCACAACATGCGGACTGCAGCCTGACAGCTGTAAAAAGGCTTCAAAACGGGGCGGACAGTTCTTACTGGAGAGGGTCACAGCAGACCCTATGGATCGTGTGCCTGTGACAGACCATCACAGTTTCGATGAAGATGTAGATAGAGGTGTGTTGGAGACATTCTTCAGAACCTCCATGATCAACTGGTGGTATTTTTTGGATGGTGTATCAATATACCCAGTCACTACAAAGATACAGGTATGCTTCCTAACTCAGTTGTCAGAGAGGATAGAAACCACTCAAGGATTTCACCATAAGGACAATGGTGACTTAAACAGTTACAGAGCTTAATTGCTGTGATGGATGAAACCTGAGGATAGATTAACAACATTGCAGTTACTCAACCATATTAACCTAATTGACAGTGAAAAGAAGCACATATTAAAAATATTCCTAAACATGCATCCTGTTTGCAACAACAGACTAAAGTAATACTGCAAATAATGTGGCAAAGCAATTAACTTTATCCTGAATACAAAGTGTTTGTTTGGGGCAAATCCAATCCAACACATTACTGAGTACCACTCTCCATATTTTCAAGCATAGTGGTGGCTGCATCATGTTATGGGTATTCTTGTAATCATTAAGGAATGGGGAGTTTTGGGGGGATAAAAAATAAACTAAATGGAGCTAAACACAGGCAAAATCCTAGAAAACCTGGTTCAGTCTGCTTTCCACCAGACACTTGGAGAAGGATTCACCTTTCAGCAGGAAAATAACATAAAACCCAAGGCTAAATATACACTGTAGTTGCTCACCAAGAAGACAGTGAAAGTTTCTGAGTGGCTAAGTTACAGTATTGACTTTAATCTACTTGAAAATCTAAGGTAAGATCTGAGAATTGTTTTCTAGCAATGATCAACAATCAATTTGACAGAGCTCGAAGAATTCTGAAAAGAATAATGGGCAAATGTTGCACAGTCCAGTTGTGAAAAGCTCTTAGAAACTTACCCAGAAAGACTCACAGCTGTAATCGCTGCCAGAGGTGCTTCTACAAAGTATTGATTCAGGGTTCTGTAATTCATTTTCAATCAAGTGTTGTCAGAGGAAGGCCCAAAAAATTGCCATAGACTGTTCACTCTGCTACCATCCGGCAAACTGTACCGGAGCATCGGCTCTCGGACCAACAGCTCCGAGACAGCTTCTACCCCCAAGCCATAAGACTGCTAAATAGTCAATTAATGGTACCCAAATTATCTACAATGACTCTATCTTGCACTGACCCTACGCACACTCATTCAATTTTTATATACACACCATATACACACTCACACACACTGTCAGTCCTACACAAATTTCTCACACATTCAAACACTACATACGTATTCACACATAAAACACACACTCGCATACCGACACAACACAACACAAACATACATACACTTTTACACTCATCATTTGCCGCTGCTACTCTATTGTTTATTTTGCTCTTATTACTATCTATCCGGATGCGTAGTCACTTTACCCTGCCTTCGTGTACATATCTACCTCAAGTACCTTGTACCTCTGGTACTGGTACTCCTTGTATATAGCTCCATTCTTGTGTATTTCATTTTATTCCCCTTCTGTTAGTTACTATTTCATTTTGAATTATTTTTCTTTAAACTCTGCATTGTTGGGAAAGTTTCGTAAGCAAGCATTTCACTGCAAAGTCTACACCAGTTGTATTTGTTGAATGTGTTAGCTGTTGATGTTACTCTTCAATAACACAGACCCCAAAGCAAATCAGGGGGAGGAAAATAGGTTTATTCAAAGAAAACAAATCATGCGGGGAGGTAGATGTTCATTCTCCCCGGTCCTCAGTGATTCTCTCCACAGAACAAAGGGACAGGATGTAGTTTTATAACCCAACCCTAGCCTGTGGTTGACCAATTAGAATTCCTTGCAATTAGCTGGGACAATGGCCAAATAACAAGTATCATATTTCAGGCTCAATGTATACACAATTTGGACCAATGAGAACTTGCCATGTAGCTATGAGTCCCGGACTGAAATTCCTCCCATGTCTCTGACCCATTGATAATGGAATTTATATGTTTAAATTAATGATTAGAATATTCCACCCTGAAACCATATACTTGTATAAAATTGATTAGAATCATGAAATTATTCTAATGATGTGTGTGGTTTTAGTCAGTAAAATTATATATCTGTGAGTGTAGTTTTAGTCAGAATTAGGGTAAAACAATGTATCTGTACAATATGTCTTTATCGCATCTTAAACACAGACTGTCTGAGCAAAATTCGGTACCAACCTGACTAGAGATTTGGGAGAGGACAGGGAGTCTCAAGGTCTCCCTGATCTTTGTCGGCTGGGTAGTGATACAGTATGTGTGTAGGATACCTACTGTTTGTGTGTGGAAGTATGTGCGCAGCAACAAAATGGATGTTTTTCTATTATTGAGTTTAGAACGTTCTCGTGAATAAACTGCACTAACCCTTTGCATAATAATAATTATTAAACCCATGGTCTTACAAACCTCGGGGATTGGTCAAAGCTATTGATTGATTGTTATTATCATTTGGATTGAAAATTCTCGTGACACCCATTGATCATTAATCCCCTACTACAGAAAAAAAACACAATTTCCATTGATCGTTAGTACTCTATTGGCTTTTAGTCCTCTTGACCGTTAGTACTCTATTGGCTTTTAGTCCTCTTCACCATTAGTACTCTATTGGCTTTTAGTCCTCTTCACCATTAGTACTCTATTGGCTTTTAGTCCTCTTCACCATTAGTACTCTATTGGCTTTTAGTCCTCTTCACCATTAGTACTCTATTGGCTTTTAGTCCTCTTGACCGTAAGTACTCTATTGGCTTTTAGTCCTCTTGACCGTTAGTACTTTATTGGCTTTTAGTCCTCTTAACCGTTAGTACTCTATTGGCTTTTAGTCCTCTTCACCATTAGTACTCTATTGGCTTTTAGTCCTCTTCACCATTAGTACTCTATTGGCTTTTAGTCCTCTTGACCATAAGTACTCTATTGGCTTTTAGTCCTGTTGACCGTTAGTACTCTATTGGCTTTTAGTCCTCTTGACCGTAAGTACTCTATTGGCTTTTAGTCCTCTTGACCGTTAGTACTCTATTGGCTTTTAGTCCTCTTGACCGTAAGTACTCTATTGGCTTTTAGTCCTCTTGACCGTAAGCACTCTATTGGCTTTTAGTCCTCTTGACCATTAGTACTCTATTGGCTTTTAGTCCTCTTGACCGTTAGTAATCTATTGGCTTTTTGTCCTCTTGACCGTTAGTACTCTATTGGCTTTTAGTCCTCTTGACCGTTAGTACTCTATTGGCTTTTTGTCCTCTTGACCGTTAGTACTCTATTGGCTTTTAGTCCTCTTGACCGTTAGTAATCTATTGGCTTTTTGTCCTCTTGACCGTTAGTAATCTATTGGCTTTTTGTCCTCTTGACCGTTAGTACTCTATTGGCTTTTAGTCCTCTTGACCATTAGTACTCTATTGGCTTTTAGTCCTCTTGACCGTTAGTAATCTATTGGCTTTTTGTCCTCTTGACCGTTAGTACTCTATTGGCTTTTAGTCCTCTTGACCGTTAGTACTCTATTGGCTTTTTGTCCTCTTGACCGTTAGTACTCTATTGGCTTTTAGTCCTCTTGACCGTTAGTAATCTATTGGCTTTTTGTCCTCTTGACCGTTAGTAATCTATTGGCTTTTTGTCCTCTTGACCGTTAGTACTCTATTGGCTTTTAGTCCTCTTGACCGTTAATACTCTATTGACCTCTCGTCCTCTGCATTGTGTATTTATCTTCTAAATATTCTTACACTCCCCCCTAGACCATTTTAAAAATAAATATACTTTAAATGTATTTTTAGAAAACATGAAAAAATAGACAGTATAAAAAACATTAGCAGTAAGCATAAAATCATTCACATTAAACACCTTGCATTTCTATAAAAACACAAAGGGCATATTCTACTTGGTTTACAATAAGAAATAGATTTCAAACAAAGTTATATAAAATAAGTATTGAACATGTGTAATGATGATGTCGCTTACGATTCCTACCACATGTATAAGCAGGAAGACAATAATATTAAATCGTCCAATTGGCAAGTCTTTTAAAAGTGACCAGCTCTTCCACACTGGTATCAATCCCACATAGATAACTATTAGAAATTATGTTCGGACAGTCTGCTGGTAGTGAGGAATTCTTCTTCCGTTCCACTGGTTGATAAGGACTGATCTTGTATCATGTCAAGTACAGTCCTTGGGTCAAGGAATATTGCTTCAGCTTCAGACGGTAGATTCTCATAACCTATAACAAAGGTAACAAAAGAGTGAAAGTAACATGTCCTTGTTTCAAGAGGAAATTATATTTCACATAGATTTCCCTAAGTAAGCATGTCCCAATGTTCAGGAAAAAGTTGAACATTTCACCTAGATATCCCTAATATGATGACTGCGATATACAACATAGAAGCTTATCAAGTTTTGATCATCTTACTATGCTTCTTCACCCGAGATTGGCCCCCGATTGCTAATCAATCAGTTCTTTATTCTCCAGGCTCCACTTTGTTATCAAAATGGACAACCTTGCAAATAGTGACATGTATTCATCGTGATTTTCCCTGGACTTTAACTCGTTATTAGCAAAACTTGATAAGGACCTTCTCATTTTGTCCCTAATGTCTCTGTTACATATTTTTTTTTACCATCACCCACTGTCTTGGTACTACGTCATGTCCCCCCTCGGGAGTTATTCCCCACGACTCTTTTTCTGTCTACGATTTCTCAAATCAGAATTTTAGCTGTGTGTTGTGCAGTTCCATTTTTTGGAGAGTAGGCTTCAACCCATCGTGAGAAACAATCAACAACAACCAGCACATCTTCGTGTCCTTTACATTTGGGCAACGTGATGTAGTTGTCTGAAGGATCCTGGTGGGACAGGCGCTCGTCGTGTCTGTACTTTCACTCGTCCCTTGGTGTTGTTTTCCATACAAATGTTGCAATTCGCCACAACAGCCTCAGCCTCTTTCCGCACACCAGGATTCCACCATTTGCCCACAAAAACAATAAACTATATTGTTCACACCAATGTGTCCCAAAGAGTGGATCTGTGACACCAAGTAGGGTCAGAGTGCATTTGGCGCTACACATCTCAGGTTGTATTTCCACACACCTTCTTGATTGAGTTCGCATCCTGCAGCCATCCATTCCCACACTTCATCTTTTAGTGCACTGCCTTGCATATCTCTAATGTGTTGCAATGTATCCCAGATGTATGTCCTAATCAGTTTAGGTGACAGAGATGTTCTCTTGATAGTTGCCTTGGCAGCTCTGTCAGCCAGATCATTACCTTTACTTTCGTCGGTAAAGAGTTTTCCATGTGCTTTCATTTCCAAAATTCAACTTGTCCAATAACTGGAGAGCATTCAGTAGAACCATCCCCTCTGGTCCATTCTTCACAGGAACTCCCATGAATCGTCTGTTTTTCCATATTTTCCCTAAATCATGGGTAACACCAAAAGCATACCTTGAGTTTGTATATTTATTAGCCGTTTTTCCTTCAGCCTGTTTGCATGCTTCTGTCAATGCCACCAATTCCGCCACCTGTGCTCATGTTCCTGCAGGTAACATGCCTGTCACTATCACATTGTCCATTGTAGTAACTGGCCAGCCTGCCATCCTCACACACTGCTTGATCCGTCTGTGTATAAGAAACTCAGGGTTTTCCAACGGATGACTCTTAATAAACCCATCAGAGAGCTGATCCAAAACCAACTCACAACAGTCGTGTTCAAGTAATGTGGTTTCTGGAGGAAGCATCAGAGTAACTGGATTACATGGTGTGCCACATAGTGAGATGATGATAGGAGCCTCCAACACAGTTGACCATTTGTTCCAACGATCAGTATGAACAACATGTCAGCAGAATGTGTCTTTTCAACTATACCCATGTCCCATATTTTAATACCCATTTCTCGTGGAATTTTCAACAGTTTTGACAATTCATCCAACTGTTTTGGAGATGCTGATTTGTGTGTGATTACAGTCACCAGAGGTTTGTCTTTACTTCCTTTTACAGCCTGTGTTCTGGTTGGCCTAAGACATCGTTCGTCACTGCTGTCAGTATCTGTTGACTCAATGCCAGGCAATGCTGACCAGATGCTTGAAACCCGATCTGCCTTGCGCAACTCAGTGTGAGGGTAGATTGAGGGAACAAAGGGTCCACATGTTGGAGCCAAGTCTGTTTTTACGACCCTTGCCTGTAATTGTTGAATTTCTCCTTTCAATGTTTTTATCTGTTCACCAAGAGCTCTCAAACAATCTTTATCTCTCTGCAATGTCTTGTCATGATTCCCCGGGAAATATCAAATCAAATGTATTTATATAGCCCTTCGTACATCAGCTGATATCTCAAAGTGCTGTACAGAAACCCAGCCTAAAACCCCAAAGAGCAAGCAATGCAGGTGTAGAAGCACGGTGGCTAGGAAAAACTCCCTAGAAAGGCCAAAACCTAGGAAGAAACCTAGAGAGGAACCAGGCTATGTGGGGTGGCCAGTCCTCTTCTGGCTGTGCCGGGTGGAGATTATAACAAAACATGGTCAAGATGTTCAAATGTTCATAAATGACCAGCATGGTCGAATAATAATAAGGCAGAATAGTTGAAACTGGAGCAACAGCACAGTCAGGTGGACTGGGGACAGCAAGGAGTCATCATGTCAGGTATTCCTGGGGCATGGTCCTAGGGCTCAGGTCCTCCGAGAGAGAGAAAGAAAGAGAGAATTAGAGAGAGCATATGTGGGATGGCCAGTCCTCTTCTGGCTGTGCCGGGTGGAGATTATAACAGAACATGGCCAAGATGTTCAAATGTTCATAAATGACCAGCATGGTCGAATAATAATAAGGCAGAACAGTTGAAACTGGAGCAGCAGCACAGCCAGGTGGACTGGGGACAGCAAGGAGTCATCATGTCAGGTAGTCCTGGGGCATGGTCCTAGGGCTCAGGTCCTCCGAGAGAGAGAAAGAGAGAAGGAGAGAATTAGAGAACGCACACTTAGATTCACACAGGACACCAAATAGGACAGGAGAAGTACTCCAGATATAACAAACTGACCCTAGCCCCCCGACACATAAACTACTGCAGCATAAATACTGGAGGCTGAGACAGGAGGGGTCAGGAGATAATTTATCCTGACTGATAAATAATTTCTCATCCCATTTTCTTACTTCGGCTAAAGCAGTTAAAGACCAACATGTCAAGGAGTTAGACATTCTCTGTAACGGCTGTCGTTGGTGGAAAAAGAGGAGGACCAATGCGCAGCGTGGTAAGTGTCCATATTTTTTATAAAACAACTGAACACCGAACAAAACAACAACGTGAATAAACTAAAAAAAAATCGAAAAAGTCCCGTAAGGTGATGAAGAAACACTAAACAGAAAATAATCACCACAACTAAAATGGGGAATACAGGCTAACTTAGTATGATTCTCAATCAGAGACAACGAACGACACCTGCCTCTGATTGAGAACCATACCAGGCCAAACACATAAACACAACATAGAAAAAATAACATAGACTACCCACCCCAACTCACGCCCTGACCAAACTAACACGAAGACATAATAAATGAACTAAGGTCAGAACGTGACATTTTCTGTATTTTTCCCCAAATCTCTTGCCTATACTTCTCTACTTTGAAATGGTTCTTCATATCACTAGACAATGAATTTAAAATCTGTTTCATGCTCACATCCAGAGGAGCTGTTCCGCCCTTCTCCAGAGTGGTTCTCACTTAACAATGGCATTGCATTAACTTCAAAAGTTGTATAATATATATATCTTTATGTTTTTATACAGTACATTACCGTTCAAAAGTTTGGGGTCACTTGGAAATGTCCTTGTTTTTGAAAAAAAAGCACATGTTTTGTCCATTAAAATAACATCAAATAGATCATAAACACAGTGTAGACATTGTTAATTTTGTAAATTACTATTGTAGCTGGAAACGGCAGATTCTTTATGGAATATCTACATAGGTGTACAGAGGCCCATTATCAGTAACCATCCCTCCTGTGTTCCAATGGCACGTTGTGTTGGCCTTTTAAAGAAGCAATAAAACGGGCCTTCCTTAGACTAGTTGAGTATCGGGAGCATCAGCATTTGTGGGTTTGATTACAGGCTCAAAATGGCCAGAAACAAAGTACTTTCTTCTGAAAATCGTCAGCCTATTCTTGTTCTGAGAAATGAAGGCTAGTCCATGAGAGAAATTGCCAAGAAACTGAAAATCTCGTACAACGCTGTGTACTACTCCCTTCACAAAACAGCTCAAACTGGCTCTAACCAGGATAGAAAGAGAAGTGGGAGGCCCCGGTGCACAACTGACCAAGAGGACAAGTACATTAGAGTGTCTAGTTTGAGAAACAGATGCCTCACAAGTCCTCAACTGGCAGCTTCATTAAATAGTACCCGCAAAACACCAGTCTCAACATCAACAATGAAGAGGCGACTCCGGGATGCTGGCCTAGTATGCTCACAACAGCATTTCTGGCCAACTTCATCGGAGTCCACCTGTGGTAAATTGAACTGATTGGACATGATTTGGAAAGGCACACACGCACACACACACATAAGGTCCAACAGTTGTCAGAGCAAAAACCGAGAAGGAATTGTTCATAGGGCTACGAGACAGGTTTGTGTTGAGGCACAGACTGGGGAAGGGCATCAAAAAATGTCTGCAGTATTGAAGGTCCCCAAGAACATAGTAGCCTCCATCATTCTTAAATGGAAGAAGTTTGGAACCACCAGGACTCTTCCTAGAGCTGGCCGCCCAGCTAAACAGAGCAATTCTGGGAGAAGGGCCTTAGTCGGGGAGGTGACCAAGAATACAATGTGTCTGGAGGTGCCTGGCACCATCTCTGCGGTGAAGCACGGTGGTGGCAGCATCATGCCGTGGGGGTGTTTTTCAGTGGCAGGGACTGGGAGACTAGTCAGGATCGGGAGAAAGATGAACGGAGCAAAGTACAGAGAGATCCTTGATGAAAACCTGCTCCAGAGCGTTCAGGACCTCAGACTGGGGAGAAGGTTCATCTTCCAACAGGACAACGACCCTAAGCACACATCCGAGACAATGCAGGAGTGGCTTTGGGATAAGTCTCTGAATATCCTTGAGTGGCCCAGCCAGAGCCTGGACTTGAACCCGATCGAACATCTCTGGAGAGACCTGAAAATATCTGTGTATCGACACTCCCCATTCATCCTGACTGAGATTGAGAGGATCTGCAGAGAAGAATGGGAGAAACTCCCCAAATACAGGTGTGCCAAGCTTGTTGCGTCATACCCAATAAGACTCGAGGCTGTAATCGATGCCAAAGGCGGTACAACAAAGTATATATATATAAATTAGCAAACATTTCAAAAAAACTGTTTTTGCTTTGTCATTATGGGGGGGGGGGAAATATTTAATCAATTTTAGAATAATGCTGTTGTAACAGTATAACTTTAGACCGCCCCCTCGCCCATACCCGGGCGCGAACCAG